>NC_138291.1:100882500-101412500 GCF_965601325.2 Salmo salar
GAGTTTCAGAAGAAAGTTATTTGTTTCTGTCCATTTTGAGCCTGTAATCGAACCTACAAATGCTGATGCTCCGGATACTCAACTAGTCTAAAGAAGGTAAACTTGGATTAGCTAACACCACATGCCATTGGAACACAGGAGTGATGTTTGCTGATAATGGGCCTCTGTATGCCTATGTAGATATTCCATTAAAAAAAATCATTAAAAAATCAAGATGAACAATGTCTACACTGTATTTCTGATCAATTTGATGTTATTTTAATGGACCAAAAAATAGCTTTTCTTTCAAAAACAAGGACATTTCTAAGTGACCCCAAACTTTTCAACGGTATTGTGTGTGTGTGTGTGTGTGTGTGTGTATATATTCATTGCTTTTTATACTTTCAAGATGATTGATTGATCAATGTTCATGCTTTCTAATGACTGTGTAGTAATGATATACTGTGTGTTTGTTACCACTTCAGATTCACCGCAGTAAGAACCGGTGGAAGTTCTATCTGAAGGATGGGGTGATGTGTTATGGAGGAAAGGACTATGTCTTCTCTAAGGCTGTCGGTGAGGCAGAGTGGTGACTGGGTTTATGTTATGTTCCAATGTCCATACTAGAATAGTTCACTGAGGCAAAGAGGGGTTTGTACAATATCTCTTGGGATGCAATGACAGTACAGTCTAAGTAGCGTGCTAGTGTGAATATTGGAACAGAACCTTGGTCTGTATTTCACCCATGTGGATACAGCCTTGACTTAGTCTTAAATGTGTCCAACAAGGTGCATCAAACATGAATATATTGAGAGAATAATATAATTTGAAGTTAATGGGGAAAACCACAGTTGTTCAGTGAGCTAGAAAATACAGGAATCTATACAGGCTTCTAATCTGAAGAAAAATGTCTGGACGAGAAGTAATGTGTCCGTCCCACACGGCAACCTGTTCCCTATATAGTGCACTACTTTTCACCAGCCACCACAGTGCAATAAGGGCTTTTTGAGTTGTTAATTTTGTTTATGTAACTATTTGTTGTGTAATACCATTAAAGGAGCACTGAGCACTAAGTTGGTCCAAACGCAGAGCGTAGTCATTTTTAATGATGCTTTCTTTATCGTTTATATGTACCTCATTCATGTTATGGTTGCTTGGTCTGAAATGTAAATTCAAATACTTTATTCTGTTTTCACTGACAATGAAATATAAGCATTAATATGAACCCTGCTGTTTAGTTTTTGAAGGTGAATGTACATATAGACTAGGAAAAATGTCACTTCATAGCTATTTTTCCATCCAATTAGCAACAGATTTTCATGTGAAGATTCAAAAATCCTCTTTATGAAATATGCACGTTTTCCCACCAATGGGGTTTCCACCAATATGATTTGTTGTGGATAAAAATCAGTGCGTGATGACAGTGCCCACAATGTACATTTCATGTGGTATAAAAATTACCCAATTGTCATACTTGAGTAAAAGTAAAGTTACCTTTTTAATAGAAAATGACTCAAGTGAAAGTCACCCACTAAAATACTACTTGAGAAAAAGTCAAAGTATTTGCTTTTAAATCTACTAAAGTATCAAAAGTAATTGTAAAAATATACCTAGGTATAGTATCAAGTTAAAGTAGAAATCATTTCAAATGGCTTTTTTTATTTATTTTTATTTACGGATAGCCAGGGGCACATTCCAACACTCGGACATCATTTACAAACGAAGCATTTGTGTTTAGTGAGTCTACCAATACCGGATGACTCCTATTGAAAAACCATTGGCTCAATCTGGAATTTTCAAACACAAAGGGTGTGTTCTCTGCCCAGGCGTTGCTGACGCATGCCAGATCTTACAATGTCTGTATAGGCATTTTACATATTAGCTAACCACATATGTTACAGCGATCTGTCAGTTGACGACACAGTCGATGATGTGGCATGCAGCCATTGGTTGATGCAACGTCTGAGCAGGGCCACGCGGCCAAAATCTCAATGTGGCTCTTCCCTTAGTTCTGACTGGCTGAGACTAGTCACGCACTCCACCTCCCTTGCTGAGGAAGCATCCCTGCATCTTGATGTGGTAGGCATAGAACCTGAAAGAGTGAGGCTGTCTGGGGGATGTAGTTCTACCCTTAGGCGGTATAGTGTGTTGCCAGGTTCTGTGCCCTGTAGAACTGCGCTCTCGTATGGCAACAACTACAGCGACTCAACAATAGACAAATATCCTTCCGAAATGGTCGAGTAAAGATGGTGTAGAGGAAGGGGTTACAGAGGGAGTTGATTGGGTAGAAGAGGACGAGGAGGATCTTGGAGTGGGAGACGGTGATGAGGGGCATGCGGAGACCCGCCGAGATGGCAAAGAAGGAGATGGGTGCCATGCAGAGGAAGTCGGTGAAGATGAGGATGGCCATGCGCTTGGCGATCCTGGCGTCACCGTGGCGGGTTGCTAGGTCGGGGTTGTGGATTGACATGCAGATACGTACATAGCAGTAGCAGACGATGAAGAAGGTGGCGACGTTGAGGAGGAGGAGGGCTACAACATACACCTGGGAGGCTAGGGACTCGATGTCCATGGGCAGGCAGATCGACACCTGGAAGATAGTCAAATATAAAGTCCTTTTTACAACAGCAATTGTCATTAAGTTATTTTACAGCGAAAATAAAAAGGCTGTGAATGTTCATCTACTATATAACACCATGGCTGTTGTGTGTAAATGTAATGTTTGTAAACCTGGGCCTGTATTCAAAAAGCATCAGAGTAGGATAGGATCAGTTCCTAGTCCTGGACTAAAGAGCAATGGAGATTGAAAGGGCTTTATAGTCCAGGACTAGGCTTCATCTGTGTCCGGGAAACCGGCCCTTTGTAAATACGGGCCCTAAACGTAAAAAATTCTGCTGACCTTAGTGTAGCTGCTGACCCCCAGGACGGGAAGCAGAGCGGCCAATAGGGAGAAGCCCCACCCTCCAGCCATCATGATCACCACATGCCTCAGCCGCAGCCTCTTGTTGATGTGCATGGCGTTGGTGATGGTGTGCCACCTCTCTAATGTTATCATGGTCAGCGTGTAGACAGATAGCTCGCTGGCGAACACCGTCAAGAACCCCGCCACGCCACAGCCCCCGCCCGTCTGCCAGTCCGTAGCATGGTTATAGTACTCCTACAATACAACTGTATTATTGGTTATAGACTAGAACTCCTATCATAAAATACAACGTTAGTGCCCAAATCGGAAAGAGTCATTACAGAAATACACTGAACTAAAATATAAACGCAACAATTTCTAAGATTTTACTGAGTTACAGTTCATATAAGGAAATCAATCAATTGAAATAAATTAATTGGGCCCTAATCTATGGAGTTCATGTCACTGGGAATACAGATATGCATCTGTTGGTCACAAATACCTTAAAAATAAAAGTAGGGGCGTGGATCAGTAAACCAGTCAGTATCTGGGGTGACCACCATTTGCCTCATGCAGCGCGACATATCTCCTTCACATTGAGTTGATCAGGCTGTTGATTCAATGGCTGTGCGAAGTTGCTGGATATTGGCAGGAACTGGAACATGCTGTCATACACATCGATCCAGAGCGTTCCAAACAATGAATGACATGTCTGGTGAGTATGCAGGCCATAGAAGAACTGGGAAATGTTTTTAGCTTCCAGGAATTGTGTACAGGTCCTTGCGACATGGGGCCGTGCATTATAATGCTGAAACATGAGGTGATGGCGGCGGGTGAATGGCACGACAATGGGCCTCTGGATCTCATCACGGTATCTCTGTGCATTCAAATTGCCATTGGTAAAATGCAATTAAATTGTGTTCGCTGTCCGTAGCTTATGCCTGCCCATACCATAACCCCACCGGCACCACGGGGCACTCTTTTCACAACATTGACATCAGCAAACCGCCTGCCCACATGACATCATACACGCTTTCTGCCATTTGCCCAGTACAGCTGAAACCGTGAATCATCCATGAAGAGCACACTTCTATAGCGTGCCAGTGGCCATCAAAGGTGAGCATTTTCCCACTGAAGTCGGTTATGACGCCGAAGTGCAGTCAGGTCAAGACCCTGGTGAGGACGATGAGCATGCAGATGAGCTTCCCTAAGACGGTTTCTGACAGTTTGTGCAGAAATTCTTTGGTTGTGCTAACCCACAGTTTCATCAGCTGTCTGGGTGGCTGGTATCAGACGATCCCGCAGGAGGTCCTGGGCTGGCGTGGTCTGCAGTTGTGAGGCTGATTGGATGTACTGTCAAATTCTCTAAAACAACGTTGGAGGCGGCTTATGGTAGAGAAATTAACATTAAAAACTCTGGCAACAGCTTTGGTGGACATTCCTGTAGTCAGCATGCCAACTGCACGCTCCTTCAAAACTTGAGACATCTATGTCAGTGTGTTGTGTGACATAACTGCACATTTTAGAGTGGCCTTTTATTGTCCCCTGCAGAAGGTGCACCTGTGTAACAATCATGCTGTTTAATCAGCTTCTTGATATGCCAAACCTGTCAGGTGGATGGATTATCTTGGCAAAGGATATGGTCACTAACAGGGATGTAAACAAATCTGTGCACAACATTGGAGAGAAATTAGCTTTGTGTGCGTATGGAACATTTCTGGGCTCTTTTATTTCAGCTCATGAAACATGTGACCAACACTTTACATGTTGTGTATATATATATATATATATATATTTTTTTTTTTCTACAGTGTATAAACATTGGAAAGCAAGCATCACATGGTCAGCCACAGTGCAGCCCCTCTGGAGCAGTTTAGGAGTCATGGTAAGTGGTGGTAGGTGGATGGACAACCACTCCTAGTGGTAGGTGGTTGGACTACCACTACCGTACCTTGCGGGAGTGGTAGTCCATGGCTGCAATGAGGAGGAGGTAGAGCCCCATGCAGAGATCTGCGAAGGCCAGGTTACACATCAGGAACTGGGAGACATTAAGCTTCTGGTGGCTGGTGAGGAGAATGATCAAAAATGTTAAAAAGATCAGCAATCACTTGAATATATTTAGCAATTGAAACATTGTTTTAATGATATTTATCTTATTTAAGCAACATGTCTTAGTAGACCACACACTGTCATGTGGATAAGAATTGAGCATGTTCTTTCCCATAGAATGAAATAGATTACAATCCATTAATTCCAATTGGACTGGTTCAGAATTTATCCCTTACTAAGATGACTGCCATTATCCCCACACTCTAAAACTATGTGGGTCTATGCCAGCCAGTCTCGTGTATTATACATCTCGATGTTCTCTCTCTTTACCTGGGTTGTGACTAGGCGGAACACAGCTACAGCTCCTGTTATTTTGCTTTTTGTAGCTGTCACGGATCCCTCCGGAACTGTCTCATTACGCACACCTGGTCCCCATTTCCCTGATTGTAATTGTATAAATGTGCCCTTTGCTTTCCATTGGGCTGTCGATTATTGTTCCAATGTCCATTGTGCCTGTGAGTGCCTGTGAGTGCCTTGTTGTTTTGGCTTCCATGCCACTTGTATTGCGCAGATGATTACGGGTCTCGTCCCGTGTGGTATCATTGTGCGCTTGTGTATTTATTCAAGGTACTCCTCACTTTTTTGTTTGGGTCTCAACTCCATGTTTTGTATATGTGTTTGTTTGGTCTTTGTGCCTGTGATGTAATTTGGGTGAAATAAAAAACCCTATTACGCATTCCTGCGCCTGTCTCCCAATCCTTCACACACAACGTGACAGTAGCAAGTTAGGAGATTATTTTAGCTAACCTTAAGCCTTTTCCTAACCTTAATCTAATTATCCTAACCTGCTCCGTTCATTCTCCTAACCTACTGCGTAAGTATTCCTAACCTACTACTAAGTCACTTCCTGTCGTCGCTGTACACCACCTAGTCAAAACCGTTTACCTGGTGATCAGTACAATCAGCACTGTCATGTTCCCGGCCACAGCGAACACAGTGATGAGCCAGGTGACAGCGCGGAGGAAGGAGTACCCCAGCAGGTCCTCACAGGGGTTGAAGGCATCAGGTTCCGGGGTGCACTGGAAGGGTCCAGGACACAGGCTCAGCTGCAGGTCTGGGTATTGGAGGTTGATGTCGTACAGGTCTGTTACATTGTCTGCTGAGAGGTCCCTGTAGAAAATGGGAAGACAACATGGATCAGAGCATTTGAGACCAAAAAAAAGAAAAGAAAATGTGCAATCAATGGTTAAAAAACAGCATGTCAATAGAGACCGCTACATGTGTTCAGAACTTTCCCCTGATACATGGTGCAATAATTGTCTTACATGCTTTTATCGTCATCGCACAGCCTTCTGAGTTTCGGAGAGAGTGCAAGGACAAACTTTTCCCTTTGGATGGATAAGGAGAAAAACAGGAAGGTTAGAGTAGACTCTTGAATGTCAAACTGTGTGTGTACCAATATGTGATGTGTACCTACCTGTGTTCGCGTCGCCAGGTGTGGAAGGCACAGCAGTGGCTGGGGTAAGTGACTTCTGCCACCTCTAGCTCTAGGAGGCTTTCCAGAGGTGGTAGAGTCTTCAGGTAAGGGGTAGAACGGGCAATCAGGACCTTCAAATGTCCCAAGCCTCGATGGGGGAGGGTGTGGAGAGCTGTGGAGGAGACGTCACTGGAAAACAAATATACAGTAAACACCAGAGTCAAATGTTGACTTTTTTTTTTTTTACAATAGAAACTTAATTGTCCATAGTTATAGCAAACAACTGAAAATTGTCTTCTGCTCTCTTCATTTCTCCCCCAGATATCACACATCACACAGTTGAGTGGAGCAGAGGGTCAAGCTGCAATGGATGAAAAGAAATGAAAGCTCATCCTTTGTTCAAAAATGGCTTTTTTTTTGCCTTCATACAGATTACAATGTCTCATTTCCAACTAATTGAAAATGAAATTTTGTTTAAAGTATCGCCCTTTCTTAAACAAGCCATACAAAGCTGGTTACAATTTCTGTTTTATCCTCCAGAAAAGATAGAACAAATATTACAACAAATGTTATGGTTAAACTCAGATATGACTAATAAAAAAAACATTCGTTATGGAAAAAATGTTTATAAATTGTATTATATTTATTCATGATATTATGAATAGAAATGGAGGAGTTATGTCACATATGCAGTTATCGAAAATATATGGGAATATCTGCTCAATCCAAATTTACAATCAACTGATTGCAGCACTACCACAAAAATGGAGGAGGAAAGTGGAAAAGGGAGAAGGTAAGGAACTTGTTTGCCTGCCATATATTAAAGATACAAATTGGCTGAAAGGAACTGGGATAAATAGAAAAATATACCAATTTCATCTGAGGACAAAAATGTTGACAGCTACGCCATACAGGTTGCAAAGTAAATGGGACGAGATTTTCGATGTACCAATTCCATGGCACATGGTTTATGAACTGGTACATTTACATTTAAGTCATTTAGCAGACGCTCTTATCCAGAGCGACTTACAGTGGTGAATGCATACATTTCATACATTTTTTTTATTTATTTTTTTTTTCTGTGCTGGCCCCCGTGGGAATCGAACCCACAACTCTGGTGTTGCAAACACCATGCTCTACCAACTGAGCTACAGGGAAGGCTGGTACAAAAAACTACACCTGACTCAATAATTTTAGAAAAAGCTGTTGCGCAGCAACTCACTGCCTTCCTGAAGAAAAACAATGTATACGAAACGCTTTAGTCTGGTTTTAGACCCCATCATAGCACTGAGACTGCACTTGTGAAGGTGGTAAATGACCTTTTAATGACGTCAGACCGAGGCTCTGCATCTGTCCTCGTGCTCCTAGATCTTAGTGCTGCTTTTGATACCATCGATCACCACATTCTTTTGGAGAGATTGGAAACCGAAATTGGTTTACATGGACAAGTTCTGGCCTGGTTTAGATCTTATCTGTCGGAAAGATATCAGTTTGTCTCTGTGAATGGTTTGTCCTCTGACAAATCAACAGTAAATTTCGGTGTTCCTCAACGTTCCGTTTTAGGACCACTAATGTTTTCACTATATATTTTACCTCTTGGGGATGTCATTCGAAAACATAATGTTAAATTTCACTGCTATGTGTATGACACACAGCTGAACATTTCAATGAAACATGGTGAAGCCCCAAAATTGCCCTCGCTAGAAGCCTGTGTCTCAGACATAAGGAAGTGGATGGCTGCAAACGTTCTACTTTTGAACTCGGACAAAACAGAGATGCTTGTTCTAGGTCCCAAGAAACAAAGAGATCTTCTGTTGAATCTGACAATTAATCTGGATGGTTGTACAGTCGTCTCAAATAAAACTGTGAAGGACCTCAGCGTTACTCTGGACCCTGATCTCTCTTTTGAAGAACATACCAAGACTGTTTCAAGGACAGCTTTTTTCCATCTATGTAACATTGCAAAAATCAGAAACCTTCTGTCCAAAAATGACACAGAAAAATTAATCCATGCCTTTGTTACTTCTAGGTTGGACTACTGCAATGCTCTACTTTCCGGCTACCCGGATAAAGCACTAAATAAACTTCAGTTAGTGCTAAATACGGCTGCTAGAATCCTGACTAGAACCAAAAAATTGGATCATATTACTCCAGTGCTAGCCTCCCTACACTGGCTTCCTGTTAAGGCAAGGGCTGATTTCAAGGTTTTACTGCTAACCTACAAAGCATTACATGGGCTTGCTCCTACCTATCTTTCCGATTTGGTCCTGCCGTACATACCTACACGTACGCTACGGTCACAAGACGCGGGACACCTAATTGTCCCTAGAATTTCTAAGCAAACAGCTGGAGGCAGGGCTATCTCCTATAGAGCTCAATTTTTATGGAATAGTCTGCCTACCCATGTGAGAGACGCAGACTCAATCTCAACCTTTAAGTCTTTACTGAAGACACATCTCTTCAGTAGGTCCTATGATTAAGTGTAGTCTGTCCCAGGGGTGTGAAGGTGAACGGAAAGGCTGGAGCAACGAACCGCCCTTGCTGTCTCTGCCTGGCCGGTTCCCCTCTCTCCACTGGGATTCTCTGCTCTACCCCTATTACAGGGGCTGAGTCACTGGCTTACTGGTGTTCTTCCATGTCGTCCCTGGGAGGGGTGGGTCACTTGAGTGGGTTGAGTCACTGACGTGGTCTTCCTGTCTGGGTTGGCGCCCCCCCCCCCCTTGGGTTGTGCCGTGGCGGAGATCTTTGTGGGCTATACTCGGCCTTGTCTTGGGATGGTAGGTTGGTGGTTGGAGATGTCCCTCCAGTGGTGTGGGGGCTGTGCTTTGGCAAAGTGGGTGGGGTTCTATCCTACCTGTTTGGCCCTGTCCGGGGGTTTCATCGGATGGGGCCACAGTTTCTCCTGACCCCTCCTATCTCAGCCTCCAGTATTTATGCTGCAGTAGTTTATGTGTCGGGGGGCTAGTGTCAGTCTGTCACATCTGGAGTATTTCTCTTGTCTTTTCCGGTGTCCTGTGTGAATTTAAATATGCTCTCTCTAATTCTCTCTTTCTTTCTTTCTCTCTCTCGGAGGACCTGAGCCCTAGGACCATGCCTCAGGACTACCTGGCTTGATGACCCCTTGCTGTCCCCAGTCCTCCTGGCCGTGCTGCTGCTCCAGTTCCAACTGTTCTCTCTGCGGCTATGGAACCCTGACCTGTTCACCGGACGTGCTACCTGTCCCAGACCTGCTGTCCCAAACCTGCTGGAACCCTGACCTGTTCACCGGACTTGCTACCTGTCCCAGACCTGCTGTTTTCAACTCTCTAGAGACAGCAGGAGCGGTAGAGATACTCTCAAAGATCGGCTATGAAAAAGCCAACTGACACTTACTCTTGTGTTACTGACTTGTTGCACCCTCGACAACTACTATGATAATTATTATTTGACCATGCTGGTCATTTATGAACATTTGAACATCTTGGCCATGTGCTGTTATAATCTCCATCCGGCACAGCCAGAAGAGGACTGGCCACCCCTCATAGCCTGGTTCCTCTCTAGGTTTCTTCCTAGGTTTTGGCCTTTCTAGGGAGTTTTTCCTAGCCACCGTGCTTCTACAACTGCATTGCTTGCTGTTTGGGGTTTTAGGCTGGGTTTCTGTACAGCACTTTGAGATATCAGCTGATGTAAGAAGGGCTATATAAATACATTTGATTTGATTTGATTTAAATTTAAATGATTATATAAATTCTTGCCACTAACAGAATGCTATGTATATGGGGCGTACAACAATCTCAGCGCTGTAGATTTTGTTGCGATGAGACAGAATCAATAGATCATTTATTCTGGTATTGCCCCTATGTAGCTTGTTTCTGGTCACAGGTTCATGGATGGTTAAAAAATCACAACATTCATTTAAAATTAACCTTACAAATAGCAGTGTTGGGTGATCTGGAAAGCCAGTCAATAAATAATATAATAATACTCGTAGGAAAGGTTTTCATCTTTAGCTCACAATCTGTGGATAATATACGATTAGAAAGATTCAAAATGTTTGTAAAACATCCCAGCACAATTAAAAAATATATGGTACATGGAAACCAAACAAGGGAGGTCTATGGTGATAGGTGGGATTAAAGGGTTTGTTTGGTAATGTATTGTTGTTATATATAAAAGTTCCCTGTATATGTAAAATGTGTATGTAAAATGTATAGGTAAAATGTATGTATATGTATCAAAAAAGCTGTAAAAAAAATTAAGATATTTGTCCTCCGAAGAGGGGTGGAGGGGTAAAAAATAAATAAAATCTGCAATGGATGGAAAGCATGTTGTGGGGCCTTGATCAAGGGCCCAACAGTAGGGGATTGTTGTTAGGATGTGAACCCAGCAGCACTCCAGTTGCCAGATCAATATTCCCCTTTTTCCCCCCCATTGTCCGGCCCGGGATTCCAACAGGCAAACTTTCAGCTACAAGTCTAACTCCTTAGTCACTGGTCTACTTACCGCCCCAGACCTAACCCTAACCTAACCTAACCCTAACAGACTTTAACACTCTTTTACAAAAAAAAGATATTAACAAAGTAAAGCAGGATGCAATAAACAACATCACTAGACTAGACAACATGCATACCATTACAATCTCATAAATACTGAGGTAGACCTGGCCGACAAATTGTAGATTACAGCATCAACCTTGTATTGTTGAACATGGATGAATAATCATTATGAAATCCCTCCAATGCACCATAAACCACAAGGTCTCTATGATAAAATGGATCAGTAGTCAGATGTTGTGTTTATGTAATCTTTGTTAAATGTATAACTAATGTGTATGTTTGACATTGTCAGTTATAGGTAGTTAAACAGGAAATACTGGGGCTCTGTGGAGGTCAGTGTGGCAGGAAGGATGTGAAACAGGAAATACTGGGGCTCTGTGGAGGTCAGTGTGGCAGGAAGGATGTCAAACAGGAAATACTGGGGCTCTGTGGAGGTCAGTGTGGCAGGAAGCGTGTGAAACAGGAAATACTGGGGCTCTATGAAGGTCAGTGTGGCAGGAAGGGTGTGAAACAGGAAATATTGGGGCTCTGTGGAGGTCAGTGTGGCAGGAAGGACGTTTATATTATAGGAATAGACTATTATATTGAAGGTGAATTATACATTATGGTTGTCAAAGGAAGTATTCACTTACAGCATAGTTGGCCCTGAGGCCCCCTCAAAGGCATCTTCATGGATGTTCCTCAGATACCTGTTGCCTTTCAGAATCCTACACAAGAAAACAGTGAAATACATGGGATGAGGTCATGTTTGTCTTCATCACAGATGAGCACAAGCCATGACAGTTATATCCTTGCAATAAATGAGTGAAATATGGGCATTTTGCTTTTGGATTCTGATATTTGACCCTTTTGTTTTCTCTTCTCTAAAACCTACACTTTTCTATGGATGCCCAAATGATCCTCATCTCAACTAACTAACTAAGCTTTGTTTGTTTAGACTCCTTGAACGCGATTCTGGCGAGACCAAGACGCTGCTAACGCCTCAGCGTGGCAAGGGGGTAAAGTAAACAACAGGGCACCCAATCAATGTTTTGTCTCACAAGACATTTATTTACGGGTACATTGAGTTTCTTTGATTAAACCAAGCCTTCGACACAACTCTGAAACAACAGCAAAACAAGCTTAGAAAAAATCACAACAGCAGCTCCTGCTGAGAGAGAGTATGTGTGTGTGTGTGTTTCAGGCACTTTGTTGTTAGAACTGAAACTCAGCAGCAGCGGAGGAAATGTTGATTGTTTGAGGGGAATACATACAGTTTATCCAGATTTGTTCCGTTGAAAGCGTGTGACCTGATTTCCTTGAATCCATTTTTTATCATTTTCCTGGAAGAAAAACATTTCTAAGCATTTAATTTGAATTGGTTGTCAATGTCAGCTTCACCGATTTACAATTGCTTACAGACATACAACAGAAAATGATTAAAAAACATAATTTACAAGTGCTGTCCTAAACCTGGACTCAATGACAATTATAATGGTTACCGCAACCAATTACAGTGAGGGAAAAAAGTATTTGATCCCCTGCTGATTTTGTACGTTTGCCCACTGACAAAGAAATGATCAGTCTATAATTTTAATGGTAGGTTTATTTGAACAGTGAGAGACAGAATAACAACAAAAAAATCCAGAAAAACGCATGTCAAAAATGTTATAAAATAATTTGCATTTTAATGAGGGAAATAAGTATTTGACCCCTCTGCAAAACATGACTTAGTACTTGGTGGCAAAACCCTTGCTGGCAATCACAGAGGTCAGACGTTTCTTGAAGTTGGCCACCAGGTTTGCACACATCTCAGGAGGGATTTTGTTCCACTCCTCTTTGCAGATCTTCTCCAAGTCATTAAGGTTTCGAGGTTGACGTTTGGCAACTCGAACCTTTAGCTCCCTCCACAGATTTTCTATGGGATTAAGGTCTGGAGACTTGCTAGGCCACTCCAGGACCTTAGTGTGCTTCTTCTTGAGCCACTCCTTTGTTGCCTAGGCCATGTGTTTTGGGTCATTGTCATGCTGGAACACCCATCCACGACCCATTTTCAATGCCCTGGCTGAGGGAAGGAGGTTCTCACCCAAGATTTGACAGTACATGGCCCCGTCCATCGTCCCTTTGATGTGGTGAAGTTGTCCTGTCCCCTTAGCAGAAAAACACCCCCAAAGCATAATGTTTCCACCTCCATGTTTGACGGTGGGGATGGTGTTCTTGGGTCATAGGCAGCATTCCTCCTCCTCCAAACACGGCGAGTTGAGTTGATGCCAAAGAGCTCCATTTTGGTCTCATCTGACCACAACACTTTCACCCAGTTGTCCTCTGAATCATTCAGATGTTCATTGGCAAACTTCAGACGGGCATGTATATGTGCTTTCTTGAGCAGGGGGACCTTGCGGGCGCTGCAGGATTTCAGTCCTTCATGGCGTAGTGTGTTACCAATTGTTTTCTTGGTGACTATGGTCCCAGCTGCCTTGAGATCATTGACAAGATCCTCCCGTGTAGTTCTGGGCTGATTCCTCACCGTTCTCATGATCATTGCAACTCCACGAGGTGAGATCTTGCATGGAGCCCCAGGCCAAGGAAGATTGACAGTTCTTTTGTGATTCTTCCATTTGCTAATAATCGCACCAACTGTTGTCACCTTCTCACCAAGCTGCTTGGCGATGGTCTTGTAGCCAATTCCAGCCTTGTGTAGGTCTACAATCTTGTCCCTGACATCCTTGGAGAGCTCTTTGGTCTTGGCCATGGTGGAGAGTTTGGAATCTGATTGATTGATTGCTTCTGTGGACAGGTGTCTTTTATACAGGTAACAAGCTGAGATTAGGAGCACTCCCTTTAAGAGTGTGCTCCTAATCTCAGCTCGTTACCTGTATAAAAGACACCTGGGAGCCAGAAATCTTTCTGATTGAGAGGGGGTCAAATACTTATTTCCCTCATTAAAATGCAAATCAATTTATAACATTTTTGACATGCATTTTTCTTGATTTTTTTGTTGTTATTCTGTCTCTCACTGTTCAAATAAACCTACCATTACAATTATAGACTGATCATTTCTTTGTCAGTGGGCAAATGTACAAAATCAGCAGGGGATCAAATCCTTTTTTCCCTCACTGTAGATGAGGTTAAATGAAATCAGCAGTGAAACGATTCTTAGGCTACATGAAACACCTAGATGAGAGACTTCTCTAATCAATGATCTAAACACGTGCTGAGAAAATTAAAGCCAACAAAACGAGTCATTTGCTCAAGAAAGTATGGTAGTTTGGAGTATGGCTGTAAATAAGTAATAGTATTGTACTGATACTCACATGTACACACTCTCCTCTGTGATACCTTGAAAGGCATTGGCAGGTATGCTGTCGAGATGCATGTTATCTCCCAGCTCCCTGCACACAGAAAAGAGGTGGAGAGGATAGGAGAGAAAAGAGGAGAGGAGAAGAGGTGAGTGAAGAGAAGGGCGGAAAGAAGCAAAGAGCAGAGAAGAGATACTAAATATCAGTGCCTTGCCACTGAACGTCATGTCAAAGACCAGGGTCAGTTCCTTTTCAGTGAGGAAAATTGGAATTGAAATTGCAGGGCAACACTGGGGTTGGGTGTATATGATCTTAACATGGGTGTAGCTATATTATCATAACATATGATCTTAAATTATAAGGTAGACCAACATCAACTTGTAATCCAGTTTCAAGTGGGTCAAGTTCTGGATACGTACAGGAAGAAGTTATCCAGTACCACCAAAGAGGACATGGTGGAGAAGTCAGGAAAGTGTATTATTCCTGTGTTACAGATACTCCTGGGAGAGAGAAAAGAGGAGAAGGTGGGAAAGAGGAGATTAAAAAAGAGACAGAGATAACACAAATATATATAAATAAAATGATAAAATTGAACATTGACAAACAGGTATTGTGCCTGGAATTACAGTTGTATGGTAACTAACAATATACTGCACTTGTAATAAAAGCTTACAGGTATCTCAGCCTGGGCAGATCAGTGAAGGCCCCCTTCTCTATACTGATCAGATTTATGATGTTCTGTATCTGTCTAAGGAATAACAGAAAACATCACAATATTAACATTTATTTAAAAAAAAGTTAACATTGATTTCCAATAGCCCAATCAAGTAACATATATTTTTACTCATGAGTGCACATGTAACTCATACTTTTAATGTTTTTGTTACAGTAATATTATATATTGGAATGACGAGGATTAAGTAAGTAAATTATATTCTGCATGCATTGTTGTGTTCAAGGTAGAGTAATGGATTTAGATAATATCTCATTCAAGGCAGACTAATAGATTTAGACAATGGCTCATTCAAGGCAGACTAATGGGTTTAGATAATGGCTCATTCAAGGCAGACTAATGGATTTAGATAATGGCTCATTCAAGGTAGACTAATGGACATAGATAATGGCTCATTCAAGGCAGACTAATGGATTTAGATAATGGCTCATTCAAGGAAGGCTAATGGATTTAGATAATGGCTCATTCAAGGCAGACTAATGGATTTAGACAATGGCTCATTCAAGGCAGACTAATGGATTTAGATAATGGCTCATTCAAGGCAGACTAATGGATTTAGATAATGGCTCATTCAAGGCAGACTAATGGATTTAGATAATGGCTCATTCAAGGCAGACCAATGGATTTAGATAATGGATCATTCAATGAGGACTAATGGCTTTAGATAATGTCTCATTCAAGGTTCAATGAACCACAAATCTTCACATTAACCAGTGTATTACAGTAATGTCAGAATTTATCAGGGTAGAAGGAGACAACACAGTCTAATCCATGGCCTCCAATGGAACAAAACGTTATCTCACCAACTGAAACCTTGACAACTTTGAGATGAAAGTTCTGTAATTGGTGTGTGTGTGTGTGTGCGTGCGTGTGCGTGCGTGTGTGTGTGTGTGTGTGACACTTACATCTCAGCCAGGCTGTGGAGAGAGAGGAATGCATGGTTTCTTATGTTCCTGATGCAGTCACTCTGAGAGATCTCACTGTGGCAGAAAAATACACAGCATAATGTACATTCCCATTCTAAAGGAATATCCCTTAATCATCGAATAGAGATTATGCAGAGCGAAGACTGCAAATGGAAAAGTGAAATGAGAAGTATTGTGATAAGGCCAAGGTGACTAGGCTCAGAGAGGAAGAGAAGCGTTATGTCACTTGAAGAAAAAATGAAGAAATGCAGTGAGGAAGGCTCTAGTGACATGCCCTTGACTGTTTCCTGTCTTCCTGATGATGCCCTTGCTACCCTCCAACCCATCCCACATC
Source organism: Salmo salar (assembly GCF_965601325.2). Taxonomy (NCBI): domain Eukaryota; kingdom Metazoa; phylum Chordata; class Actinopteri; order Salmoniformes; family Salmonidae; genus Salmo; species Salmo salar. Next base: position 100,898,714 of record NC_138291.1, read on the forward strand.
CCAAACCAACCTCCCATACACTTCTTCTAGTGTTAATTATACCTTTTTAAAGACCTCCCTACGTTTGACCTTTCTTATTTTTTTAAAGAAGTGACATAACGCTTCTCTTCCTCTTTGAGCCTAGTCACCTTGGCCTCATCACAATACTTCTCATTTCACTTTTCCACCGTACCGCCGACTGATCTGTAATTAACCAACACTTTCCATTTAGATAGCCATTTAGATTCCATCTTAAACCAGAGAATAATTAAACCTAGTGACCCACTATGCTTATATTTTCACCCCAGCCCTGCGTGTGTGTGTGTGTGTGTATGTACCTTCCCTCTTAAGTTGTTGTATACCATCTTAATTAGCGTTACTTTTGGAGAACGATTAAAAAGCCATTTCAGAGCACCATCATCCTTGGAGGAAAGTGAGTCGGTCCAGCCAATGTGAGTCATCCATGACAAGACAAGACCATCTGAACTCCGCAATAGCAAACTGGCCAGTGTGACCTAGGACTAGATTCAATCAGATTGACATAGCAGTTATTTTGGAGGTGTCCGAGGTGGAACTGTGTTAGAACTGTCAAATCCACAAGCGGTTCGTTGCGTTACCTTATCGCGGACACTGCCATTGGATGCAACAAAACATGCATTAGCCTAACATCAATGGGTTGACATTGGAGTTATTATTTCTATAATCTATAGAGCCGACACTTTCTAGTGACGGGTTGTGACTTCTAACGCAGTAGAAAAATAAGGAAGGATGTGGTTGTGACTTCTGATATGGTAGGGATTATAAGGAAGGGAGTGGTTGTGACTTCTAATATGGTATGGATTATAAGGAAGGGAGTGGTTGTGACTTCTAATATGGTAGGGATTATAAGGGAGTGGGTTGTGACTTCTAACACAGTAGGATAATGAGGAAGGGAGTGGGTTGTGACTTCAAACGCGGTAGGGATGATAAGGAAGGGAGTGGGATGTGACACAAAAGCATCCGCTCACCGATACGTCAGCTCATACCCCTGTTACACCTCCAACACGCCAAAACATCTGCTATGCAGATGTTGGCCAATGCTGGTTAACGCTGGTAAACGCTTGATCTGATTGAATCTAGGCCCTAGTGTTGATTTTTCAGTGCAACATTTTGTGAGTTGCAAAGCAACACTGGCTCAGAGAGCGTAAAATTAACTTTATCGATATACCACTATATATCCACTTCTGGACCCTAATTCCAAGTGGTAACTGGGCCACGGAGTAAGCGGTAACCTTGTAGATGTGGACCGGAATACATGTGGTGTCTGGGCTGTCCTTACCTTGATGAGCTCATAAGCTTGGGGTGAACTTCTCTTGGAGAGTATTCAGTAGAGCAATACAGGCAGTCTGCCATGTTCCTCAACGATCAACGTATTATGACAGACTGTTAGCGAGCTATAACACATGCAGGGTTTGGTTCAAGATTACTCAATGTGTCACGTCCTGGCCAGTATAAGGGTTAATTGTCATTTTAGTTTGGTCAGGACGTGGCAGAGGGTATTTGTTTTATGTGGTTCAGGGTGGTGTGTTAGTTAGGAGGGCGTTTGATTTATTATTTCCGGGTTTTGAGTTATGGTCTAGGTTGATGTATTTCTATGTGTAGTCTGGTTGATCTGTTTCTATGTTGAGTTAATTGGGGTGGACTTCCAATTGAAGGCAGCTGTGTGGTGTTGCCTTTGATTGGAAGTCCTATATTAGTTGGGTGTGTTTGTCTGTGTATTTGTGGGAGATTGTTCCGTGTTTAGTGTGTGTAAACCTAACAGGACTGTCAGTGTATCGTGCGTTCGTTTTTGTTATTTTGTATGTTCGTTTTGGAACAGTGATGTACTGGGCCATATGCACTACCCTCTGTAGCACCTCGCGATCGGATGCTAAGCAGTTGCCATACCAAGCAGTGATGCCAGTCAATATGCTCTCAATGGTGGTAGCTGTTGAACATTTTGAGGATCTGAGGGCCCATGCCAAATCTTTTCAACCTCCTGAGGGGGAAGCTGCGTTGTAGTGCCCTCTTCACAAATATGTTGGTGTGTTTGGACCATGATAGATCTTTAGTGATGTGGAAACTGAGGAACTTGAAGCTCTCGACCCGCTCCACTACAGCCCCGTCGATGTGAATAGGGGTGTGCCCTCCGTTTCCTGTAGTTCATGATCAACTACGTTGTCTTGCTGACGTTGATGGAGAGGTTGTTGTCCTACCAGCTCTCACAGTCTCACATCAGAATTAGACATTCATACATTTTTCTCAAACATCAATGTCTAAGTAATTCCAAACGTCAAATTTGTAAGTGTTTAAGGTTAGGTTTAGGCATTAACTACTCATTTTTAAGGTCAGTTTTAAATCAGGCGTTAATGCCAAATTCTTAAATTCAGGCATTAACTCCAAATGGTTAAGGTAAGGGTTAAGGTTTGGGATAGGCTTAAAACAAATATTTAAAAAATGACTTTCTATCACTTGATTCAAACTTACGCCCATCCGCCATTCCTGTCCACAACGTCATAGCAAAACCGAAATCTACTTGAAGGTAACAGCACTCACTGTTAACTCTAGTGGCCAGTTTTCACTATGGTGTTGAACACTGAGCTGTAGTCAATGAATAGCATTCTCAAGGACTGTATGTGTTCCTTTTGTCCAGGTGGGAAAGGGCAGTGAGGAAGACAGTGAGGAAGACATGTTCTTGTTATGACTGTGTGATGTGTTTGTCTCTCTTAGCTAGCTACCTTAAAGATAAAGTAAGTCAAATCACAGGCTAGCAGATTCATTAATTACCAACAACAGCTGCAAATTCCAATAAAACTATATCACATTTTGAATTTCACTTTCCTTGCTTTGTCTAACAACACTGTCATGAATCTAGCAAATAAGTTTTGTTGGTCAGAATGCTGAATTTATTTAGTTTCACAGAAAAAACATTTGTTAGCACATTTCTCACACTGGCTTTAGTCACAGAGGGAGCAGGCCTCCCCAGCCAAGTACATGGGGGTTGCTTAGCAACACGTGCCTCGGTGGGAGATGATGTGTTCATAGCATGACAAATTCCCATCATTTGTGAATCTGTTTGGACCAAACAGCTAGCGTGACAGCTAAAACGTCTTTGAAAAAATAAGATTTCAGCTAATAAGGAGAAGCATCTAACAAAATAACGACATTATGGCATTCACTACATATAATCTATTAAAATATAATAGAAATTTGGGTACATTTGTCGAAAAACTCTAACTTACTCAACCTTTAAGATGAATGCACTAACTGTAAGTTGTTCTGGATAAGAGTGTCTACTAAATGACTAAAATGTAAATAGTAAATTCACATTCGCAGCTTTAGTTCAGTGTGCTAACACAGTCTTGTATCACACAAGAAACCAGGGTTTGATACCCAATCAGTCACATTCTGAGACTTTATTGTGTGTCTATGAGATTCAAAAACAAAAGTGATTAATGAAATTCATACTGAAAACTTCAATGGTAAATGGCTGTGTGATTCTATTTCTATCTACACAATGCTTCATATTCAGACCAAGACCCTCTATGCATATTAACTGTGTGTGTTTACGTTAACACATATACAAATACACTACTGACATATAAGGCAAAACACAGAAAATCTTACCAGATACAAATTAGATACAAATAATCTTCTTACGCAGTACAAGATTCTTATTCACTTTTCATGATTATATTCCATATGCATTGGCTTGTGCAAGCCAGAATGGGTTTCTGTAGCATGAGGCAGCTTGATGTACAAGTACACCCCCTGGACAGGATGTTAGTCTATCACAGAGCCTTAACCCCAATCTATCTCCTTAATACTGAGTGCCAAGCGAAGACACTTTGGGTCCCGTTTTTACAATCTTTGGTATGACTCGGCAGGGGATTGAACTCGCAACCTTCCAGCGGACACTCTAACCACAAGGCCACCGAGTTGGTTCACCAACCATGCTTATTATTTCCCATATAGTAACCAACAATTTGTTGATATGAATTGACCTGCTTTTGATCTCCTAAATAGCGGGTGAAAGGTAATAATACATCACAAATAAAAGTACGCCAAACTACTTCCTCGAAAAGGATGTGTGTATAGGTAACTCTTCCAAAGCTATCCATTCAAAGTGGACATCTCCGTTCCTCTTCTTAACAAGAGTAATTTTTCATACAATATCACACTTTTCACAACAGCTACCAACAGTATGTGTTCCACAACACAAATAAAATAAGTATATAAATATGCACAACTTGAGTATAAACAGATCTATTACACTGAAAAGGCAACCCCAGGGTTAAACAAAAAACTAGTACACTTAGGTTGGAGTCATTAAAACTCGTTTTTCAACTACTCCACAAATTTCCACTCCACAGTCATGGCTTTAGAAGCTTCTGATAGGCTAATTGACATCATTTGAGTCAATTGGAGGTGTACCTGTGGATGTATTTCAAGGCCTACCTTCAAACTCAGTGCCTCTTTGCTTTATGTCATGGAAAAATCAAAAGAAATCAACCAAGACCTCAGAAAAAAAATTGTCGACCTCCACAAGTCTGGTTCATCCTTGGGAGCAATTTCCAAACGCCTGAAGGTACCACGTTCATCTGTACAAACAATAGTACGCAAGTATAAACACCATGGGACCACGCTGTCGTCATACCACTCAGGAAGGAGTCACGTTCTGTCTCCTAGAGGTGAACGTACTTTGGTGCGAAAAGTGCAAATCAATCCCATAACAACAGCAAAGGACCTTGTGAAGATGCTGGAGGAAACAGGTACAAAAGTATCTATATCCACAGTAAAACGAGTCCTACATCGACATAACCTGAAAGGCTGCTCAGCAAGGAAGAAGCCACTGCTCCAAAACCGCCATAGAAAGGCCAGACTACGGTTTGCAACAAATATTGTACTTTTTGGAGAAATGTCCTCTGGTCTGATGAAACAAAAATAGAACTGTTTGGCCAGAATTACCATCATTATGTTTGGAGGAAAAAGGGGGAGGCTTGCAAGCCGAAGAACACTATCCCAACCGTGAAGCACGGGGTGGCAGGATCATGTTGTGGGGGTGCTTTGCTGCAGGAAGGACTGGTGCACTTCACAAAATAGATGGCATCATGAGGCGGGAAATTATGTGGATATATTGAAGCAACACATCAGTCAGGAAGTTAAAGCTTGGTCGCAAATGGGTCTTCCAAATGGACAATGACCCCAAGCATATGTTAAGTTCATTCCTTTCCTCCTTGTCAATCATCATTGGGCCAACGCTCTAGTGGTTAGAGCGTTGGACTAGTAACCGAAGGTTTGCAAGTTCAAATCCCCGAGCTGACAAGGTACAAATCTGTCGTTCTGCCCCTGAACAGGCAGGTAACCCACTGTTCCTAGGCCGTCATTGAAAATAAGAATTTGTTCTTAACTTACTTGCCTAGTTAAATATTGGTAAAATTAGCATTATGACAATATATTTAATTAAATCATTCAAAAACCTTTATTAATGCAATTGCAGACAGAAGTTGACAATCAGGAACATAGCATGCATGTTTCTGAGTAAGTTCTACATCAAACAAAAGGTCTCAAGTTTTTTTATTAAACCGAAGTCCCGCCTTAGTGATGTCACTGACTATGTCATTACCGACCAAAACCCTGCATCCATAGCTATACAAACACAGTGTTTATCTAAAAGCTAGGCAATAAATGTCCCCTCCCCAAAGTTGATTTATTGTGGAATGTCTGAGTTGTCTCTTATCTCCCACACTCCCCTGCAGAGTTCTGTCTCAGTCACACATTATACGAGAGAGAGAGAGAGAGAGAGAGAGAGAGAGAGAGAGAGAGAGAGAGAGAGAGAGAGAGAGAGAGAGAGAGAGAGAGAGAGAGAGAGAGAGAGAGAGAGAGAGAGAGAGAGAGAGAGAGAGAGAGAGAGAGAGAGAATCTGTAGTCTAGGACCCTATAAATGTAAGGAGGGAGGGGTCTTATAACCCCCCCCCCTTCTATTAATATAACATAAGCATAATCAATTATTCTAATACATCAAACATTTGTACAGCCCCAAATCATGACCGCTAGGTGAATCCTGACACATATTTCCAAAGTTGTGGCAAAATGGCTTACTTCTTATGGAACTAGCGTCCCACCTCAACAACATCCGATGAAATTGCAGAACGCCAAATTCAAATTAAATTACTATAAATATTTAACTTTCATAAAATCACAAGTGCAATGCATCAGCTTAAAGATAAACTTCTTGTTAATCCAACCGCTGTGTCAGATTACAAAAAGGCTTTACGGCGACAGCAAACCATGCGATTATCTGAGAACAGCGCCCAGCAGACAAATCATTAAAAACAGTAACCAGCCAAGTAGAGGAGTAACAAAAGTCAGAAATAGCGATAAAATCTATCACTTACATTTGATGATCTTCATATGGTTGCACTCCCAAGACTCCATGTTACACAATAAATGTTTGTTTTGTTCAATAAAGTCCCTATTTATGTCCAAAAAACCTTTTGTTCAGTAATCCATGGGAACAAAGCGCGGTCACAGCAGGCAGATGAAAAATCCAAAAAGTACCATAAAAGTTCATAGAAACATGTCAAACGATGTTTATAATCAATCCTCAGGTTGTTTTTGTTATAAATAATCGATCATATTTCAACCGGACAATAGCTTCGTCAATAGAAAAGGAAAAACACGAACGGCGCGCTCATGGTCACACGCAGGATTCATGTCTGGAAATGTCCACTGTCCTCTCATTGAAAGTGGTGTTTCTCCCTCATTTTTCAGAGTAAAAGCCTGAAACAATGCCTAAAGACTGGCCACATGTAGTGGAAGCCATGGGATCGTGAACTGGGTCATAACTCTTTGTATGGTGGATAGGCTTTCAATGGAAAAACAGCCATTTCAAAATAATAGCATTTCCTGGATGGATTTTCCTCAGGTGTTCGCCTGCCATATCAGTTCTGTTATACTCACAGACATTATTTTAACAGTTTTGGACACTTTAGAGTGTTTTCTATCCAAATCTACCAATTATATGCATATCCTAGCTTCTGGGCCTGAGTAGCAGGCAGTTTACTTTGGGCACGCTTTTTCCAAATGCTTCCCCCTATCCCCAAAAAGTTTTAAGGACAACAAAGTCAAGGTATTGGAGTGGCCATCACAAAGCCCTGGCCTCAATCCTATAGAAAATTTGTGGGAAGAACTGATAAAGCGTGTGTGAGCAAGGAGGCCTTCAAACCTGACTCAGTTACACCAGCTCTGTCAGGAGAAATGGGCCAAAACGGTCTTCGGGCTACCCAAAACGTTTGACCCAAGTTAAAGAATTTAAAGGCAATGCTACCAAATACTAATTGAGTGTATGTAAACTTCTGAACCACTGGGAATGTGATGAAAGAAATAAAACCTGAAATAAATCATTCTCTCTACTGTTATTCTGACATTTCACATTCTTAAAATAAAGTGGTGATCCTAACTGACATAAGACAGGAAATTTTTACTCGAAAATGTCAGGAATTGTGAAAAACTGAGTTTAAATGTATTTGGCTAAGGTGTATGTAAACTTCCAACTTCAACTGTATGTCATGGGTGAAAATGGCTTAATAAATACATTTAATTGATTGATTGAAACTTACATTCTGGACACGTTGATCAGTCCCCTGAAGGCATTGCTTGAAACTTCTGTCAATGGCAGATGAGTTAGTCTTCTAAAAATAATACACAATGAAAAAACTTGTTTTAAAACGTGTATCCTAAGGTATTATGATGAGGGCAAAGCACAACCAGTAGGTACTGTACGAAGCACTCGGTACTGTACTGATGCCCTCATTGTAAATACGAATTTGTTTCTTAATCTTAATCGACTGGTTGAATTGAAAGGTTAAATAAATAAACAAATAATAAATAATCAGCTCGACAAACGTGCATTTTAACAAACACTGTATATATAGACACTATAATTTCAAAATATCTGCACAATTCCTCCTCAAAAACTGAATAGAATTGTAGGCTACTTACAAGTTTCGAATAAACGAAGGAGCGACTCGGGACCTTAGCTGTGTTTCCCTCGTGCAGCTGAGTTTCTCTCCCGCTTCTGTGGAACATGTATCGCTCTTCATTGAACATTCGCAAATGGAAGGACAAGTAAAAGTCCAGCAGGAGCGCACATTCAGGACACCGGACAGCGCGAGAAGAACCCACACCGTCCGCGGGGCTGGTGCCATCCTGTAGTCTATGCTTCCTGGGCACTTTGTCAACCGCTCCCACGACTTGACAAAGAGGAGAAAAGAGAGTACTGGTATCGTTTCCACCTGCCTGCGCTCGTGCTGCACTTGTACCTACTGTATCTTGTGTGCGTCACTCAGCATTAGTCACTCAGCACTCAACAAGGTTACAGTTAGAGCCCAGTCCTGACAGGGTCACACCATAACCATTCTACTCTCCCCCCAACCCCAATTCATGGCAGTTTAATGTGTTATACATTAAATCATGTGAACATGAGTGTGGTTTTATGAGGGGTGTATGAAACCTTGGCGAGGCAGCTGTGTGGCTATATAACACTCATGAATTTAACCTTCAGGCCTGTCAAGCAGTGGACATTAGAACCTCCAAGAGTCTGTTTAAACAAGATATTTTTTTTATTTGCATGGGCGGTGTCTCAATCCATCTCATCCACCTATGGCGGCCATCCGCATCTGCGGTACAAAGTGGCCGAGCTACAGTGGTGTTTGTCAAACAATGAGACATCCCGAAAATCGGCCTTCACGAAAACGGCTGTAGTGTTGGAACGGTTTGGCCTACAAAAAAAATATGACCACTCTCACGAACACGATAGTGGTCTTTACTTTATGACTCCCACAAGCCCCACTTGATTATTCTGAAGTCTGTACCATCCACATGCCAACTTCTGTTTGTAAAGTCTGAACCGTTTGGGCTACAAACTAATGTGACCCCACTGTGGAAACAGAATATTCTCACCAACACAATGATGTTCTCCGTTTTGCTCTACCACCCCCAAGAATCCATAAAGGTTACCAGTACTGGTTTAAAAATGAATGGAAGTATGGAGGTAGTTTTGTCTACCCCAAAAAAGAGGTTAAATATGTGTAAAAATATATATATATTTCCTGAGCTTTTTTAAATCTCCTAGACATAGGACTGACACTTTAAAAAATATTTGATATTTGATGGTCCTAAAATTCAAAATCAAATAGCTAAATAATCCATAGTATGACCATCTTAAAACAATTCCATAAGTCATTTTATAACCCCCCCAACAGCGTAGATTCTGGAGAATAACTGCTCATCTCCTCATTTGACCATTCAGACCTAGCATGTTTTAAAAATGTCATTGTACTGTGTACACCTATGTGTATCCTGTGCATATGACAAATAAACTTGACTTGAGATGGAGTGGAGTGACACAGGCGATCATACACATGGTAAAAAAAATTAAAAATAAAGATGTTTAGTCACTTTAGCAGACACTCTTATCCAGAGTGACTTACAGTAGTGAATGCATACATTTCATACATTTTTTTGTTGTTCTGTACTGGTCCCCCGTGGGAATTGAACCCACAACCCTGGTGTTGCAAACACCATGCTCTACCAACTGAGCCACACTGGACCAATTTCCATTGTTAAAACCCCCTAGAGTCGATGTCTGGTGCACCGGTTTGAGTGTGTCAATAACTGCAACGCTGCTGCTGGGTATTTCATGCGCAACAGTTTCCCATGTGTATCAAGAATGGTCCACCACTCAAAGGACATCCAGCCAACTTGAAACAACAGAGGGGGAGCATTGTAGTCCATGCACCGGCGAATTGAAGCTGTTCTGAGGGCAAAAGAATGAGCAAGTCAATAGTAGGAAGGTGTTCCTAATGTTTTGTATACTCAGTGTATATGGAAGTAGTTTAGTGTCAATATGTTTAGTTAAATATGGGTAAAAGTAGTTAAATATACAAAAGTACAAAAGTGAAATTAGTGGATTCGGCTATTTCAGCCACACCCGTTGCTGACAGGTGATCAAAATTTAGCACACAACCATGTGATCTCCATAGACAAACATTGGCAGTAGAATGACCTTACTGAAAATCACACTGACTTTCAATGTGGCACTGTCATAGGATGCCACCTTTCCAACAAGTCAGCTTCATGAAATGGATTTCCATGACCAAGCAGCCACACATTTTATTTACTTTTCTGCTCTTTTGCACACCAGTATTTCTACTTGCACATCATCATATGCTCATTTATCACTCCAGTGTTAATCTGCTAAATTGTAATTATTCGCTCCAATGGCCTATTCATTGCCTACCTCATGCCTTTTGCACACACTGTATATAGACTTTCTTTTTTTCTACTGTGTCATTGACTTGTTTATTGTGTTATTGGCTTGTTTATTGTTTACTCCATGTGTTACTCTGTGTTGTTGTCTGTGTCACACTGCTTTGCTTTATCTTGGCCAGGTCGCAGTTGTAAATGAGAACTTGTTCTCAACTAGCCTACCTGGTTAAATAAAGGTGAAATAAAAAAAATAATAATAAAAGAACAAGCCTAAGATCACCATGCGCACTGCCAAGCGTCAGCTGGAGAGGTGTAAAGCTCACTACCATTGGACTCTGAAGCAGTGGAAACACGTTCTCTGGAGTGATGAATCACGCTTCACCATCTGGCAGTCTGAAGGACGAATCTGGGTTTGGTGGATGCCAGGAGAACGCTACCTGCCCCAATGAAAAGTGCCAACTGTAAAGTTTGGTGAAGCTGAAATAATGATCTGGGGCTGTTTTTCATGGTTCGGTCTAGGTCCCTTAGTTCCAGTGAAGGTGAATCTTAACGCTACAGCATACAATGACATTCTAGACGATTCTGTGATTCCAACTTTGTGGCAACAGTTTGGGGAAGGCCCTTTCCTGTTTCAGCATGACAATGCCCCCGTGCACAAAGCGAGGTCCATACAGAAATGGTTTGTCGAGAGCGGTGTGGAGTAATGGAAGCAAGTCCCCGCGGCAATGTTCCATCATCAAGTGGAAAGCCTTCCCAGAAGACTGGAGGCTGTCGTAGCAGCAAAGGGGAGGCCAATGTAATGCCCATGATTTTGGAATGAGATGTTTGACGAGCAGGTGTCCAAATGCATTTGGTCAAGTAGTGTATTTCCTTATCTTTCTTGTATCTCTCAGATATATGACAGACATTTTAAAACAAACATCCTTTTGATTTATTTTTCCATGTATGGATTCAGTATGTTTCTATTTGCTAATAGCAGTAAAGCCAAATTCAATGTTTAATCAAATTCTTTTTTTGTATATTTTTTGGGAAATCTAAAGGGGTCCTAAAATTTTTAATCAAAAAGCTAAATGATCCCTGGTACGACCGTCTTAAAACAATTCCATTCGGCTTAGACTCTTAAGGATTAAGAGAATAATTTTATTTAGCAATACCGCAGTTTAACGGTTTGGAACAGATGCACATGGCCAAAGATAAATAACAAAAGACACAGTTTAATGAAATTTGCTCAAATTTAAGGAAGCAAACGTCCACAGGTTAAGCCAAGCTTAAGGGCCCGGGTATATAAATAATATTATAAACTGAGTGGTTTGAGCCCTGAATTCTGATTGGCTGACTCTGCAATGCATCGTGCCTAAGAACAGCCCTTAGCCGTGGTATATTGACCATATACCACACCCCCTCGTGCCTTATTGCTTAAATTTATAAACTGGGTGGTTTGAGCCCTGAATGCTGATTGGCTGACAGCCATGGTATATCAGACTGTATACCATGGGTATGACAAAACACTTATTTTTACTGCTCTAATTCCGTCGGTAAACAGTTTACAATAGCAATAAGGCACCTTGTGGGTTTGTGATATATGGCCAATATACCACGGCTTAGGGCCGGGAGGAAGGAGAGGTGGAAGGGAGGAGAGCTAGAAGGGAGGAGAGGTAGGCGGTAGGAGTGGTAGACGGGAGGAGTGGTGGAAGGGAGGAGAGGTGGAAGGGAGGAGAGGTGGAAGAGGAGAGGTTGAAGGGAGGATAGATGGAAGGGAGGAGAGGTAGAAGGGAATGGGGATGGTAGTGAGGAGAGACATAAGGGAGGAGAAAGCAGGAAGTCCTTAATTTTCATCCAGTCAGAAGGCATCGGTCATACTAAGAGCCTGTCAGTATGTAGAGAGAGGAAGGAGAGTGAGAGGGCGAGAGAGAGAGGGGGGGGCTAAAGAAAGGCTGAAAGAGGAAGAGCGAGAGAGCGAGAGAGAGAGAGACGGAATGAAGGAAGGAAGGAAGGTCAGAGAAAGAGAAAGAGAGCCTTGATCTTAGCAGGTTCACTTAGTTCTTCTGAGAGGAAAATCGAAAAGTACTGACCAATAATGCACGGAGTTCTCATTCAGCCCATTAGAGGGCCTTGAGTTGCCACACACACACACACACACACACACACACACACACACACACACACACACACACACACACACACACACACACACACACACACACACACACACACACACACACTCTTGCGCAGCTAACCTTGTGGGGGCATAATTTTCAGTCCAATTCAAAATCCTATTTTCCTTAACCCATACCCTAACCATAAACTTAAACCTAACCTTAACCTTAAACCGAAGCCTAGCTCCTTACCCTAAAACTAACCCTAGCTCATAACCCTAAACATAATTCTAACACTAACCCTAAACCCCCTAGAAATGGCATTTGACCTTGTGGGGACAAACAAAATGTCCCCAGTTGGTCAGATTTTAGTTCGTTTACTATTCCTGTAGGGACTTCTGGTCCACACAATTATAGTTAAACACGTCCACACACGTCCACACACACACACACACACACACACACACACACACACACACACACACACACACACACACACACACACACACTCTTGCGCAGCTAACCTTGTGGGGGCATACTTTTCAGTCCGATTCAAAATCCTATTTTCCTTAACCCCTAAACCTAACCCATACCCTAACCTTAACCTTAAACTGAAGCCTAGCTCCTTACCCTAAAACTAACTCTAGCTCATAACCCTAAACCTAATTCTAATTCTAACCCTAACACTAACCCTAAACCCCCTAGAAATGGCATTTCACTTTGTGGGGACAAACAAAATGTCCCCAGTAGGTCAGATTTTAGTTTGTTTACTATTCCTGTAGGGACTTCTGGTCCACACAAGTATAGTTAAACACGTCCACACACACACACACACACACACACACACACACACACACACACACACACACACACACACACACACACACACACACACACACACACACACAAAGACCCTGTGTGTGTGTGCGTGCGTGTGTGTGTGTGTGTGTGTGTGTGTGTGTGTGTGTGTGTGTGTGTGTGTGTGTGTGTGTGTGTGTGTGTGTGTGTGTGTGTGTGCGTGGCTTACATGATTTTTTGTAGATCAAAATTTTTTGTGGAAGGTACTACACCGTGCGCAGACCCCATCCCGTACTCAATGTTGAGTTTCCTTGTAGGCCTATTTGGATGGGAAACTGTGAAGCCAGCTGGATATACAGCCTGTTTCTGTTTAGGAGTCTTTAATTAAAGAATGTGAAACAATGTTTTTTCTGTTTGATCCTTTTCATTATGTCATGCAGAGGTTCTTTATATGGCCTAAAATAAATGTGTTCATATGGGCAGAATATTATTTATCGGTTATACCAAATTTGCTAATAATCCAAATATTCTGCTTAAAAAGATCTGCTACAGTACTCTCAGTATTCATTATTCTCAGAGGAGCAGAACAATGGAACCCAAATGTATCCTCTCTGTGGGTGTAAAAAAAATCCTGTCGCATGAAGGCTACACCTACAGACCTGAACCGACCAGTTTTCATACATAGGACGCCGCTGCAGTAATGGGTTGATTAAACAACTTATAACCTTTCAGACAGTTAAAAAAAGTGCTGCATCACAAGCGTCTGTCTGTACTCTTTCAGACAGTACAACTCTGCTCTGGCATAGAAAGATTGGCATTGTTTCCCCGTCAACCGTTAACTTGGACATCAGCCAGCCTCAACCTGGTCAATTCCTGCCATTCCTGCCAGTCTGCAAAGCGCGAAATCAACCCAAAGCCTATCGGACTGCTTTTACTCTACCACGTCACCGGATTCCTACCGCAAGCTCTGAACCTTTACAACAGATCATCGCAGCTAGCTAGCTGCTATCCGAGTGGCTACTCCTGGCTAACGTCTCTGTCCCAAATCAAGCACCAGTTAGCTTGGAACTATCCTCGAGCTAGGCCCATCTCACGGCTAGCCGAAGAGATCCATCAGACAATTCCTGGGCTTCAATACCTCTTTTGCCAATTGGCCTGGACCCTTTGCTGCCGACACGGAGCCCCCCCGATCCATCACGACTGGTCTGCCGATGTAACCTTTCGAGGGGGTTTCAACAGGCTCTTCCGTTGCGACGTCCCCCTGAGGCCCATCTGCTAGCCTGCTAGCCCCTGCCTGCTAGCTGTCTGAATCATCGTGTCTCCAGCTCGCCTAGCTACTCACTGGACCCTATGATCACTCGGCTATACATGCCTCTCCCTAATGTCAATATGCCTTGTCTATTGTTGTTTTGGTTAGTGATTATTGTCTTATTCACTGTAGAGCCTCCAGCCCTGCTCAATATGCCTTAGCTAGCCCCTTTGTTCCACCCCCCACACACGCGGTGACCTCACCTGGCTTAAATGGTGCCTCTAGAGACAAAACCTCTCTCATCGTCACTCAATGTCTAGGTTTATCTCCACTGTACTCACATCCTACCATACCCTTGTATGTACATTATGCCTTGAACCTATTCTTCCGCGCCCAGAAATCTGCTCCTTTTACTCTCTGTTCTGAACGCACTAGATGACCAGTTCTTATAGCCTTTAGCCGTACCCTTATCCTACTCCTCCTCTGTTCCTCTGGTGATGTAGAGGTTAACCTAGGCCCTGCAGCACCCAGCATCACTCCCATTTCCCAGGCACTCTCATTTGTTTACTTCTGTAACCGTAAAAGCCTTGGTTTCATGCTTGTTAACATTAGAAGCCTCCTCCCTAAGTTAGTTTTATTCACTGCTTTAGCACACTCCGCCAACCCGGATGTCCTAGCCGTGTCTGAATCCTGGCTAAGGAAGGCCACCAAAAATCCAGAAATTTCCATCCCTAACTATAACATTTTCTGACAAGATAGAACTGCCAAAGGGGACGGAGTTGCAATCTACTGTAGAGATAGCCTGCAGAGTTCTGTCATACTATCCAGGTCTGTGCCCAAACAATTTGAGCTTCTACTTTTAAAAATCCACCTTTCCAGAAACAAGTTTGTCACCGTTGCCGCTTGTTTATAGACCCCCTTCAGCCCCCATCTGTGCCTTGGACACAATATGTGAATTTATCGCCCCCCATCTATCTTCAGAGTTCATACTGTTAGGTGACTTAAACTGGGACATGCTTAAAACCCCGGTCACCCTACAATCTAAGCTAGATGCCCTCAATCTCACTCAAATTATCAAGGAACCTACCAGGTACAACCCTAAATCCGTAACCATGGGCACCCTCTTAGATATCATCCTGACCAACTTGCCCTCTAAATACACCTCTGCTGTCTCAACCAGGATCTCAGCGATCACTGCCTCATTGTCTGTGTGCGTAATGGGTCCGGGGTTAAACGACCACCCCTCATCACTGTCAAACGCTCCCTAAAACACTTCAGTGAGCAGGCCTTTCTAATCGATCTGGCTCGGCTATCCTGGAAGGATATTGACCTCATCCCTTCAATAGAGGATGCCTGGTTGCTCTTCAAAAGTGCCTTCCTCAACATCTTAAATAAGCATGCCCCATTCAAAAAATGTAGAACTAAGAACAGATATAGCCCTTGGTTCACCCCAGACCTGACTGCCCTTGACCAGCACAAAAACATCCTGTGGCTTTCTGCATTTACATCGAATAGCCCCTGCGATACGCAACTTTTCAGGGAAGTCTGGAACCAATATACTTAGTCAGTTAGGAAAGCTAAGGCTAGCTTTATCAAACAGAAATTTGCTTCTTGTAGTACTAATTCCTAAATGTTTTGGGACACTAAAGTCCATGGAGAATAAGAGCACCTCCTCCCAGCTGCTCACTGCACTGAGGGTAAGAAACATTGTCCCCACCGATAAAACTACGATAATCGATAGTTTCAGTAAGCAATTTTGAATGACAGTTATCCCATATGCTGTAATATAAATAAGGTCATGCTCCTGAAAACATTATATTGGCCTTTCTCATCTTAAACAGCACCGACCGCCTCTGCACTGTACCACATGGTGGCCTATTTTCAAAACAATAAATAAATAAAAAACATTTCTAAGAATCTTCACTCAACGTCAGTGCTATTTAATCTCTGAGATCATGTTCAAAGAGAGTAAGAGAGAAACCACTTTAGAAGGAGCCCTCCAGTTGCTGTAGATTGATGATTGTGCATGTCCTCCATCCTCTGCTCTTATCCAGCTGCTCTCTCTCTCTTGTTAGTGTCATTCGCTGTGTGATTGTGATTCAGTGCCTTTGTGTCTAGCTGTTGTTGCACTGCCTTAGCAGACGTCATGACAGCACCAGGCAGACCCTGATGGTTAGCAGCCGTCTTCATAATTGTCACGGTTGTCGTAGGAAGGAGCGGACCAAAGTGCAGTGTGTGTGTCATTCCACATTTTATTTACACTGTGAAACTATGCAATACATAAATAAACTGAATGACAAAAACAACAAACCGTGACGCAGAGGTGAAACATACACTGACTCAAAGATAATCTCCCACAACCCCAGGTGGGACAAACACCAACTTAAATATGACCTCCAATTAGAGACAACGATGACCAGCTGCCTCTAATTGGAGATCACCCCAAACAAAGCCCAACATAGAAATACAAAACTAGAACAACCAACCATAGAAATACAAAACTAGAACATAACTACATAGAAAAACTAAACTAGAAAACCCCCCTGTCACGTCCTGACCTACTGTACCATAGAAAATAACAGCTTACTATTGTCAGGACGTGACAATAATACTTCACAGGCCGGGTCTCTTGGACTGACTGCGGCTCTGTCGCATGCAAACCTGGGTTGAAATACTATTTGAAGTCTTTCAAATACATTGAGCGTCTGCTTTATCCTGCATGTCATCTCGTAAACCCAGAAGTGAGATGCTCCCCCAGCCGGTAGCTCCACCCCACTTTTTCTGCAAGTTGCTGGCAATTCTATGGGCCAAATGTCCCCTCTCCTTCTGAAATGTGAAAGATTCAAACACCTGTGAAATAGTGATGTCCAAATGATCAGTGACGGAAAAATCTTCCCACCAGAACAAAGTTCGTCATTAGTCGTCACATCCCACAGTCTATTGAAAGCAATACGATATAATTTATGTTAAGTGCATCTGTACACAAAATATTAGCCTGCATGGAGTGGCATGTTGGCAGGTTAGCACTGACTTTTGGTTCTATTACGATAGACAAGCTCAATCAAGCACAGTAACATTTGAAATAATTTCAAATAGTATTTGAACCCAGGTATGCTCTCTCATGCCACTTACTTTTTAAAGTAACTATCCAGTGAAAATCTCACTTTTAAAAGTTCATATTCTGTTAACTCATACCCCCAAAAATGCGTTGACTCAACCTATACTAGTATTTGTGGCCAAAGCATAAATTGGAGAAAAAACACATGAAAAACCCTACCTCAAACAAGTATCTCAAACAAATGCTTGCTATTTCCTCAAACATGATGATTATTATTATTTGTTTATTTTTAACCTTTTTTTAACTAGGCAAGTCAGTTAAGAACAAATTCTTATTTTCAATGACAGCCTTGGAACAGTGGGTTAACGGCCTTGTTCAGGGGCAGAACTGTCACGACTTCCACCGAAGGTGGTTCCTCTCCCTGTTTGGGCGGCGCTCGGCGGTCGTCGTCACCGGTCTACTACTGCCACCGATCCTTTTTCCTTTTCGTTTAGTCATGTCTGTTTTGATTGTTCACCTGTGTCTAGTTGAGGTTGATTAGTTGGTGTATTTAACCTCGGCCTACCCATTTTGTTTCGTGCGGGTTTGTTTGCGTTTTCCTGTCTTTGGTTTTGGGTGACGAATATTTTGTTCATTGTTTTTAACAGGTGTTTTTCCCTAGACTATGTTCTAGTGATTTTTGTGGACTGCTATTTAGTCTGTGCCTGTTGGTTTTGATGAACTGTTAATAAATATGCCTTCTCTGTATTTACTCCTCCCCTGCGCCTGACTTCTACACCCACCTCTCCTAGAGAGACCTAACAAGAACGACAGATTTTTACCTTGTCAGCTCAGGGATTCAATCTTGCAACCTTTCGGTTACTTGTCCAACCCTCAAACCACTAGGCTACCTGCCGCTCCAGTATGATGTCATGCTCCTGAGGAGGATGAGCTGGCCAATCGGCGGTCTACTCACATTAATATGTTTTAAACATACTTACTCCCTCTCTGAGGGAGAGGATGAGAGAACTGGTATCTATTGATGAAGGAATCAACAGGACTCAAAGCAATCAATCTCTGATTTGAGAGAGTGCTCTCTCTCTGTCTCTGTCTTTGTCTCTGTCTCTGTGTCTGTCGGTCCATTGTAACCAAAGAGGGATCCCAGAACCTCTACTTTCTCTCCAAGCTAGAATTATGCAGATTTCCCTTTTTCACAACTTCTCGTTGTTTGACTCCGCACTCTGCAGTCCACACTCTGCACCTTTTATCGCTTCTCTAATGCCTGCCTGGTTGACTGCCTCATCAGAGAGCAAAACACAGATTTTCATGGAAAACGAGGTATGTATTGATAAAAGCAGTTAATAAAATAAGTTGAGTCATGCTCTAAAACCAGCTAGAATGATCCCATCTATAACTAGCTAACAAAACTACTAAGGTTAGCTTTAGTAGCCTAGCTAACTAACATTAGCTAGCTAGGTTGATGCAATCATGCAGCCAACAGCTAACGTTAATCATTTTGAGTAGAATCACTGAATAAATGTGTTTGGCAAAGGATAAAGAAGACGAAACAATCTGCTGCTGCTACCCAAGGCCAAGGGATACTGAAGTTCCAGAAAAGGTTATTCAGACAGTTTGTTAGTCCAGTAATGTTGGACATGTTTATATTTTCCACTGATGGTGGTTATAAAGAAATGTTTTTGGCGCAAATTTCACTGTCTTAAAAGTAAAAAACCTTTAAATTCCACCACAGAGCAGTCTACACAGACAATTTGAATACATTTGTCCAACCATAACAGATGGATGGTTAATGCAGAAATTTGAGAATTTATGGATTCTAGCACCACCATAATTTTCACAAATACAGAGACAGGCAGCCATCATGGTGTCAGTCCTTTTCGGCTAGCTATTGTAGATATGTATTGTATTGTAGATATGTTGTGGTAGAGTAGTGGTGTAATAATGTGTTGTATTGTAGATATGTTATGGTAGAGTAGTGGTGTAATAATGTGTTGTATTGTAGATATGTTATGGTAGAGTAGTGGTGTAATAATGTGTTGTATTGTAGATATGTTGTGGTAGATTAGTGGTGTAATAATGTGTTGTATTGTAGATATGTTGTGGTAGAGTAGTGGTGTAATAATGTGTTGTATTGTAGATATTTTGTGATAGAGAAGTGTGTAATAATGTGTTGTATTGTATATATGTTATGGTAGAGTAGTGGTGTAATAATGTGTTGTATTGTAGATGTGTTATGGTAGAGTAGGGGTGTAATAATGTAATAATGTGTTGTATTGTAGATATGTTGTGATAGAGTAGTGTGTAATCATTTGTTGTATTGTAGATATGTTATGGTAGATTAGTGTGAAATAATGTGTTGTATTGTAGATGTGTTATGGTAGAGTAGTGGAGTAATAATATGTTGTGGTTGAATAGTGGTGTAAAAAAAAGAAGAAAAAAAAGAAATCAACTGACATTTACTCCTGAGGTGCTGAGCTGTTGCCCCCTCAACAACCACTGTGATTATTATTATTTGACCCTGCTGGTCATCTATGATCGTTTGAACATCTTGGTCATGTACTGTTATAATCTCCACCCGGCACAGCCAGAAGAGGACTGGTCACCCCTCAGAGCCTGGTTCCTCTCTAGGTTTCTTCCTAGGTTCCTGCCTTTCTTGGGAGTTTTTCCTAGCCACCATGCTTCTACATCTGCATTGCTTTCTGTTTGGGGTTTTTGGCTGGGTTTCTGTATGGCACTTTGTCACATTGGCTGATGTAAAAAGGGCTTTATGAATACATTTGATTGATTGATAATAATGTGTTGTATTATAGATATGTTGTGTTAGTGTAGTGGTGTAATAATGTGTTGTATTATAGATATGTTGTGGTAGTGTAGTGGTATAATAATGTGTTGTATTGTAGATATCTTGTCATAGAGTAGTGGTGCAATAATGTAATAATGTGTTGTATTGTAGATATGTTGTGGTAGAGTAGTGGTGTAATAATGTAATAATGTGTTGTATTGTAGATATGTTGTGGTAGAGTAGTGTGTAATACTGTGTTGTATTGTAGATATGTAGTGGTTGATTAGTGGTGTAATAATGTTTTGCATTGTAGATATGCTGTAGTGGTGTAATAATGTAATAATGTGTTGTATTGGAGATATTTTGTTGTACAGTAGTGGTGTAATATTGTTTTGTATTGTAGATATAGTATGTTGTGGTAGATTAGTGGTGTAATAATGTACAGTGAGGGAAAAAAGTATTTGATCCCGTGCTGTTTTTGTACGTTTGCCCACTGACAAAGAAATGATCAGTCTATAATTTTAATGGTAGTGTCAGTAACTGCTAGGAGTGGTGGTAGGAGTCAGGCGCAGAGAGCAGAAGTAAGGAAATGTGTGTTTATTCCATAAAACACAAAACGGTCGACGCCAACACAACCGGTGTGAAAAATGCAAAGTGCCCAGAACAACAGGTACACAGCATGCATATAAAATAACACTTGTCGATCGCCAGCACATCCAATAAAAAAAACACACTCTGACGCAGAATAATCCCGCACAAACCTGGGCGGGCTAAACAGGCCTCTTGAGGATACCCTAGGATAGGGGGCGCCACAGCGCATTTTGAAAAAAATGTGTTCCCATTTTCAACGGCCTACTAATCAAACTCAGAAGCTAGGACATGCATATACTTATTATATATGGATAGAAAACACCCTAAAGTTTCTAAAACTGTTTGAATGGTGTCTGTGACTATAACAGAACTCATATGGCAGTCAAAACCCCGAGACCGATTGAAACAGGAAGTGGAATTCTGAATTGTGGACTCGACTTCATCACTTTGCCTATTAATCACACCGTGAGCAATGGTTTATTGAGCACTTCCTATTGCTTCCACTAGATGTCCCCAGTCTTTTCACAGTGGTTTGAGCCTTATACAGTCGAAACTCAGTGAATGAGACGCATTGGAAATTGGTCACAGGGGATGGGCCATCACCATCATGACGTCGGCGGCCCAGTCTACCCCCACCTTTGGAAATGTTTTAAAACACTCTGCAACCGTCCCCGTCGAATCTTATTGGCTCTCTTGGTGTTACAGGCCCTGAAGATTAATGTTTTACAACGTTTGACATGTTTGAACGAACCTAGAGGAGGGAAAAAGTACATTTTCCGAAACTACTGTCCTGCGCACGTCGGAGCATTTGGAGACAGCCCTAGGACACGCTACCAACAGCAGGCTAATGGAACATGAAGGATGGACTTTTTCGACCGAAAATACATCTGTTGTGGACCTGGGATTCCTGGAAGTGCTTTCTGATGAAGACAACTAAAGGTAGGCGATTATTGACAATATTATACAAGATCAGATGTGACTTGCGATTGTTCCAAGATGGCGCGGCGCTAGTTTTCCTGGCTCATTTTCTGAGTATCGCAAAGTGTGATTACCCAGTAAAGTTAATTTAAAATCTGGTATGACAGGTGTTCTCAAGGGATATTCATCTATAAATGTTAGATTGACAATATAAATTTAAAAAATTGTTTTCGAATAGTAATAAAGGGAATTATGCACTGTTTCCCGGGACGCATTTGAGGGGAAAATAGTTAGTCAACGTCAGACGCCGATGTAAAATGCTGTTTTTATATATAAATAGGACCTTTATTGAACAAAAGAATGCATGCTGTGTGTAACATGATGTCCTAGGTGTGTCTGATGAAGTTTGTAAAAGGTTAGTGCTGCATTTAGCTGTCTTCTGGGTTTTTGTGACATTATATGCTAGCTTGAAAAATGGGTGTCTGATTATTTCTGGCTTGGTACTCTGCTGACATTATCTAATGTTTTGCTTTCACTGTAAAGCCTTTTTGAAATCGGACAACGTGGTTAGATTAAGGAGATGTTTATCTTTCAAAGAGTGTATGTTTGAAAAATTTGAATTTGGACATTTATTTGGTTTCAAATTTGCCGCTCTTGAAATGCACCTGCTGTTGATAGGGTGCACCACGGGTGGCACGCTAGCGTCCCACATAGCCCCAAGAGGTTAAATAACCATAAATCAAGAGAACCAAATGAGGAACAGGTGCAAACAATAAGACATACCAAACGAAAAGGAAAAAGGGATCAGCGGCAGCTAGTAGGCCGGTGACGACGACCGCCGAGCGCCGCCCGAGCAGGCAGGGGAGCCACCTTCGGTGGGATTCGTGACAGTACCCCCCTCCTGACGTGCGGCTCCCGCAGCACGCCGCCACCGGCCTTGAGGGCGACCCGGAGGACGAGGCGCAGGGCGATCCCCATGAAGGCGGTGGAATTCCCTCAGTAGTGGGGGGTCCAAAATGTCCTTCCTAGGTACCCAGCACCTCTCCTCCATGCCGTACCCCTCCCAGTCAACGAGGTACTGTAGGCCCCCCCCCCCCCCCGAAGTCTGGAGTCCAGAATGGCGCGTATCTTATACGCCGGGGACCCCCCAATGTCCAGCGGGGGTGGAGGAACCTCCGGCACCTCACCTTCCTGCATGGGACCAGCCACCACCGGCCTGAGGAGAGACACATGAAACGAGGGGTTAATACGGTAGTAAGATGGAAGTTGTAACCGGTAACACACCTCGTTTATCCTCCTCAGGACTTTAAACGGCCCTACACACTGTGGGCCCAGCTTCCGGCAGGGCAAGTGGAGGGGCAGGTTTCTAGCCGAGAGCCAGACTCGATCCCCTGGTGCAAACACAGGGGTCTCACTGCGGTGCTGGTCAGCGCTCTTCTTCTGCCGTCCACTCGCCTTAGTGAGTGCGTCTTGGACGGCTCTCCAAGTGTCCTTCGAGTGCTGCACCCAATCCTCCACCGCAGGAGCCTCGGTCTGGCTCTGGTGCCATGGAGCCATGACCGGCTGGTAGCCCAACACACACTGGAACGGTGACATGTTGGTCGATGAGTGACGTAGGGAATTTTGGGTTATTTCTGCCCATGGGACGTATCTCGCCCATTCCCTGGGCCGGTCCCGGCAATACGTCCTTAGAAACCTACCCACCTCTTGGTTCACTCTCTCCACCTGCCCATTACTTTCGGGGTGGAAACCCGAGGTCAGGCTGACCGAGACCCCCAAACGTTCCATGAACGCCCTCCAAACTCTGGACGTGAACTGGGGACCCCGATCAGAAACGATGTCCTCGGGCACCCCGTAGTGCCGGAAGACATGGGTAAACAGGGCCTCCGAAGTCTGCAGAGCCGTAGGGAGACCGGGCAACGGGATGAGACGGCAGGACTTCGAGAACCGATCCACAACGACCAGGATAGTGGTGTTCCCCTGAGATACGGGAAGGTCAGTGAGGAAGACCACTGACAAGTGCGACCACGGCCACTGTGGAACGGGGAGGGGGTGTAATTTCCCTCTAGGCAGGTGTCGAGGAGCCTTGCTCTGAGCGCACACCGAGCAGGAGGAAACATACAACCGCACGTCCTTGCCCAAGGTGGGCCACCAGTACTTTCCCCTCAGGTTCCGCACTGTCCTCTCGATCCCAGGGTGACCCGAAGAGGGGAGATTATGGGCCCATCGAATCAATCGATCACGGAGACCAAGCGCCACGTACTGAACACCTGCCGGACACTGCGATGGTGCAGGTTCCAACCGTAACGCCCGCTCGATCTCCGCATCCAACTCCCATACCACCGGAGCTACCAACCACGACGCTGGAATGATGGGAGCCGGATCGATGGCCCTCTCCTCTGTGTCATATAGGCGGAACAGTGCGTCGGCCTTCGTGTTCTGTGAACCTGGCCGATAAGAGATCGTGAACCGGAAACGGGTAAAGAACATGGCCCACCTGGCCTGACGCGGATTCAGTCTCCTAGCTGCCTGGATGTACTCGAGATTACGGTGGTCAGTCCAGATGAGGAAAGGGTGCTTAGCCCCCTCAAGCCAATGTCTCCACACCTTCAGAGCCTTGACCACAGCTAACAACTCCCGGTCCCCCACGTCATAGTTCTGCTCCGCCGGCCCGAGCTTCCTAGAAAAGAAAGCGCATGGGCGGAGTTTGGGTGGCGTGCCCGAGCGCTGTGATAGCACGGCCCCCACCCAGTCTCGGATGCGTCCACCTCCACTATGAATGCCAAAGAGGGGTCCGGATGAGCTAGCACGGGAGCGTCGGTAAACAGCTCCTTCAGGCGACTGAACGCTCTGTTCGCCTCTGCTGACCAGCGCAAGCGCGCCGGACCCCCCTTCAGCAGTGAGGTAATGGGAGCAGCAACTTGACCAAAGCCCCGGATAAACCTCCGGTAGTAATTGGCAAACCCTAAAAACCGTTGCACCTCCTTTACCGTGGTCGGAGTCGGCCAATTACGCACGGCTTTAACGTGGTCATCCTCCATCACCACCCCCGACGTGGAAATGCGATACCCCAGGAAGGAAACGGCTCGTTTGAAAAACTCTCATTTCTCAGCCTTAACGTACAGGTCATTCTCCAGCAGTCGCCCAAGCAACTTGCGCACCAGGGAGACATGCGCGGCGCGGGTGGCGGAATAGATCAGGATGTCATCAATATACACCACCACCCCCTGCCCGTGCAGGTCCCTGAGAATCTCGTCAACAAAGGATTGAAAGACGGCTGGAGCATTCTTTAACCCATACGGCATGACGAGGTACTCATAGTGGCCCGATGTGGTACTGAATGCGGTTTTCCACTCGTCTCCTCCCCGGATACGCATCAGATTGTATGCGGTCCTGAGGTCCAGTTTCGTGAAAAAACGCGCGCCGTGAAATGATTCCACCGCCGTAGCGATGAAAGGTAGCGGGTAACTAAACCCTACTGTGATAGAATTTAGACCTCGATAATCAATGCACGGACGCAGCCCTCCATCCTTTTTCTTCACGAAAAAGAAACTCGAGGAGACGGGTGACATGGAGGGCCGAATGTACCCCTGTCTCAGAGATTCCGTGACATATGTCTCCATAGCCAACGTTTCCTCCTGTGTCAATGGGTACACGTGACTCCTGGGAAGTGTAGCGTTTACCTGGAGGTTTATCACGCAATCCCCTCGTCGATGAGGTGGTAATCGGGTCGCCCTCTTTTTACAGAAGGCGATAGCCAAATCGGCATATTCTGAGGGAATGCGCACAGTGGAAACCTGGTCTGGACTCTCCACCGTCGTCGCACCGATGGAAACTCCCTTACACCTGCCTGAGCACTCCTCTGACCACCCTCTGAGAGCCCCCTGTCTCCACGAAATATTAGGATTGTGATTGGCCAGCCAGGGAATCCCCAGCACCACCGGAAACGCAGGCGAATCAATGAGGAAGAGACTAATCCGTTCCCCATGATCCCCCGCGTTACCATGTTCAGTGGCACCGTGGCCTCCCTGACCAGTCCTGACCCTAATGGTCGGCTATCTAAGGAGTGCACGGGGAAAGGTTGGTCCAACGACACCTGGGGAATCCCTAGCCTTAACGCAAGCCCACGATCCATAAAGTTTCCAGCTGCGCCTGAATCGACTAGCGCCTTATGCTG
This sequence comes from Salmo salar, assembly GCF_965601325.2. NCBI lineage: Eukaryota > Metazoa > Chordata > Actinopteri > Salmoniformes > Salmonidae > Salmo > Salmo salar. The sequence continues at coordinate 100,924,649 of NC_138291.1, forward strand.
GAAAGAGGGAGAAAACAAGGGGAAAGTTACTAAAATGAAGCAGCAAAGGTCCGGAACTCCAGAGCAAAATCCTGTGCGCTCCTCGTCTTCTGCTGCAGGTGGAACAGCCGTTCACCCGCCGCCCGGTCCTCTGCTGGGTGGTCGAACACGGCCCGGAAACGGCGGGTGAACTCGGGGTAGTGATCCCTTGCCGAGTCTGGGCCATACCACACTGCGTTGGCCCACTCCAGGGCACGTCCCGTTAAGCAGGAGACGAGGACGCTTACGCTCTCCTCTCCCGGGGGAGTCGGATGAACGGTAGCCAGGTACAACTCCAACTGTAGCAGGAACCCCTGGCACCCAGCCGCCGCTCCATCGTACTCCCTGGGGAGAGCCAGGCGCAAGGCTCCGGGTCCGGACGCCGGTGGAGGGGTAGCTGGTGGGGGGGGGGCGTTTGTGCTGGGGATGCGGTAGGGAGGCCACTCCTCTCCCATCGGTCCATCCTCTCCATCATCTGATCCATTGCTGAGCCGATTCGGTGGAGAATGGTGGTATGATGGAGGACCCGTTCTTCCATCGATGGGAGAGGAGGGGAGGCTGCTCCTGCTGACTCCATAGGTGTTGCGGGATTCTGTCAGTAACTGCTAGGAGTGGTGGTAGGAGTCAGGCGCAGAGAGCAGAGGTAAGGACATTTGTGTTTATTCCATAAAACACAAAACGGTCGACGCCAACACAACCGGCGTGAAAAATGCAAAGTGCCCACAACAACAGGTACACAGCATGCATATAAAATAACACTTGTCGATCGCCAGCAAATCCAATAAAAAAAACACACTCTGACGCAAAATAATCCCACACAAACCTGAGCGGGCTAAACAGGCTTAAATAACCATAAATCAAGAGAACCAAATGAGGAACAGGTGCAAACAATAAGACATACCAAACGAAAAGGAAAAAGGGATCAGCGGCGGCTAGTAGGCCGGTGACGACGACCGCCGAGCACCGCCCGAGCAGGCAGGGGAGCCACCTTCGGTGGGATTCGTGACAGGTAGGTTTATTTGAACAGTGAGAGACAGAATAACAACAAAAAAATACAGAAAAACGCATGTCAAAAATGTTATAAAATGATTTGCATTTTAATGAGGGAAATAAGCATTTGACCCCTCTGCAAAACATGACTTAGTACTTGGTGGCAAAACCCTTGTTGGCAATCACAGAGGTCAGACGTTTCTTGTAGTTGGCCACCAGGTTTGCACACATCTCAGGAGGGATTTTGTCCCACTCCTCTTTGCAGATATTCTCCAAGTCATTAAGGTTTCGAGGTTGACGTTTGGCAACTCGAACCTTCAGCTCCCTCCACAGATTTTCTATGGGATTAAGGTCTGGAGACTTGCTAGGCCACTCCAGGACCTTAATGTGCTTCTTCTTGAGCCACTCCTTTGTTGCCTTGGCCGTGTGTTTTGGGTCATTGTAATGCTGGAATACCCATCCACGACCCATTTTCAATGCCCTGGCTGAGGGAAGGAGGTTCTCACCCAAGATTTGACGGTACATGGCCCTGTCCATCGTCCCTTTGATGCGGTGAAGTTGTCCTGTCCCCTTAGCAGAGAAACACCCCCAAAGCATAATGTTTCCACCTCCATGTTTGATGGTGGGGATGTTGTTCTTGGGGTCATAGGCAGCATTCCTCCTCCTCCAAACACGGCGAGTTGAGTTGATGCCAAAGAGCTCCATTTTGGTCTCATCTGACCACAACACTTTCACCCAGTTGTCCTCTGAATCATTCAATGTTCATTGGCAAACTTCAGACGGGCATGTATATGTGCTTTCTTGAGTAGGGGGACCTTGCGGGCGCTGCAGGATATCAGTCCTTCACGGCGTAGTGTGTTACCAATTATTTTCTTGGTGACTATGGTCCCAGCTGCCTTGATATCATTGACAAGATCCCCCCGTGTAGTTCTGGGCTGATTCCTCACCGTTCTCATGATCATTGCAACTCCACGAGGTGAGATCTTTCATGGAGCCCCAGGCCGAGGGAGATTGACAGTTCTTTTGTGTTTCTTCCATTTGCGAATAATCGCACCAACTGTTGTCACCTTCTCACCAAGCTGCTTGGCGATGGTCTTGTAGCCCATTCCAGCCTTGTTTAGGTCTACAATCTTGTCCCTGACATCCTTGGAGAGCTCTTTGGTCTTGGCCATGGTGGAGAGTTTGGAATCTGATTGATTGGTTGCTTCTGTGGACAGGTGTCTTTTATACAGATAACAAACTGAGATTAGGAGCACTCCCTTTAAGAGTGTGCTCCTAATCTCAGCTCGTTACCTGTATAAAAGACACCTGGGAGCCCGAAATCTTTCTGATTGAGAGGGGGTCAAATACTTATTTCCCTCATTAAAATGCAAATCAATTTATAACATTTTTGACATGCGTTTTTCTGGATTTTTTTGTTGTTATTCTGTCTCTCACTGTTCAAATAAACCTACCATTCAAATTATAGACTGATCCTTTCTTTGTCAGTGGGAAAACGTACAAAATCAGCAGGGGATCAAATACTTTTTCCCTCACTGTAATAATGTGTTGTATTGTAGATCTTTTGTTATACAGTAGTGGTGTAATAATGTGTTGTATTGTAGATATGTAGTGGTTGAGTAGTGGTGTAATAATGTTTTGTATTGTAGATATGTTCAAATCAAATCACATTTTATTTGTCACATGCGCTGAATACAACAGGTGTAGACCTTACAGTGAAATGCTTACTTACAAGCCCTTAACCAACAATGCAGTTTTAAGACAATACTTAAAAAAATTAAGAAATAAAAGTAACAAATAATTAAAGAGCAGCAGTAAAATAACATTAGCGAGGCTATATACTGGGGGTACCGGTACAGGGTCAATATGCGGGGGCACCTGTTAATTGAGGTAATATGTACATGTAGGTAGAGATATTAAAGTGACTATGCATAGATAATAACAGAGAGTAGCAGGGGGGGCAATGCAAATAGTCTGGGTAGCCATTTGATTAGATGTTCAGGAGTATTATGGCTTCGTCATAGAAGCTGTTTAGAAGCCTATTGGACCTAGACTTGGCGCTCCGGTACCACTTGCCGTGCGGTAGCAGAGAGAACAGTCTATAACTTGGGTGGCTGGAGTCTTTGACAATTTTTAGGGCCTTCCCTCTGACACTGCCTGGTATAGAGGTCCTGGATGGCAGGAAGCTTGGCCCCGGTGATGTACTGGGTCGTACACACTCTCCTCTGTAGTGCTTTGAGGTCGGAGGCCGAGCAGTTGCCATACCAGGCGGTGATGCAACCCATCAGGATGCTCTTGATGGTGCAGCTGTAGAACCTTTTGAGGATCTGAGGACCCATGACATATATCGTGCGCACTTCCGCATACACCGGCGCTCTCCACTCCACACGCTCCCCATAATAAGCACGGGGACTTGGCTTAGGGCTCACCCTTGGCCCAGCCAAACTACCCGTGTGCCCTACCCCCCAAAAGTCTTGGGGGTGCCTTACAGGCTTCCTTGCTAGCCGTGTACCCACATAACATTCCCGGTCCTCTCCAGCCTTCCTGGCTGCCTCCACCTTTTCCCATGGGAGGCGATCCCTTCCAGCCTGGATCTCCTCCCATGTGTAGTATCCTTTCCTTCCAATATCTCCTCCCATGTCCATGAATCCTTATATTTCTGCTGCTGCTCCTTCCTCCGCTGCTTGGTCCGTTTGTGGTGGGTAGTTCTGTCACGGCCGTCGAAGGGATTAGACCAAGATGCAGCGGGAATGTGAATACTTATCTTCTTTTAATGAAGGAAAACATAAACACTTAAAAAAAAAAAAAACGACGAGAAACAGTCCTGTCAGGTGCAACAAACACTAAACAGGAAACTACCCACAAATCCCATAGAAAAAAACACCCCTCTTAAATAGGACCTTCAATTAGAAGCAACGTGGAGCAGCTGCTTCTAATTGAAGGTCAACCCAATAAACACCACATAGAAATAGACATACTAGAACTAACATAGAAATAGACTAACATAGAACATAGCCCAACAAACCCCGAAACACTCTCAACAAACACCCCCTGCCACGCCCTGACCAAACTACAATAACAAACAACCTCTTTACTGGTCAGGACTTGACAATTGTGTGTACAGAGTGAAATTCATATAGAAATTCTAACCATTCTTTGCATTACGCTCAGCCATGCTATAGGTAATGAGAACAGGAAAAACTACAGGCCGCAGAAAAGAGACATACTTTTTGTCACACCACTTTTGAACCCGTGGTGCCACCTCTGCTTCTTTCCTCTGCTTCTCTCTGTCCTTCTGACATGGCCAAGTGAAGTGCCATTTGACAGCTGCTGTGTCCCAAATGGCCCATAGAGCTCTGCTCAAAAGTAATGCTCTATATAGGGAATAGTGTGTGTGTGTCAAACAGAAAGTTGTTTTTAAAATTCAAAAGCCAAGCAACTATCCAGTTGTAGGAGGGTTGTATGCAAAATAACCACAGGGAAATCACACTCTAACCACGCTTCAATAAACATATGGTTCTTTAAACAATGGGTTACCTATTCTCATTTTGATTAAAAGTATTCATAGGCTACTATTTCATCCCTCTACGAGAATATAAGATCTAGGGTTGCTAGCCAAGCCGGCTGGTCGTTCGTTCGATTGGCACCGTTGCCAGCCAAACCCACTGTCCATTTGATTGTCAGGTTGGTTGTTATGCAGGGAATGCACTGCTGGTGCTTTCCATGGTGCTGAATTCAGAATATCAATCATCATGCTCATCAAGCAGAATTATGCTATAGGTTACACACCTACTGCCAGATAAGTTATTCTAATCATAACACTGACAATGTATGTATTTCAATCCCCTACTTGACAATGCTACAGTATGCATGCTAGCCAACTGCACAGCTAAAACAATCACTTCAAACTGAAGCTGAAGAGACAGCAAACCAGCTGAATTTATATTCATTTGATCTGTTATTCTATTGACAAAATCTGTCTGTCTCATCTCGATACGTTCATTCTCTATGCGACGGTGGAGATCCCTATACTTTTGTAAAAACTATTTTGCAGAGGTCAGAGAGGCAAGCATCAACGTTTGTAGAAACCCTTGTTGTTTCAAACCAAATGCTAGGCAAGAAGCAAGGGGAAATAAGGTCTAGATGCTTTTTCACAGTTAATGAATTGCCTAGCTGGGCTGATGGGAGAGGGGTTGATCAGTGATTTCTCAGATAGAACAGAAAAAACGCTGCCTATTTTTGCATCACAGGCCTATCAGCTAGCATGACTAAAAAACCAACCAGTTGTAGAAATAACTTTTTGTGCTAAGTGGGTGCTCTCCTGTTGGATTGCATAGATGGCCATTGCCACATATATGCCAATCTTGCATTACCTTTCTTTAGTATTACATTACTATTGCATTACCTTAGGAACAAATATACAGTATATAACGTTTTTTATTTATTTAACCTTTTTTAACTACGCAAGTCCGTTAAGAACAAATTCTTATTTACAATGATGGCCTACCCCGGCCACTCCCTTACCCAGACAACGCTGGGCCAATTGTGCGCCTCCCTATGGGACTCCCAATCACAGCCGGTTGTGATACAGCCTGGAATCGAACCAGGGTCTGTAGTGATGCCTCTAGCACTGAGCTGCAGTGCCTTAGACCGCAGTGCCACTCGGGAGGCCATGTAAACGGACACAGATACCTTTAAAAAAAGGTACAGTCGTGGATCAGAAAAACGGTCAGTATCTGGTGTGACCCCCATTTGCCTCATGCAGCGCAACATATTTCCTTCTCATAGAATTGATCAGGCTGTTGATTGTGGCATTTTCCCACTCCCCTTCAATGGCTGTGCGATGTTGCTGGATATTGGCGTCAACTCGAACATGCTGTTGTACACGTCGACCCAGAGCATCCCAAACCTGCACTATGGGTTCGATTCCAGGGGGTAAATACTTTTTCACGGCACTGTAAGTGTTTTCTTGACAGGTTCAATGAGCCCACGTTGTCTGAGCCACCGTGGATAGATCATGAGTTTCGACTGGGTCAGAGAACAGTCAGAGAACAGTAAACCATAATCAACATGAAAACATATTATATTGTAGAGCCATGTATTACATAACATATATTGTAGAGCCATGTATACACAACATATATTGTAGAGCCATGTGTACACAACATATATTGTAGAGCCATGTTAACATAACATATATTGTAGAGCCATGTGTACATAACATATATTGTAGAGCCATGTTAACATAACATATATTGTAGAGCCATGTTTACATGAGATATAATGTAGAGCCATGTATACATAACATATATTGGAAAGCCATGTATACATAACATATATTGTAGAGCCATGTATACACAACTTATATTGTAGAGCCATGTATGTATACATGAGATATATTGTAGAGCCATGTATACATAACATATATTGTAGAGTTATGTATCTATGAGATATATTGTAGAGCCATATATATATAACTTATATCGTAGAGCCATGTATACACAACATATATTGTAGAGCCATGTATACACAACATATATTGTAGAGCCATATATACATAACATATATTGTAAAGCCATGTATACATGAGATTTATTGCAATCAATGTATAAATAAAATATATTGTAGACCAATGTTTAAATGAGCTTTAATGTAGAGCCATGTACACATAACATACACTGCTCAAAAAAATAAAGGGAACACTTAAACAACACAATGTAACTCCAAGTCAATCACACTTCTGCGAAATCAAACTGTCCACTTAGGAAGCAACACTGATTGACAATATGTTTCACATGCTGTTGTGCAAATGGAATAGACAACAGAAATTATAGGCAATTAGCAAGACACCCACAATAAAGGAGTGGTTCTGCAGGTGGAGACCACAGACCACTTCTCAGTTCCTATGCTTCCTGGCTGATGTTTTGGTCACTTTTGAATGCTGGCGGTGCTTTCACTCAAGTGGTAGCATGAGACGGAGTCTACATCCCACACAAGTGGCTCAGGTAGTGCAGCTCATCCAGGATGGCACATCAATGCGAGCTGTGGCAAGAAGGTTTGCTGTGTCTGTCAGCGTAGTGTCCAGAGCATGGAGGCGCTACCAGAAGACAGGCCAGTACATCAGGAGACGTGGAGGAGGCCGTAGGAGGGCAACAACCCAGCAGCAGGACCGCTACCTCCGCCTTTGTGCAATGAGGAGCAGGAGGAGCACTGCCAGAGCCCTGCAAAATGACCTCCAGCAGGCCACAAATGTGCATGTGTCTGCTCAAACGGTCAGAAACAGACTCCATGAGGGTGGTATGAGGGCCCGACGTCCACAGGTGGGGGTTGTGCTTACAGCCCAACACCGTGCAGGACGTTTGGCATTTGCCAGAGAACACCAAGATTGGCAAATTCGCCACTGGCGCCCTGTGCTCTTCACAGATGAAAGCAGGTTTACACTGAGCACATGTGACAGATGTGACAGAGTCTGGAGACGCCGTGGAGAACGTTCTGCTGCCTGCAACATCCTCCAGCATGATCGGTTTGGCGGTGGGTCAGTCATGGTGTGGGGTGGCATTTCTTTGGGGGGGCCGCACAGCCCTCCATGTGCTCGCCAGAGGTAGCCTGACTGCCATTAGGTACCGAGATGAGATCCTCAGACCCCTTGTGAGACCATATGCTGGTGCGGTTGGCCCTGGGTTCCTCCTAATGCAAGACAATGCTAGACCTCATGTGGCTGGAGTATGTCAGCAGATCCTGCAAGAGGAAGGCATTGATGCTATGGATTGGCCCGCCCGTTCCCCAGACCTGAATCCAATTGAGCACATCTGGGACATCATGTCTCGCTCCATCCACCAATGCCACGTTGCACCACAGACTGTCCAGGAGTTGGCGGATGCTTTAGTCCAGGTCTGGGAGGAGATCCCTCAGGAGACCATTTACCACCTCATCAGGAGCATGCCCAGGCGTTGTAGGGAGGTCATATAGGCACGTGGAGGCCACACACACTACTGAGCCTCATTTTGACTTGTTTTAAGGACATTACATCAAAGTTGGATCAGCCTGTAGTGTGGTTTTCCACTTTAATTTTGTGTGTGACTCCAAATCCAGACCTCCATTGGTTGATAAATTGGATTTCCATTGATTATTTTTGTGTGATTTTGTTGTCAGCACATTCAACTATGTAAAGAAAAAAGTATTTAATAAGATTATTTAATTCATTCAGATCTAGGATGTGTTATTTTAGTGTTCCTTTTATTTTTTTGAGCAGTGTATATTGTAGGGCCATGTATACCTGACATAAATTGTAGAGCCATGTATACAAGAGATTATTGTATATCCCTGTATACATCACATTTAATGTAGAGCCATGTATCCATGAGATATATCGTAGAGCCATGAACACATAAAATATATTGTAGAGCCATGTATACATGAGATATATTGTAAAGCCATGTATACTTGAGATATATTGTAGAGCCATGTATACATGAGATATATTGTAGAGCCATGTATACATGAGATAAATTGTATAGCCATGTATACTTGAGGTATATTGTAGAGCCATGTACACATGCAATATATTGTAGAGCCAGGTATACATGAGATATATTGTAGAGCCATGTATACACAACATATATTGTAGAGTTATGTATCTATGAGATATATTGTAGAGCCATATATATATAACTTAATGTATACACAACATATATTGTAGAGCCATGTATACACAACATATATTGTAGAGCCGTGTATACATAACATATATTGTAAAGCCATGTATACATGAGATTTATTGCAATCAATGTATAAATAACATATATTGTAGAGCAATGTTAAAATGAGCTTTAATGTAGAGCCATGTACACATAACATATATTGTAGGGCCATGTATACATAACATAAATTGTAGAGCCATGTATACAAGAGATTATTGTGTATCCCTGTATACATCACATTTAATGTAGGGCCATGTATCCATGAGATATATTGTAGAGCCATGAATACATAAAATATATTGTAGAGCCATGTATACACAACACATATTGTAGAGCCATGTATACACAACATATATTGTAGAGCCATATATACATAACATATATTGTAAAGCCATGTATACATGAGATTTATTGTAGAGCCATGTGTACATGAGATATATTGTAGAGCCATGTATACATGAGATAAATTGTATAGCCATGTATACATGCGATATATTCTAGAGTCATGTATACATGAGATATATTGTAGAGCCATGTATACATGAGATATATTGTAGAGCCATGTACACATGCAATATATTGTAGAGCCAGGTATACATAACATATATTGTAGAGCCACGTATACATGAGATGCAATGTAGAGCCATGTTTATGTAACAGGGTTGGTTATGTTTCCACTTGCTTCTAAAGAAAGGTGTATTTAATGTTCAAGCATTCTTATTGGTTGGTTTAACTCTGATGACAATAAGGCGTGTTGTGATTGGCCCCGCTTGCAGATAGGGGGAGATCGCGAACTTCAGGTCTTCCCAGTATGAAAATGTGATGCAAGGGTTAGGTCACGTTCTGATTACTGTTTTCTATTTTACATTGTGTACAAGTTAGCTGTACATTACTGATTTATACATGTGTGGGTATATGGTACCTGTTAGGGATTGAGGGGCTTTCTGGGATGTGCTTTGACATATGATTGCTGTAAATGAGTGTGTTAGCTAGCATACACTGACGTAATGGTCACATAAGCCCACTGCTAACACAGTTGTCTTCATGCCACAGATTTTGCCATCGACAGCCATCAATACCGTTAAGCCCTGCACAACTAACGTGCTGTTTCCTATTTAGCAACAGAAATAAATTATGCTCAACTGGGACCACTGGCTGATGTGATTTATTTGGACAAAACACAATGCAAGGAGAGTACGATATACATCTGTTACACTGGTGCCGTGACTCGTCTTCTCGTCTTCGCCGGGCGTCACGTGGAAGGATCCTAGGATCCAAGAAGTACTGTGGTTGCTGATGCACGCCAGAGGCCTAGGTTTTGTATTCTGCACAAGTGGAATTCTCAGGGAGCTCCTGGTAGCATGAGTGAGTGGGGGAAATATAATATACTGTTTATTACTTGTATGTGGTGATGGTATGATTATTTAGTGATGTAATTGTACTGTTATATGCTAGTAACCTTCCGAAGCCAATTAACGTGAGGGTGATGCCATTTTCTACCACACGGTGGCGACAACTATTTATGAAGGCGTTTCTTGTTACTTTTCTGTGTTGATTGTTGGTCTTGTTAGACAACTACTACTGAACTTTTATTTTGAGTGCATTATGTTCAAGCTGATTTTATAGAAGTGTTCATATTGATTGTGATATTTCTTTTTGACTTAATATATTGATTGTGATATTTTTTTTTGACTTAATATTTACATTAAAAAAATATATATATAAATATATATATATGTATTTATATATATCTTTTTTTACATAGAAAGTTTTGGGAGAGGTAGGGGAGTTCTCATGTTTAACCCTTCACCGCCAGTAGGTGGGGGGGCAGCTATTTCTCCAGTTACTTCCACACCTCTGGCCAGGCCAACTGCACAGGCAAGTGTGCGCTTTCCACATGATTTAGAGCTACCTCAACTCAGTGCATTCCAGCCAGTTTCACCTAGTCCTAGGAAGGAGGATGTGTCTGGATTTCCTGGTGGGCATTGTTAAGCAGATAGGTTACTCCATAGGTAAAAATATTGCCTCTTGTTTGGAATCAAAGGCTATGGGAAATGGGGTGGGACAGAAGGTTGATTATGTTGGTGGTACCAAGGCTGGGGCCAGCTCTAGTCTAAATGTAGTGGTGAAAAATGATGTGAGGGAACCAGTGTGTTTCAGGGGGGATGGTTCAGAGGAATGCACAGTGCATGAGTGGGAGGAGACCATGTTAGTGTACATGCAGGAGAAGGGCTATGGTGGGCAGGAGAGGTCAGATTAAGTTTTGGGTAAGCTGTCAGGGCAGGCACGTGACGTGGTAAGAGTAAGCCTACGCAGTAACCCAGTTGACTTAAGCCAGGGCCCTAGACCGGTTTTTGACATTCTGAAGCATCACTTTAGCGACACAATCAACTCTGACATGCCCCTAGCTGATGTTTATTCTACGTTGCCAATGGAAGGGGAGACTCCATTTGATTACTGGATCAGACTGAACAGGGCCATAGAGGTGGCAGAGGACTGTTTGAAGAGGCAGAACAAGGAGCTAGACAATCCATCACGTGTTCTGACAGTCATGTTCATCAAGCACTGTCCGAACCCAGAGCTGTCATTGATATTCATGTGCAAACCATTGCATGAGTGGGCGGCTGCGAAGGTCCATGGCAGGCTGGAGGAGTTCCAGAGGAAGTGCAAGGCTCCACGTCCCTTGCGGCTGGACCCACTGGTCACCACACTGACGCAGGAAGTAAGTATGCAACAGCCGACACTGGCCAACTGCCCGGACCCCTTGCAGCAGCCCACAAATGGCTCATCCGAGGCATTGGATCGAGTGATTGCCATGCTTGAACGGGTCTTGGAGCAGAGGCCACAGCAACCTGTTGGCAGCTATGATAACCATTTCCAGAGGAGGCCCAGGAGAAGGGAGAACCCGTCTTTGCAATGCAAAGTGTGTGGGGATGCGAATCACAGCATAATGGATCATTGTTATTCACGCCACCTCTGTTTCCTCTGTTATGCAGCTGGGCACACACGTCAAGAATGTCCTTGCACTTCATCGGTAACTCCCGTAGCTCCATCAAACAGCAACACGAAACAGCAACACAAAACATGCGGCAGGAAAACTAGCTGGCCCGCACGGGGTGGGGGGAAGTGCTGGGCCTTGTGAGGTGCCCTAATCAGATAGTGGTGAATATATTGACTAAATCTACAAGTGTTTGTGATGAAGTCAAGTCGAACGAAAAAGTCATTATGCAAAATACACAGAGAGTGCTCCACAACGATGAACTCTTCTATACTAGTGTGTTACTGGGGGATGTTATAGAGGTGAGCGCTATGATTGACAGCGGTTCTATGGCATGCACATTGAGCTCAACAGTGGTGCCACGCCTTGAGAAAGCAGGTGTGCTCAAGAGTGGCTCGCTCAGTCCGACTGAAGTGTTGGTTGGCTGCGGGGGGTTGAAGACCAAGCCTGTAGGTGTGTGTGAATTGAATCTGTGTATGGCAGCAGACTCTCTGTCCCTGTTCTAGCAGTGGATGGCCAACGTGATGAGCTCATCCTAGGCAGCAATGTGATAAAACACCTCATCGGGGAGCTGAAGACGACAAACTGATGGACAGTAACCCACCAATGGTGGTTGTAGTTGAACAGGTTAAACATAATGATAACTCTGTTAGGCCTGTCAGGTCAGGGGCTGGTCGGGTTAGGAAACGCCCAGTGAGACTCATACAGACTATGCAGACACAGAGGGTTTTTCATACAGATTTCATTAGAATACCTGTGGGTGTAGGATTAGAATCCAAGAGACCCCATGGAGGTAATGGGTCAGCGGTCAAGTGGGCCAAGGTTTTTCTGTCTGAGGTTCTTCTTACATTTACATGAGATATATTGTAGAGCCATGTATACACAACATTTAATGTAGAGCCATGTATACATAACATATTAGAGGTCGACCGATTAATCAGAATGGCCGATTAATTAGGGCCGATTTCAAGTTTTCATAACAATTGGTAATCGGTATTTTTGGCCACCGATTTGCCGCAATTTTTTTTTTGTCTTTTTGTTTTCATTTTATATACATATTTTTATATTTAATATATATATATTTTTTACACCTTTATTTAACTAGGCAAGTCAGATTAAGAACACATTCTTATTTTCAATGACGGCCTAGGAACGGGGTTAACTGCCTTGTTCAGGGGGGATTCGTTTTTACAACCTTCTGGTTACTAGTCCAACTCTCTAACCAATGCTCTCCTACATTGCACTCCATGAGGAGCCTGCATGGCAGGCTGACTACCTGTTACGTGAGGGCAGCAAGAAGCCAAGGTAAGTTGCTAGCTAGCATTAAACTTATCTTATAAAAAACTATCAATCTTAACATAATCACTAGTTAACTACACATGGTTGATAATATTACTAGTTTATCTAACGTGTCCTGCGTTGCATATAATCGATGCGGTGCCTGTTAATTTCTCATCGAATCACAGCCTACTTCGACAAACGGGTGATGATTTAACAAGCGCATTTGCGAAAAAAGCACTGTCGTTGCACCAATGTACCTAACCATAAACATCAATGCCTTTCTTTAAAATCAATACACAAGTATATATTTTTAAACCTGCATATTTAGTTAATATTGCCTGCTAACATGAATTTGTGTCACTGCTCTTGCATTCATTGCCTGGCTCGTTGCGAACTAATTTGCCAGAATTTTACGTAATTATGACATACCATTGAAGGTTGTGAAATGTAACAGGAATATTTAGACTTAGGGATGCCGCCCGTTAAATAGATAAAATACGGAACGGTTCAGTATTTCACAGAAAAAAATCAAAGTTTTGTTTTCGAGATGATAGTTTATGGATTCGACCATATTAATGACCTAAGGCTCGTATTTCTGTGTGTTTTATTATATCATAATTAAGTCTATGATTTGATAGAGCAGTCTGACTGAGCGGTGGTAGGCACCAGCAGGCTCGTAAGCATTCATTCAAACAGCACTTTCGTGCGTTTTGCCAGCAGCTCTTCGCAATGCATTGCGCTGTTTATGACTTCAAGCCTGTCAACTCACGAGATTAGGCTGGTGTAACCGATGTGAGATGGCTAGCTAGTCAACCGGGTGCGCGCTAATAGCGTTTCAAACGTCACTTGCTCTGAGACTTGGAGTAGTTGTTCCCCTTGCTCTGCATGGGTAACGCTGCTTCGAGGGTGGCTGTTGTCGATGTGTTCCTGGTTCAAGCCCAGGTAGGAGCGAGGAGAGGGAAGGAAGCTATACTGTTACACTTGCAGTACTAAAGTGCCTATAAGAACATCCAATAGTCAAAGGTATATGAAATACAAATCGTATTGAGAGAAATAGTCCTATAATTCCTATAATAACTACAACATAAAACTTCTTACCTGGAAATATTGAAGACTCATGTTAAAAGGAACCACCAGCTTTCATATGTTCTCATGTTGTGAGCAAGGCACTTAAACGTAAGTTTTCTTACATGGCACATATTGCTCTTTTACTTTCTTCTCCAACACTTTTTTTTTGCATTATTTAAACCAAATTGAACATGTTTCATTATTTGAGGCTAAATTTATTTTATTTATGTATTATTTTACGTTAAAATAAGTGTTCATTCAGTATAGAAAATCGGCCGATTAATCGGTAGTGTCTTTTTCTGGTCCTCCAATAATCGGTATCGGTATCGGCGTTGAAAAATCATAATTGTTCGACCTCTATAACATATATTGTAGAGCCATGTATACATAACATTTAATGTAGAGCCATGTATACATGCGATATATTGTAGAGCCATGTATACATGAGATTTATTGTAATCAATGGATAAATAACATATATTGTAGAGTAATGTTTACATGAGTTTTAATGTAGAGCCATGCATACACAACATATATTGTGGAGCCATGTATACACAACATATATTGTAGAGCCATGTATACACAACATATATTGTAGAGCTATGTATACACAACATATATTGTAGAGCCATGTATACATGTGAAATATTGTAGAGCCAAGTATACATGAGATATAGTGTAGAGCCATGTGTACATGAGATATATTGTAGAGCCATGTGTTCATGAGATATATTGTAGAGCCATGTATACATAACATATATTGTAGAGCCATGTATACGTGAGATATATTGTAGAGCCATGTACAGTGCATTCGGGAAAGTATTCAAACATCTTGACTTTTTCAACATTTTGTTACGTTACAGCCTTTCCTAAAATGTATTAAAACGTTTATTTGTATTCTTTATTTACTAAAATTAAAAAACGTAAATATCACATTTTACATACTGTAAGTATTCAGACCCTTTACTCAGTACTTTGTTGAAGCACCTTTAGCAATGATTCAAGCCTTAAGTCTTCCTGGGTATGACCCTACAAGCTTGACACACCTGTATTTGGGGAGTTTCTTCCATTCTTTGCAGATCCTTTCAAGCTCTGTCAAGTTGGATGGGGAGCGTTGCTGCACAGCTGTTTTCAGGTCTCTCCAGAGATCGGGTTCAAGTCCGAACTCTGGCTGGGCCACTCAAAGACATTCAGAGACTTCTCCCGATGCCACTCCTGTGCTGTCTTGGCTTTGTGCTTAGGGTCGCTGTCCTGTTGGAAGGTGAACCTTCGCCCCCAGTCTGAGTGCTTTGGAGTAGGTTTTCATCAAGGATCTCTCTGTACTCTGCACCGTTCATCTTTGCCTCAATCCTGACTAGTCTCCCAGTCCCTGCCACTGAAAAACATCCCCACAACATGATGCTGCCATCAACATGCTTCACCGTAGGGATGGGGCAAGGTTTCCTCCAGATGTGACGCTTGGCATTCTGGCCAAAAAGTTCAATCTTGGTTTCATCAGACCAGAGAATCTTGTTTCTCATGGTCTGGGAGTCTTTATGTGCCTTTTGGTTAACTCCAAGCGGGCTGTCATGTGGCTTTTACTGAGGAGTGGCTTCCGTCTGGCCACTCTACCACAAAGGCCTGATTGGTGGAGTGCTGCAGAGATGGTTGTCCTTCTGGAAGGTACTCCCATCTCCACAGAGGAACTCTGGAGCTCTGTCAGAGTGACCATTGGGTTCTTGGTCACCTCCCTGACCAAGGCCCTTTACCCCCAATTGCTCAGTTTGGCTCGGCAGCCAGCTCTAGGAAGAGTCTTGGTGGTTCTAAACTTCTTACATTTAAGAATGATGGAAGCCACTGTGTTCTTGGGGACCTTCAATGCTGCAGAAATGTTTTGGTACACTTCCCCAGATCTGTGCCTCGAGACCATCCTGTCTCAGAGCTCTACAGACAATTCCTTTGACCTCATGGTTTGGTTTTTGCTCTGACATGCACTGTCAACTGTGGGACCTTATATAAACAGGTGTGTGCCTTTCCAAATCATGTCCAATCAATTGACTTTACCACAGGTGGACTCCAATCAAGTTGTAGAATCATCTCAAGGATGATCAATGGTAACAGGATGCACCTGAGCTCAATTTTGAGTCTCATAGCAAAGGGTCTGAATACCTACAGTATGTAAATAAGTTGTTGTCTATTTCTGCAAAGATTTCTGAAACCTGTTTTCGCTTCGTTATTATGGGGTATTGTGTGTAGATTGCTGAGATAAATGTTTTATTTAATCCATTTTGGAATAAGGTTGTAATGTAACAAAATGTGGAGAGAGTCAAGGGGTCTGAATACTTTCCGAAGGCACTGTATACATAAAATATATTGTAGAGCCATGTACTGTATATGCTGTACATGTGTTTAGCCACATTATTTTTTACTCGTTATTGTTATTCATTGTTCACAGTGTATTTTTTCCTCGTGTCACTACTTCTATTTTTTTGTTTGATTTCTGATCTTTAACTCTGCATTGTTGGAAAAGGACCCGTAAGTAAGAATTTCACTGTTAGTCTACACCTGTTGTTTACGAAGCATGTGACAAATAAAATTGGATTTGATTGATTGATTTACTGTTCTAGTCTAAATCTCACAGGTCATCTGTTCTTTGTTCCCAGTCCATTAGTGTTGCTAGGTCAAGATATTGTTATTTGTTCCCAGTCCATTAGTGCTGCCAGGAAAATCAAATGTTATTTGTTCCAATGCAGTCCATTAGTGTTGCCAGGGGAAGATACTGTTATTTGTTCCCAGTCCATTAGTGTTGCCAGGGGAAGATACTGTTATTTGTTCCCAGTCCATTAGTGTTGCCAGGGGAAGATACTGTTATTTGTTCCCAGTCCATTAGTGTTGCCAGGGGAAGATACTGTTATTTGTTCCCAGTCCATTAGTGCTGCCAAGGGAAGATACTGTTATTTGTTCCCAGTCCATTAGTGTTGCCAGGGGAAGATACTGTTATTTGTTCCCAGTCCATTAGTGTTGCCAGGAAAAACAAATGTTATTAGTTAACATGCAGTCCATTAGTTTTGCCAGGGGAAGATACTGTTATTTGTTCCCAGTCCATTAGTGTTACCAGGTCAAGATACTGTTATTTGTTCCCAGTCCATTAGTGTTGCCAGGTCAAGATACTGTTCTTTGTTCCCAGTCCATTAGTGTTACCAGGGATTCACACTGTCACTCAACATTAGACCAGGGATTCACACTGTCACTCAACATTAGACCAGGGATTTACACTGTCACTCATCATTAGGCCAGGGATTCACACTGTCACTCAGCATTAGGCCAGGGATTCACACTGTCACTCAACATTAGACCAGGGATTTACACTGTCACTCAACATTAGACCAGGGATTTACACTGTCACTCAGCATTAGACCAAGGATTCACACTGTCACTCAACATTAGACCAGGGATTCACACTGCCACTCAACATTAGACCAGGAATTTACACTGTCACTCAGCATTAGGCCAGGGATTCACACTGTCACTCAACATTAGACCAGGGATTTACACTGTCACTCAACATTAGACCAGGGATTTACACTGTCACTCAACATTAGACCAGGGATTTATACGTTCCTGGAGAGCAACCGTCTTGTGGATTTTCACTCCAACAGTTGAGCTTGATTAGGGTTGGATTGAAATCCTATAGGACGGTAGATCTCTAGGTACATGGTTTGAGAACCGTGGGTTTCTGTAAAACACAGGGAAGATCACAATTGCGTACTCTCTGCGTCTTCTCTCCGTCTCAAAACACATTGTGTTTTGAGAAGGAGATGAGGAGAGAAGACGTGAGGAGTATGCAATTGAGATCTTCCCATAGAATCCTACTCATTATGCCATGTGCTGGCTCATGCATGGGAGGCAGCCCGGTTCCAGAACTTCATCCGGTGCAAAATACACCTACCCTGGCGCCCTGGCCAGATGAATCAAATCCCCTCATTGAATTGAACGGGTGTTTACATTCAAGACAATGATGACATAATATGTGGACTGCCGGCCATTGCGAGTGTTCACATACGAGCAAAGCAGGAAATAAAAGCATAAAGTAAAGGCAGGAAGTGTACCCATCAATCTGTTCTGTGATTTGTTGAATCAACTCAACTGACATTACATAAAATATATTCCATTGCATGAGCCACATCAGTTAGCATCATTTGAATGAACATTCTACATTACCATGGTACCGATGCGCCAAGTTTGGAACCAACAGGACCCTGAACCGCTTCTACCCCCAAGCCATAACACTGCTAAATAGTTAATAACAAAATAGCTACCGGACTATCTGCAATGACCCTTTTTGCACAATTCTTTTTTACTCATCACTGCTGCTACTGTTTATTATATGTCACTTCATTCCTATTTACATGCTCATATATACTTAAATTACCTCGTACCCCTGTACATCAACTCAGTACTTGTACCCTGTATATATATCCAAGTTATCGTTACTCATTGTGTATCTATTATTACTTTATTATTATTATTATTTATTATAATAATAATCATTCTTATTATTATTACTGGTTTTACTTTTCTATTATTTCTCTATTTTCTTTCTCTATGCATTGTTGGGAAGGGCTTGTAAGTAAGCATTTCACTGTTAGTCTCCACCTGTTGTTTACGACGAATGTGACAAATAACATTTGATTTAATGACAACACCAGGCAGCCATTGCAAGTGTACCAATGAGTTGACCAGTCAAATTGCCAGTGTTGGAGGTTCCAAGACTGTTCTATTCATTCTGATTTCTATGCCCGAGTTGACCGGTATGAATACAAAGACCCAGACTTCAAAGTTGACCCACCAGACCTACCTACCAACATCGCCCCGGTGGAAAAACCAACCAAGGAGGAGCTGGTAGCAAAACTTTTCACCCTAACTTTGCAACTAACTTTAGCTAGCCTAATGATGGCAGTGTGATGTTGGGGAACGCCATCAATAACATGTCATGTAATCAGTGGTGTCTGTGTGCAGTGTGACTGCTATGTAGACCACCTGGAACAGCACCATTCTCAACCTCAGGGGTATGTTTATGTCTTTTGCTCCCGAGTGACGCGGTAGTCTAAGGCACTGCCTCTCATGGTTAGGGGAGGGTTTGGCCGGGGTAGGCCGTCATTGTAAAATAAGAATTTGTTCTTTACTGACTTGCTTAGTTAATAAAGGTAAAATAATATATATATATATATATATATATATATATATATATATATATATATATATATATATATATATATGTGTGTGATCTGAGAGCCTACTGGACCAATCGGGTTCTGAAGTTGAATGTCTTCTTGTTCAGACACTCTTCTCTACCCAGTCCTTGGCCTGTTTGGAATACTCCACACGGCTTCTTGGATCTCCTGAAATAATTGTAACAGAATAACAGTTTCTGTTTTTTACATTTTTTAAAAATTACTTTTTCCTTGCATCATCCTGAACAGTTATTGGAGGCATGAGTGGAGGAACATTGGGTCCCCTCTTTGAAAAGGGTGTGAAAAGGATACAAAGATAGAAGATGTGAGAAATTGAACAAAGATAAAATCCGAGACAGTATGGTTCATTGTCCTATCCTCATGTCTGTTCCACCACCCCTCTCCTTCCGTTCCCTGTAGAAACAGAAAGAGTGATTGATGATGTTGGCTGGTATAAAACAGAGAGTCAGTCATTACATGTCAATTCAGGGCATGAGCTGATATTCTAAATGCTTTCATGTAAATAATGCAAAGGTTGGGCTAGTTTGTTGTCATGACAACTCATGCACCAGCTAGTGCCAGAGCCACATATTTATCTATATGGCCCTGGCTAGGGCTGTGTCCTACTCATTGACTTTAACTAGGGCAAATCATTTTATGCAATCAATAACACTACAGAAAACTGTGATGCCTAGTAGAAAATAATATACTATTTCTGATCAGTAACGTTGCATCACAAAGCGCAATAAACAAAACAGTCAGTAGGACAGGATAACGTTACCGTTAGTAGTAGCTAAGCTAAAAACACCACAAACTAGTTCAGGGAAGAGCTTTCCCGTCTATGGTGGAAGGACCCCAATATAGTCAGAAGCCCCCAAGTGATCACTGGACACTGTCACGCCTGCTCCCGCTCTCCCTCCCTGGCACTCGAGGGCGCCAGGCTGCCCTGCATTACACACTCCTGCCACCATCATTACGCACACCTGCTTCCCTTGTCACGTGCATCAGCGATTTATTGCACTCACCTGGACTCAATCACCTGTGTTATTTCCTTCCCTTTATCTGTCTGTTCCCCAGCTCTGTTCCCCACTTCAGCATTAACTGTCATTTTTCATTGTGTTACCCAGTTCTGACGCTGTTACTGTCCTGTTCATGTCTGTGCAATATTAAATGTTGACTCTCCGTACCTGCTTCTCTACTCCAGCATCAGTTCTTACAGGACACAGTCAACCGCAGCTTGTGAATGACTTCAGGCGTTGTATCAATGGCCTGCCGCCATGCCTGACACAAAGCTCCATCGTGCTCAGGAGAAGAGTGGAAATGTGTAGTGTATTTGTATCTGACCGAAACATTATTGCACCCAGGTACAATGCACTTCAAATCAAATCAAATCAAATGTATTTATAAAGCCTTCTTACATCAGCTGATGTCTCAAAGTGCTGTACAGAAACCCAGCCTAAAACCCCAAACAGCAAGCAATGCAGGTGTAGAAGCACGGTGGCTAGGAAAAACTCCCTAGAAAGGCCAGAACCTAGGAAGAAACCTAGAGAGGAACCAGGCTATGAGGTGTGGCCTGTCCTCTTCTGGCTGTGCCGAGTGGAGATTATAACAGAACATGGCCAAGATGTTCAAATGTTCATAAATGACCAGCAGGGTCAAAATAATAATCACTTTGGCCAGAATCACTCAGCAACTTCACTACTAATGTTAGTAGCCAACTTTTCAATGCCTGTGTGAGAGGACCGTTAGTTACAGCCACAAGCATAGGCTACATGGACATGATTTATATGTGCATTAATAATAGCCATTTTAGAACATTCACTAACCACAATTTACATGAGAAGTTTGAGCTGAAGTGAGGTGAGTATATAGCCTATGGTCAAATAACTAGGCTAACTACAAAAGCCTTTTGTTTCTTTAGCCAGCTAGCAGGGATAGCTCCCAAGGATCCAAGAACGGTGAGTTGAAATAGTTTTAGTATTATTCTCAAAGAAGTTTGGTCGCTAGATAGCAATAATGTTTGCATGCCAGATGAAAAGAAGTGACACTGTAAATAGGCTACTGCTTTGATCTATAAAATCTGAAAAAATACCGGTAGATGCGCTTGCATTGGATCGTGGGTGCCAGGTGCTGTTCCAAACTCAAACATCCCCCCACCCCACCACCAAAATATTTCTGTGTCTGCTCCGGTCCATTGCAAGAAAAAGGTTGGTAACCCCAGGTTTAGGATACTACCAGACATTCCATATTAAATTCAGTCTGAAAAACAGCCTATCTATTTTGCTCCAAGAGTGAAATGAGGATACCTCAGTAGAGAGAGGTGGACTTCAGACATAAAGGTACAGGTTCTGTAGGTTTGTGTTGAAGAGCTTCCTCTCTGTTCTGTAGGTTTGTGTTGAAGAGCTTCTTCTCTGTTGGGAAATAAGGAAGGAAATGGAGATAAATCTATTTTCATTTGAGCCACTCAGTTTGTTGGGCCACTGAGGCTGAGGTTGTGTCGGGCCACTGAGGCTGAGGATGTGTTGGGCTACTGAGGCTGAAGTTGTAGGGATGGTGTCTGTGTGTGCCTGTCTGCCTGCAAGTATGTATATCAATGTCAGTGTGCCTGTGAGGGCTCATTGCCCATACTCTCCCCAGCAGCACCTTGAGGTGCAGTCAGAGCAGTAAAGAATTACCATCTGACAGACATGATGTTCTCTACATCCCTCTACTCATGTAAATGACGTTACCAGTGAGGGAGACCCCACTGAGGTACATTTGTGTGTGTGTGTGTGTGTGTGTGTGTGTGTGTGTGTGTGTGTGTGTGTGTGTGTGTGTGTGTGTGTGTGTGTGTGTGTGTGTGTGTGTGTGTGTGTGTGTGTGTGTGTGTGTGTGTGTGTGTGTATGTGTGTGTGTGTGTGTGTGTGTGTGTGTGTGTGTGTGTGTGTGTGTGTGTGTGTGTGTGTGTGTGTGTGTGTATTTAAGACTGAAGAGAGTGAGCCAGAGGGAACCAGACTAATGTAAGGCTGGAAGACATAAAGCAGAGGACAGGAGACAGAGAGGGAATAGGGGGCGCACACACACACACACACACAGAAGACAGAGAGGGAATAGAAGGGCTCAGAGAAAATAATGCTTTGACCTGAGGGCGTCTGAAAGAGGGATGCATCACAATTCCCTGGCCTGCCTTGGGGTTTGAATGAATCCCAGGTGAGGAAAGACATATTAGAATGAATGGTATTTCTTAGTCCTACTCACTATGGGCCTGGTCAGAAGAGTATCATCTGTCTGTTGAGGTCAGACCTGGCTTCAAATCATATTTGTTTTCTTTCAAATCCTTAGGCTGCTCTTGATTAAGCTTGCCTAACGCAATGAAGCCAATGTAGTAGTCCCAAATGTGCAAACCCCACTCATCCAGCATCCCAAATATTTGAAAGGAAATAAATACTATTTGAAACCAGGTCTGGTTGCATTCCACATAATAGATACAGGACTGGGTTCAGATTCAAAGCAGTTTGCCATAGGATAGCCTGATACCAGATCAGTTCGGGCTGTCTGGCCAACTTGCCAAGACATTCCAAACAGATCTGGGACCAGCTACTGTAGGGCCATCCATCCAAGAAATCTTCTCCTCTCCGAAAGAAGCTGAAAGGGGGGAGCAGCGGGTGGAGGGGGGAGGAGTGGAGGAGGAGGGTCATGAAGCCCCTTATTTATTTGGAATACCACTGAAACAGAACACCAATCGTATTTCTGTAACCAGGGTAGATAATTGACCAGAACCAATAAGCTCTGAAGAAAATAAGCTCTGTCTGACAGCACCACAGAGACAGAGACATACCAAGGGCATGGGGCACTTCACCACTTTTAACCTCATATTATTTATCTGTGGAACCTGGTGAAAGAAATTCAATTTTCTATAAATGGCTTAAAACATTTTGACGTGTCCATTTAAGATCTGCCTAAATCAGTGTATTGTATTACTTTTATAGTGGTATTCATTTAGAATGATAACAAAACAATATACACTGAGTGTACAAAACATTTGAAACACCTTCCTAACATCGAGTTGTCAGGCATGGACTCTACAATGTGTCAAAAGCATTCTGTAGGGATGCTGGCCATTGTTTGACTCCAATGCTTCCCACGGTTGTGTCAAGTTGGCTGGATGTCCTTTGGGTGGTGGACCATTCTTGATACACACTGGAAACTGTTGAGCCTCAAAAAGCCAGTAGCGTTGCAATTCTTGACACACTCAAACTGGTGCGCCTGGTTCCAACTACTGTCACGTCCTGACCAGTAAAGGGGTTATTTGTTATTATAGTTTGGTCAGGACGTGGCAGGGGGTATTTGTTTTATATGGTTTAGAGTGTGTGTTTATGTAGAGGGGCGTTTTATTTATGTTTCCGGGGTTTTTGGTTTAGTTCTATGTTGTACAGTTCTATGTCTGTTTCTAGGGTGTTTATTTCTATGTTTAGTATTTGGGATTGGGGCCTTCAATTGGAGGCAGCTGGTTATCGTTGCCTCTGATTGAAGGTCCTATAATTAGGAGTTTGTTTGTTTTGGGGATTGTGGGATATTGTTCTTTGCACTGCTGTGTGAGCCTACAAGATTGTTTGTCGTCCGTTCATCTTTTTCTTGTTTTTGTGTCGTGTTAAATAAAATGAGCATTCACATACCCGCTGCGCTTTGGTCCAATATCTACGAAAGACGTGACAGAATCTCCCACCAACCACGGACCAAGCAGCGGAGGAAGGAGCTGCAGGTGGACTATCGGGAGTCGTGGACCTGGGAGGAGATTATAGCCGGAGAGGGCCCATGGAGGAAGGTTAAAGAGGACCGGGAATGTTACAGGGGTACACGGTTGGCGTTTAAACTTGAGAGGCAGCCCCAATAATTTTTTGGGGGGCACACGGGTAGTTTGGCGGGGCCAGGATTAAGCCCCAAGCCAAATCCCCGTGCTTTTTGGAGGCAACCTATTACTGGACAGGTCCCGTGCTTCGGAGTAATGCGCACTGCATCAAGGCCAAGTATTTACAGGTCGGTGTGCGCGGTGCCAGCGCCCCGCATTTGCCAGGGGGAAGCGGGCATCCAGCCAGTAAGGGTGGAGCCAGTGCTGCGCTCGAGACCGCCAGTGCGTCTTCACGGTCTAGTGTATCCTGTTCCCGCTCCTCGCACTAGCCGTGAGGTGCGTGTCTCCAGTCTGGCACATCCCAAGCCAGCACCACGCACCAGATTTCCAGTGCATCAGCCCAGTCCAGTATGTCCTGTTCCCGCTCCTCACACTAGCCTTGAGGTGCATGTCCTTATTCTGGCGTCTCCTAAGCCAGCACCACGCACTAGGCTTCCAGTGCGTCAGTCCAGTCCAGTACGTCCTGTTCCCGCTCCTCGCACTAGCCTTGGGGTGCGTGTCCCTAGTCTGATACCTCCAGTACCAGCCCCACGCACTAGGCTTCCAGTGCATCAGCCCAGTCCAGTACGTCCTGTTCCTGCTCCCCGCACTAGCCCTGAGGTGCGTGTCCCCAGTCTGGTACCTCCACTACCAGCACCATGCACTAGGCTTCCAGTGCGTCAGCCCAGTCCAGTACGTCCTGTTCCCGCTCCTCGCACTAGCCTTGGGGTGCGTGTCCTTAGTCTGATACCTCCAGTACCAGCCCCACGCACTAGGCTTCCAGTGCATCAGCCCAGTCCAGTACGTCCTGTTCCTGCTCCCCGCACTAGCCCTGAGGTGCGTGTCCGCAGTCTGGTACCTCCACGACCAGCCCCACGCATCAGGCTTCCAGTGCGTCAGCCCAGTCCCGAGCTTCCGACGACAGTACCTCGTCCAGAGTGTCCGGTAACAGTGCCTCGTCCAGAACTTCCGGCAACAGTGCCTCGTCCAGAGTGTCCGGCAACAGTGCCTCGTCCAGAGTGTCCGGAACCATTTACATTACATTTACATTTACATTGAAGTCATTTAGCACTTGAGCGACTTACAAATTGGAACCAAGAGAGAAGGCCCACTGTCCGGAACCAGGAGTTACGGCCCACTGTACGGAACCAGGAGAGACGGCCCACTGTCCGGAACCAGGAGAGTCGGCCCACTGTCCGGAACCAAGAGAGTTGTCCTACAGTCCGGAGCTCCCAGAGTCGTCCTACAGTCCGGAGCTCCCAGAGTCGTCCTACAGTCCGGACCTCCCAGAGTCGCCCTACAGTCCGGAGCTCCCAGAGTACAGTCCAGGGTCCACAGTGACAGGCTTCAGGCAGAGGTATTCAGTGGGGGTGGACTGGTCAGGTAGGGGACTAAGGCTTGAGCCTGAGCCACCTCCACTGTAGGAGGTTTGGGGAGGGGGGGTGTAGCATGGGAGCCGTCGGTGACGGCAGCCACCCTCCCTTCCCTCCCTTTAGTTTAGTTTTTTTTGTGGGTATTTTTGTTGTCAGGTGCATCTGGGGTCTGCACCTTTGGGGGGGGGGGGGGGGGGGGGGGTACTGTCACATCCTGACCAGTAAAGGGGTTATTTGTTATTATAGTTTGGTCAGGATGTGGCAGGGGGTATTTGTTTTATATGGTTTAGTGTGTGTTTATGTAGAGTGGCGTTTTATTTATGTTTCCGGGGTTTTTGGTTTAGTTCTATGTCTGTTTCTAAGGTGTTTATTTCTATGTTTAGTATTTGGGATTGGGGCCTTCAATTGGAGGCAGCTGGTTATCGTTGCCTCTGATTGAAGGTCCTATAATTAGGAGTTTGTTTGTTTTGGGGATTGTGGGAGATTGTTCTTTGTACTGCTGTGTGAGCCTACAAGACTTTGTCGTCCGTTCATGGTTTTCTTATTTTTGTGTCGTGTTAAAAATCTGTTGGGGATAGGGGGCAGTATTTGCATGGCCGGATAAAAAACGTACCCGATTTAATCTGGTTACTACTCCTGCCCAGTAACTAGAATATGCATATAATTAGTATATTTGGATAGAAAACACTCTAAAGTTTCTAAAACTGTTTGAATGGTGTCTGTGAGTATAACAGAACTCATATGGCCGTCAAAACCCTGAGACAAATCCTAACAGGAAATGGAAATCTGATGTGTGGAATCACTTCAATCCTTTGCCATTGAAACACACAGGGACGTATTAATCATTTAGCACTTCCTAAGGCTTCCACTAGATGTCAACAGTCTTTACAAAGTGGTTTGAGTCTTCTATGGTAGAAACTGACCCAAAGAGAGGCTTGGGAAGTTGGTCACAGGGGGAGGGCTATTACTACTATGACGCGGGCGCCCATGGGAACCCTTTTGTTCTGAAACGTTTAGTAAGACAATGCAATCGTCCGCCTTCAATATTATTGAAGCTCTGGTTGAAAAAGGCCCTAAAGATTCATGTTATACAACGTTTGACATGTTTGAACGAACGTAAATATATTTTTTTTGCACATTCGTGACGACAAGTCCCGCGCACTTCAGTACATTATGAGTAGCCTTCGGCACGCGCTAACAAGAAGGAACTATTGGGACATAAATTATTAACTTTTTCGAACAAAACTACATTTGTTGTGGATCTGGCATTCCTGGAAGTGCCTTCCGATGAAGATAATCAAAGGTAAGGGAATATTTACAATAGTATATTTAATTTTAGATGGTTCCAAGATGGCGCTAACATGTATCGCCTAGCCTATTTTTCTGAGCATACCACGTCGTTTATTGCAAAGTGTGATTTCCCAGTAAAGTTATTTTTAAATCTGGCAATGCGGTTGCATTCACGAGATATTAATCTATAATTCTTTGAATGACAATATTACATTTTAACAATGTTTTCGAATAGTAATTTTGTAAATTGTAGCGCTGATTCACCGGAAGCATTTGAGGGAAAATATTTTATTCTGAACGTCACGCGCCGATGTAAAATGCTGTTTTTATACATAAATATGAACTTTATCGAACAAAATATGCATGTATTGTGTAACATGATGTCCTAGGAGTGTCATCTGATGAAGATTGTAAAAGGTTAGTGCTGCATTTAGCTGTGTTTTGGGTATTTGTCATGCATCTAGTTGCTTTGAAAATGGCAGTGTGATTTTTTTTGGCAGGGTACTCTCCTAACATAATCTAATGTTTTGCTTTTGCTGTAAAGCCTTTTTGAAATCGGACAACGTGGTTCGATTCAGGAGAGGTGTATCTATAAATGGTGTAAAATAGTCATATGTTTGAGAAATTGAAGTTATAGCATTTATGAGGTTATGTATTTCGCGCGACGCAATTCCACTGGCTGTTGACTAGGGTGGGACGCAAGCGTCCCACGTTCCCAGACAGGTTAAATAAAATGAGCATTCACATACCCGCTGCGCTTTGGTCCAATATCTACGAAAGACGTGACAACTACCATGTCCCATTCACAGGCACATCAATCTTTTGTCTTGCCCAGTCATGCTCTGAATGGCAAACAAACACAATCCATGTCGAAATTGTCTCGAGATTTAAAAATCCTTCTTTAACCTATATCCTCCCATTCATCTACACTGATTAAAGTGGATTTAACAAGTGACTTCAATAACGGATCAGAGCTTTCACCTGGATTCACTTGTTCAGTCCGTCATGGAAAGAGTGTTCTTAATATCATTTGCACACAGTGCATGTGTCGGCTAGAAGTCACCGGATTGCGATATTTCAGATCTAATAGGAAGGTTAGAAGCCTGGTGATATCTCAGTTCTAAAAGGAAGGTTAGAAACCTGGTGATATCTCAGTTCTAATAGGAAGGTTAAAAGCCTGGCGATATCTCAGTTCTAATAGGAAGGTTAGAAGCCTGGCGAAATCTCAGTTCTAATAGGAAGGTTAGAAGCCTGGTTATATCTCAGGGCGAAAATCTGATATCAACTTTGGAGGGGACAATTACATGAAATTTTCTCAAGAGCAATTCCTGAGGGGGACACCAAAAGTAGTGCTGTAACACATAGCCTACGTTGTAATATGGTAAATGTTTGTTGAGGAACCAAAGAA
This sequence comes from Salmo salar, assembly GCF_965601325.2. Taxonomy (NCBI): domain Eukaryota; kingdom Metazoa; phylum Chordata; class Actinopteri; order Salmoniformes; family Salmonidae; genus Salmo; species Salmo salar. Next base: position 100,952,855 of record NC_138291.1, read on the forward strand.
ATAAGGTGTTTGCCGTACTCCTAACTACCGGTACCCAAAACTACACAACTAATCACAACAGCAATACCATTGCCTTTAACAAATCTTAGTTCAGTCACCAGCTTAAGTTGAGAGTGGGGGTATCCATGGCATTTTACAATTATGTTCCTATTTTACAAGTAAAAAAATTGAGAACCTTTCATAATGTTGCCAAACAAAGACTCAACAAACTTACCTGAGACTCCCTGTCTCTGCCAGTCTGTCCCTGCATATCTGTCCCCAACTCTGCTGTCTGTGTGCCATCTGTTGCCTGCTCTGCCTAATGACATCATTGTGAAACATTTCCATTAGCATTTCACTTCTTTCTTATGAACATTTTATCAACTAGTCTGAGATATTAGGCTACTAGGGTTCTTACTTTGCGTTTTGGTGTACTGAAAAATACTCTGATGTCCGTCTTTTTTCTGCCATTTTTCTACCTGGCTGGCTACACACACACACACAGTATGTAGGTTATTTGCAGTAGGAGATGGGCTTCTATCATCTTATCTTCTATCATTCTATATGGGCTTCGTTCTAAAAGGTAGCTAGCAAATATGAAACGGATTGCAGTGACAAGAGTTGACAGCTGTATGAGTTCACCATTTACACAACATATGCTGCAACCTTTTGTAATTTTAATCGTTTGCTTCATATTGGCTGGCTTCCAACAATAGCTGCATTTGCAAAGCTAGCGAGCACCAATTCAGTGGTGTTTGCTATAATCTTTGCTACCCGGGTTAAATAAAGGTGAAATAAAATAAATAAATAAAAGTTCCCTTGCGACAATTTAGCTTTTGCAACGAGACCATTAAATATATTTAAAACAATGATAGAAGAGAGTGTAGTTCTGTTCAGTTTATCGCTAACCTTATCACAGGGACTTTGAAGCACTAACTTACATGCATGCTGATCTTGGTATAAATTGACGATAGCAAAGATTCCATCTTTGACGACGCCACATAAATGGAATAGGTACTAGCTAGCTTAATAGTTCATATTTGTGCGCTAGCTCTGCAAATTCAGCTAGGGTGTGTGTGAACCCTGGCGCGATTGACTGGATTAACCTCACGTCAGTTAGGTGCATTGAATGCCTTTCAGACAGTAGATACTAACACTCTGTTACATTGACAACTAAGGAACTGGCAGTGGATCAAACCATTGTGAGGCAAACGGCGGGGGGGGTCGCAATCTTTTGAAACTTAAAAACGCGCTATCAAGTGTCTATAATCAGCACAATTGCTTTCATTGCGTATTATTAATATTATTTAAATTACATAGTTATGTTTACAGTGATATATTGGGGGGGACAAATCATATTTTTCCCAGGATGGGGGGGTCATGTCCCCCCCGTCCCCCCTGGGATTTCCCCCCCTGAATAGGAAGGTTAGAAGCCTGGCGATATCTCAGTTCTAATAGGAAGGTTAGAAGCCTGGTGGTATCTCAGATCTAATAGGAGGGTTAGAAGCCTGGCGGTATCTCAGTTCTAATAGGAAGGTTAGAAGCCTGGCGATATCTCAGTTCTAATAGGAAGGTTAGAAGCCTGGTGGTATCTCAGTTCTAAAAGGAAGACTAGAAACCAGGCGGTATCTCGGGTTTGAACATCCCACAGAGCACATTAAATCCATTATTAAAAAATTGAAAGAATATGGCACCACAACAAACCTGCCAAGAGAGGGCCGCCCACCAAAACTCACTGACCAGGCAAAGAGGCCATTAATCAGAGAGGCAACAAAGAGACCAAAGATAACCCTGAAGGAGCAGCAAAGCTCCATAGCGGAAATTGGAGTATCTGTCCATAGTACCACTTTAAGCCGTACGCTCCACAGAGCTGGGCTTTACGGAAGAGTGGCCAGAAAAAAAGCCATTGCTTAAAGAAAAAAAGACCAAACATGTTTGGCATTTGCCAAAAGGCATGTGGGAGACTCCCCAAACATATGGAAGAAGGTACTCAGGTCATATGAGACTAAAATTGAGCTTTTTGGCCATCAAGAAAAACGCTATCTCTGGCGCAAACCCAACACCTCTCATCACCCTGAGAACAACATCCCCACAGTGAAGCATGCTGTGGGGATGTTTTTCATCAGCAGGTACTGGGAAACTGGTCAGAATTTAAGAAATGATGGATGGCGCTAAATACAGGGAAATTCTTGTGGGAAACCTGTTTCAGTCTTCCAGAGATTTGAGACTGGGACTGGGACAATGACCGTAATTATACTGCTAAAGCAACACTCGAGTGGTTTAAGGGGAAACATTTAAATGTCTCGGAATGGCCTAGTCAAAGCCCAGACCTCAATCCAATTGAGAATCTGTGGTATGACTTAACGATTTGTAACGCCCTGGCCATAGAGGGGTTTTTTGTTCTTTATTTTGGTTAGGCCAGGGTGTTACATGGGTGGGCGTTCTATGTTCCTTTTTCTATGTTTTTGTATTTCTTTGTTTTGGGCCGAGTAGGGTTCCTAATCAGAGGCAGCTGTCTATCGTTGTCTCTGATTAGGAATCATACTTAGGCAGCCTTTTCCCACCTGTGCTTTGTGGGATCTTGTGTTTGTGTAGCTGCCTGTGAGCAGCCCAGAACGTCACGCGTCATCTGTATTATTTTGGTGAGTTTTCATATTTATTAAATATGTGGAACTCTAAGCATGCAGCGCCCTGGTCTACTCCTTTAGACGATCGTGACATGATTGCTGTACACCAGCGGAACCCATCCAACTTGATGGAGCTGGTGCAGTTTTGCCTTGAAGAATGAGCAATAATCCCAGTGGCTAGATGTGCCCAGCTTATAGAGACATACCCAAAGAGACTTGCAGCTGTAATTGCTTCAAAAGGTGGCTCTACAAAGTATTGACTTTGGGGGGGGGGGGTGAATAGTTGTGCACGCTCAAGTTTTTATGTCTTATTTCTTGTTTGTTTCACAATAAAATGTATTTTGCATCTCAAAGTGGTAGGCATGTTGTGTAAATCAAATGATACAAACCCCCCAAAAAATCCATTTTAATTCCAGGTTGAAAGGCAACAAAATAGGAAAAATGCCAAGGGGGTGAATATTTTTGCAAGCCACTGTATTTCAGCTCTAATAGGAAGGTTGGAAGCCTCGAGGGGTACTGCCACTTCCCCAGTGTTGTGTGTGTGTGTGTGCACACGTGTTAGTGTGGTGGGGTGTGTTAATAACGGCAACCTGCAAATTATAATTTCTGACTGGAAATGAACAGGAGGTAGGGTGTCTGGTAGAGCTGTTACCTTCCATTAGGTTTCGGTTTTGGTTGCAAGTTCAAATCCAGCGATAGAAAGTTATTTTTGTTTTAAGCCTATCCCAAACCTTAACCCTTACCTTAACCATTCAGAGATAATGCCAAAACGTAAGAATTTGGAGTTAATGCCTGATTTAAACCTTAATTAAACATTCAAGTTAATGCCTGAACTTAATCTTAAACAGTTCAAAATTTGATGTTTGGAACAACTTCGGAATTTGACATTTGTGGAACATGGGATGAACGTGAAACTCTGCGCGCTGGTTGCGTTAATCTCACACACACACACACACACACATTACACATGTTGATAGTTTTCTGAGCGCTCATGGTTTTGAGACAGTTAATGTACAAGGAAGAGGTCAGGGACAAAGTAGGGGAAGCCTTGCCTGAGTCCCAGATCTATTTGTCCTGTGTGGCTAACGCAGAGGTTATCATGACAGCACAATCAGATCTGGGACTTAGGCTAGGGGAAGCCCCGTGGGAGAATGAATGTCTGAACTGTTGCATTATGGTCTTTGACTCAGCATGATCTGTTTAACGTGCAATACATTATTCTTCTCTCACTTTGTTACCATCAGAGAAGATCTATAATGGACTCTGAATGGCTTCTGATTATACACTGACACTGTTCATGAATGATGTCTTGGAATGGTTGACTTTTATAGAGTGAGAAGACTTTAGGTTAATATAATGAGTTTGACATTCTCTAAAGACTGAATGGTGATTTGCCTCTATTCCTCAGAAGCATTTACTTTATTTAAGATGTAATAACTAAATAGCCTATGGTTGCCTCTTGAAACTAGGTGAACTATATGTTCCCAATCTGTTGCTGCCAGGAAGTGTTCATAACAATATGTCTGTTTGTCAGTCTATTCATATCTACCAGTGGTCTAGTGAAGGGGGGAAAAACCAGTGGTGTAAAGTACATAAGGGAAAATAAATGAAAGCACTTTTTTTGGGGTATCTGTATTTTACTTCACTCATTCCTATAGAAAAGTATCTACTTTTTACTCCAAACATTTACCCTGAAACCCAAAAGTACGCATTACATTTTGAATGCTTAGCAGGACAGGAAAATGGTCAAATTCACAAACTTGGTCATCAATGGTCATCCCTACTCCCTCTGATCTGGTAGACTCACTAAACACAATGCTTCATTTGTAAATTATGTCTGAGTGTTGGAGTGTGCCCCTGGCTATCCGTAAATAAATAAAAACATGAAGATCGTGCCATCTGGTTTGCTTAAAACCTGTTGGGGATAGTGGGCAGTATTTGCACGGCCGGATAAAAAACGTACCCGATTTAATCTGGTTACTACTCCTGCCCAGTAACGAGAATATGCATATAATTAGTATATTTGGATAGAAAACACTCTAAAGTTTCTAAAACTGTTTGAATGGTGTCTGTGAGTATAACAGAACTCATATGGCAGTCAAAACCCTGAGACAAATCCTAACAGGAAATGGAAATCTGTGTGGAATCACTTCAAACCTTTGCCTTTGAAACACACAGGGATTTATTAATCATTTAGCACTTCCGAAGGCTTCCACTAGATGTCAACAGTCGTTACAAAGTGGTTTGAGTCTTCTATGATAGAAACTGACCCAAAGAGAGGCTTGGTAAGTTGGTCACAGGGGGAGGGCTATTACTACTGTGACGCGGGTGCCCATGGGAAACCTTTTGTTCCGAAACGTTTAGTAAGACAATGCAATCGTCCGCCTTGAATATTATTGAAGCTTTGGTTGAAAAAGGCCCTAAAGATTTATGTTATACAACGTTTGACATGTTTGAACGAACGTAAATATATATTTTTTGCACATTCGTGACAAGTCCCGCGCACTTCAGTACATTATGAGTAGCCTTCGGCACGCGCTAACAAGAAGGAACTATTGGGACATAAATTATTAACTTTTTCGAACAAAACTACATTTGTTCTGGACCTGGCATTCCTGGAAGTGCCTTCCGATGAAGATAATCAAAGGTAAGTGTCACGTCCTGGCCAGTATAAGGGTTAATTGTTATTGTAGTTTGGTCAGGATGTTGCAGAGGGTATTTGTTTTGTGGTTCAGGGTGGTGTTTTTGTAGTAAGGGCATTTGATTTAGTATTCCGGGGTTTTTTGGGCACTGTTTGAGATTCATGCATTCTATGTTTAGTCTAGGTAGTCTGTTTCTATGTTGAGTTAATTGGGGTGGACTTCCAATTGAAGGCAGCTGTGTGGTGTTGCCTTTGATTGGAAGTCCTATATTAGTTGGGTGTGTTTGTCTGTGTGTTTGTGGGAGATTGTTCTGTGTTTAGCCTTGTCAGACTGTTTGTTGATCGGTCTCTTTTTGTTATTTTGGTGTTCATTTTGGAATTTATTAAAAGTCAAGATGAGCATAAACATACCTGCGGCATTTTGGTCCTCCTTAACCAACGACAACCGTGACAGTAAGGGAATATTTACAATAGTATATTTGATTTTAGATGGTTCCAAGATGGCGCTAACCTGTATCGCCTAGCCTATTTTTCTGAGCATAGCACCTCGTTTATTGTAAAGTGTGATTTCCCAGTAAAGTTATTTTGAAATCTGGCAATGCGGTTGCATTCACGAGATGTTTATCTATAATTCTTTGAATGACAATGTTACATTTTAACAATGTTTTTGAATAGTAATTTTGTAAATTGTAGCGCTGATTCACCGGAAGCATTTGAGGGAAAATATTTTCTTAACGTCATGCGCCGATGTAAAATGCTGTTTTTATATAAAAATATGAACTTTATTGAACAAAAAATGCATGTATTGTGTAACATGATCTCCTAGGAGTGTCATCTGATGAAGATTGTCAAAGGTTAGTGCTGCATTTAGCTGTGTTTTGGGTATTTGTGATGCATCTAGTTGCTTTGAAAATGGCAGTGAGATTTTTATTTCTTTGGCAGGGTACTCTCCTAACATAATCTAATGTTTTGCTTTTGCTGTAAAGCCTTTTTGAAATCGGACAACGTGGTATGATTCAGGAGAGGTGTATCTATAAAATGGTGTAAAATAGTCATGTTTGAGAAATTGAAGTTATAACATTTATGAGGTTTTGTATTTCGCGCGACGCGATTCCACTGGCTGTTGACTAGGGTGGGATGCAAACGTCCCACCTTGCCCAGGGAGGTTAATATAAGGAATTTGAAATGATTTATACTTTTCATTTTGATACTTAAGTATATTTGAGCAATTACATTTACTCTTGATACTTTATTACATTTAAAACCAAATACTTTTAGACCTTTACTCAAGTAGAATTTTACTGGGTGACTTTTCTTTTTACTTGAGTCATTTTCTATAAAGGTATCTTTACTTTTCCTGAAGTATGACAATTTGGTAGTTTTTCCACTGCTAGTAAATGCTGTTCATACACCTTTTATACCTACCCACCTACCTCGGGAAAAATGCACTACAAATACAGAAAGTGTTCTTTTATTCACCATGAACAGCGACCAGCATTTACCCACCTATTCTTTACCACTGCATCACCATCTATCAATGTTCTCTCCTCTCATCATCCATCAATGTTCTCTCCTCTCATCATCCATCAATGTTCTCTCCTCTCATCATCCATCAATGTTCTCTCCTCTCATCATCCATCAATGTTCTCTCCTCTCATCATCCATCAATGTTCTCTCCTCTCATCATCCATCAATGTTCTCTCCTCTCATCATCCATCAATGTTCTCTCCTCTCATCATCTCACTCCTTTGCATCCTCTTTTTACAGGTTGATGTTTATTGTCATGAGTCTTGTCCTGGAGGCAGAATTGAGCAAATTCCCCTTAGATAGGCAAACTGCAATGTCAAAATTGATTTTGTCTTAAGTTAAGGTTAGAATTAGGCATTAGGGTTAGCAGTGTGGTAAAGGTTAGGGTTAGGTTTAAAATCAGATTTTATGACTTTGTGGCTGTGCTAGCTAGTGACCACACTGCAGAGCTGCCTCCAGAACAAGATTCATGATGAAAAAGCGCTGACCTGCCTCACTACCATGCATATGCCACATCTCCTTTCCTCAACTCATCACTTGTCACCTTGATCACCAGAACGATGGTTGTTTGTTTGTTTATATTGTACGCAGGAGGAAACATAAAGAAACCAGACTCTCTCTCCAGGCCAGATGTTGTGAAACAATTACCCAAATGTTGTAGACACATTCACATGCACGCACGCAAAATAATGTCATTATCTTGGATGGGAATCCCTTTGTTTCCTACTGCTGAGAATCTCTAGCAGGATAATTATACCAAAACATCAATGTACACACTCTTCAATATTCATCTTTAAAAGGCTTACTGTTCCCACTCTCCCTGTCTGGATAAATGTAGTGACATCAGTGGGTGTATGTTGATCAATCTGACACTCTGCTTGACTGAAGTTATGATTATACTATTGTACTATTATACAATAACAAAGAGATGTCTGAAGTTAGTGGGCAGAGACAGGATGTGATCAGCAGCAGAGAGAGCAGGAGAAACAGCCACTTGCTCTGAAAGCGGAGGGCAGAATCCATCTTATAAATGACAAGGACTGGGCGAAGTCTCCATGGCACCCAGTAATCAATGCTCCCCTGTCCCCTTTAAATATCAGGAGTACACACACAATCCTCTCCACATCTGTCCTCCAGTGAGGATCGATAGGACCACTACCAGACTGGCCTGTGGACGGGGACACAAGTCACTGTCATACGTTTTCTTGTCTTTAATAAGCAGGTCCAACAGATCAATACGGTAATGAGTGTCAGTTGTGCTGTCATGACGATGGGGGTGGAGAGCACACAATCTTGGGTGTAACATTTCAGGGCATGTTTTGATGACAGTTTGGTCTCTCTTTATTTCTGTCTCTCTGTCTCTCTTACCCTGACTCGCTCGCTCTCGCCGTCTGTCTGTGTCTGTCTGTGTCTCTATTTCTCTCTCTCTCTCCTTGTCTTTTTCTCTCTTTCGTTCCCATGTCTACTGTCTCTGTCTCGGACTCAAGTCTGGACAGGGGTCATTTCTATCAGAATGTCAGTATGGATGTCCATACAGTACATATCTAATCTTTCCTCATTCTACTTCTTCTTCTCCTTCACTTCGATCCAGACTGTTTGAGATATTACCTCTCAGTGATCTTTCTTTTGTGTATGTGTGCAAATGGGTTTGTGTTAGTGTGTCATCCTTATGGTTGACTCTGACTGGTCTATTTCCTGTCCTGCTGTCATTCTTGGACTGTGTGAGAATGATGAGTCATCGTATGAAATAGTCAGATGGACAGTGACATGGATTGCAAATGGTTGCCAGCCACACTATCAATTTGATATCTACAGTTGAAGTCAGAAGTTTACATATACTTAGGTTGGAGTCATTAAAACTTGTTTTTCAACCACTCCACACATTTCTTGTTAACTTACATCTAGACGTTCCGCTAGCGGAACACCTGCTCCAATATCCAATGATGGGCGTGGCGTGAATTACAAATTCCTCAAATACAAAAACTTCAATTTTTCAAACATATGACTATTTTACACCATTTTAAAGACACGACTCTCCTTTATCTAACCACACTGTCCGATTTCAGAAAGGCTTTACAGCGAAAGCGAAACATTAGATTATGTCAGCAGAGTTCCCATCCAGAAATGATCAGACATCTTTTTTCAAGCGAGCATATAATGTCACAAAAAACAAAACCACAGCTAAATGCAGCACTAACCTTTGATCTTCATCAGATGACACACCTAGGACATTATGTTATACAATACATGCATGTTTTGCTCAACCAAGTTCATATTTATATCAAAAACCAGCTTTTTACATTAGCATGTGACGTTCAGAACTAGCATACCCCCCGCAAACTTCCGGGGAATTTACTAACAATTTACTAAATTACTCACGATAAACGTTCACAAAAAACATAACAATTATTTTAAGAATTATAGATACAGAACTCCTTTGTGCAATCGAGGTGTCCGATTTTAAAATAGCTTTTCGGTGAAAGCACATTTTGCAATATTCTGAGTAGATAGCCCAGCCATCACGGCTAGCTATTTAGACACCCAGCAAGTTTAGCACTCACTGAACTCCGATTTACTATTAGAAAAGTTTGATTACCTTTGGTATTTTTCGTCAGAATGCACTCCCAGGACTGCTACTTCAATAACAAATGTTGGTTTGGCTCAAAATAATCCATTGTTATATCCAAATGGCGGCGTTTTGTTCGTGTGTTCAAGACACTATCCGAAGTGTAAATAAGGGTCACGAGCACGGTGCATTTCGTGACAAAAGATTTCTAAATATTCCATTACCGTACTTCGAAGTATGTCAACCGCTGTTTAAAATCAATTTTTATGCAATTTCTCGTAAAAAAGCGATAATATTCCGACCGGGAAAGCGTGTATACGTACAAAGAGAGAAAATAAAAGCATGGGATCCCCTCGTGCACGGGCCTGAGTCTCACAGTCCTGTGACCAGCCACTATCCAAACGCGCTACTTTTTTTTGGCCAGAGCCTGCAAAGCCACGATTCAGCTTTTTGCCGCCTTCTGAGAGCCCAGGGGAGCCGTAGGAAGTGTCACGTAACAGCAGAGATCCCCTGTATTGGATAGAGATAATCAAGAAGGGCAAGAAATTGTCAGACAGGGCACTTCCTGCATGGAATCTTCTCAGGTTTTGGCCTGCCAAATGAGTTCTGTTATACTCACAGACACCATTCAAACAGTTTTAGAAACTTTGGAGTGTTTTCTATCCAGAGCTAATAATTATATGCATATTCTAGTTTCTGGGCAGGAGTAATAATCAGATTAAATCGGGTACGTTTTTTTTATCCGGCCGTGAAAATACTGCCCCCTAGCCATAACAGGTTAACAAACTATAGTTTTGGCAAGTCGGCTAGGACATCTACTTTATGCATGACACAAGTAATTTTTCCAACAATTGTTTACAGACAGATTATTTCACTTATAATTCACTATCACAATTCCAGTGGGTCAGAAGTTTACGTACACTAAGTTGACTGTGCCTTTAAACAGCTTGGAAAATTCCAGAAAATGATTTCATGACTTTAGAAGCTTCTGATAGGCTAATTGTCACGTCCTGACCAGCAGAGGGAGCAATTGTATTAGTTTTGGTCAGGACGTGGCAGATTTTTGTGTGTTAAGTGTTGTATTGGTGATTAAGACTCCCAATTGAAGGCAGGTGTGTTGAGTTGCCTTTGATTGGGAGTCCTATATAGTAGTGTGTGTTTTTCTTTGGGGTTGTGGGTAGTTGTTTTTGCACTGCATGTTGTGTGCCTGCAAAACTGTTCCTGTCATCGTGAGTAGAGTTTGTTTTTCCCTGTGGATGCTTTACTTGTGTTTATTAAACTATGAGTATCCACATTCCCGCTGCGCCTTGGTCCATTTTTGAAGACAGTTGTTACACTAATTGACATCATTTGAGTCAATTGGAGGTGTGGATGTATTTCAAGGCCTACTTTCAAACTCAGTGCCTCTTTGCTTGACATCATGGGAAAATTTAAAGAAATCAGCCAAGACCTCAGAAAAGAATTATAGACTTCCACAAGTCTGGTTCATCCTTGGGAACAATTTCCAAATGCCTGAAGGTACCATGTTCATCTGTACAAACAATAGTACGCAAGTATAAACACCATGGGACCAAGCAGCCATTATTCTGCTCAGGAAGGAGACGTGTTCTTTGGTGCAAAAAGTGAAAATCAATCCCAGAACAACAGCAAAGGATGCTGTGAAGATGCTGGAGGAAACAGGTACAAAAGTGTCTATATCCACATACAAGTCCTATATAGACCTAACCTGAAATGCCGCTCAGCAAGGAAGAAGCCACTGCTCCACAACCGCCATAAAAAAGCCAGACTATGGTTTGCAACTGCACATGGGGACAAAGATCGTACTTTTTGGATCGTACTTTGGTCTAATGAAACAAAAATAGAACTGTTAGTCCATAATGACCATCATTATGTTTGGAAGAAATTGGGGGAGACTTGCAAGTCGAAGAACACCATCCCAACCGTAAACATGGGGGTGGCAGCATCATGTTGTGTGGGTGATTTTTCTGCAGGAGGGACTGGTGCACTTCACAAAATAGAGGCAGGAAAATTATGTGGATATATTAAAGCAACATCTCCAGACATCAGTCAGGAAGTTAAAGCTTGGTTGCAAATGGGTCTTCCAAATGGACAATGACCCAAGCATACTTCCAAAGTTGTGGCGAAATGGTATAGGGACAACAAAGTAAAGGTATTGGTGTGGCCATCACAAAGCCCTGACCTCAATCCAATTGAAAATTTGTGGGCAGGACTGAAAAACCTTGTGTGAGCAAGGAGGTCTACAAACCTGACTCAGTTACACCAGCTCTGTCAGGAGGAATGGGCCAAAATTCACAACTTATTGTGGGAAGCTTGTGGAAGGCTACCCAAAACGTTTGACCCAAGTTAAAATATTTAAAGGCAATGCTACCAAATACTATTTGATTGTATGTAAACTTCTGACCCACTGGGAATGTGATGAAAGAAATAAAAGCTGAAATAAATCATTCTCTCTACTACATTTTAGTCATTTAGCAGACGCTCTTATCCAGAGCGACTTACAGTAGCGAAGGCATACATTTCATACGTTTTCATACATTTTTTCTTCCGTACTGGTCCCGCGTGGGAAAAAGTTGTATTAATGTATTATTCTGACATTTCACAATCTTAAAATAAAGTGGTGTGATCCTAACTGACCTAAGACAGGGAATTTTTACTCAGATTAAATGTCAGGATTTGTAGAAAACTGAGTTTAATTGTATTTGGCTAAGGTGTATGTAAACTTCTGACTTCAACTGGACCTATGGATGTATTACAGTTTTTCTCAGTCGCTTTGGTGCATTTCTTAGATCAAAAGTGCCATTCTTGATACTTCTTGTACAAATTCCAAATCATCTAGTCACTTGTGCACATCATTAAAGCAATGTCTTATTCCTTTGAACAAATTGCAATTGCTTTTGTACATATTGCAATTGATAATGTACAAGTGTCAGCTTTTTTCCACATTTTCAATTGCTCATGTCATGTTGATCAAAATATAGTAGATGGTTCTCTGTTGAATAGTCTTACCCCTCAAAACATCTAGGCATTAGTTCCTTGCATAAGCCATTACATGCAAAATTGTTGAACTATTTGTCATAAACTGTCAAGCATAGTTTTACACATTTCTATTAGACCTTTTGTACAAAAACGTGAATTGATGAATGGTGCAGGTGAAATTGACCCTCACTCATGAAGGAATGTAAAGTGTTAGTTCAACCAACAATCAACCAGTTGTCTAAATTTCTCAAAGGTGCATCTCATGAAGAACCAATTGGCAAGCATATATAGACCGACCACAACACAGAGTTGGAATTTTCCAATAATGGATGGACCAGGAAACGAACAGGGTCAACAGCCAAGAGGAGGAAGAAGAGGAGCAAGGATGCGTGGTGGAAGGCAAAACAGAGGAAGAGGCAGAAGAGGACATAGGCGCATATCTGATGACACAAGGGCCACTATTGTAGACCATGTTGTCAATCATGGCCTTATAATGGCTGAGGCGGGTCGAAGGGTGCAGCCGAATATTGGGAGATCAACCGTGTCCTCAATAGTTCAAACGTTTCGAAGAGAGAACATGTATGTCCACCAATGTACAGTGCACAGTTACTGTATATAAGCAGTATACTGTATACTTCCTACAATGCTTCATATTACAGTAGTTCACTTGTATTTCACAGCATACAGAAATATACTCTATACAGATACATACTGCACCTTACATGCACCCACCTGTATGTTTTACAGTAAAATGTGTGTTCACATAGTTTTTGTCTATGTGAAAGTGTGCGATGCATCACTGCATTTTTCCCCACATAGGGCTGCAAGATTACCTCAAACCGGTGGCAGAGGACGCCTTTTCACACCTCAACAGGAGGAGGCTATTTGCACCATGGTCCAAGCAAACAATGCCATGAGACTCGGGGAAATACAAAGGACCATTATAGAAGACAACGATGTCTTTGAAAACATCCATACGGTTAGCATCTCAACCATTGACAGGGTGCTGCATAGAAACCAGATGAGTATGAAACAGCTGTACCGTGTACCATTCCAAAGGAATGAGGACAGAGTTAAGGAGCTACGGTACCAGTATGTACAGGTAAAACGTATATCTATGTAACTACTTTACAGCAACATTTTATAGTGATACATAGTACAGTAAGCATAAACTGCACACATTTCCATTGCTGTGGAAGGAACATGCAATATATGTACATTTTATGTCACTCTTCCTTACCAAAACAAAATCAACTGTGTGTTCTGGGATATAGCGTATAATGGAGTTGGAATCAAGTGAACCCTCTCACAACTTTGTATACGTGGATGAGGCTGGCTTCAACCTGACCAAATACAGAAGGTGGGGTCGGAATATCATTGGTCACAGAGCTACTGTAGATTTGCCAGGCCAACGGGGAGGAAATATCATAATGTGTGCTGCTATTTCGGAGCATGGTGTCCTAACCCATATCCCCATTATAGGGCCATATTTTAGAATCCCATCCAATCGCTTATAAACTCATCCAACAGTTTATAAACTCCTCCAATGTTTTTTAATCCCATCGAATAGTTTATAAACCATTCCAATATTTTATAATCCATGCAATAGCTTATAAACTCCTCCAATATTTTATAATCCCATCCAATCGCTTATAAACTCCTCCAATATTTTATAATCCCATCGAATAGTTCATAAACTCCTCCAATATTTTATAATCCCATCAATTCGCTTATAAACTCCTCCAATAGTTTATAAATCCCTTCAATAGTATATAAACCCCTCCAATCGACTATAAACTCCTCCAATAGATTAGAAAATCTTCTCATATTTTATAATCCCATCCAATAGTTTATAAACTCCTCCAATAGTTTAAAAACTCCTCCAATAGATTATAAACCCCTTCAATAGTATAAAAACCACTCCAATCGCCTATAAACTCCTCCAATAGCTTATAAACTACTCCAATAATTTATAATCCCATCCAATACTTTACAAACCCCTCCAATAGCATAAATACACCTCCAATCACTTATAAACTTCTCCAATCGCTTACAAACTCCTCCAACAGCTTATAAACTCCTCCAATATTTTATAATCCCATCGAATAGTTTATAAACTCCTCCAATATTTTATAATCCCATCGAATAGTTTATAAACTCCTCCAATATTTTATAATCCCATCCAATCGCTTATAAACTCCTCCAATAATTTTATAATCCCATGCAATAGTTTATAAACTTCTCCAACAGCGTATAAACTCCTCCAATAGTTTATAAAATCCTCCAATATTTTATAATCCCATCCAATCGCTTATAAACTCCTCCAATAATTTTATAATCCCATGCAATAGTTTATAAACTTCTCCAACAGCATATAAACTCCTCCAATATTTATAATCCCATCCAATAATTTATAAACGTATCCAACAGCGTATAAACTCCTCCAATATTTTATAATCCCATCCAATAGTTTATAAACTCCTCCAATACTTTATGAAATCCTACAATATTTTATAATCCCATCGAATATTTCATAAACTCCTCCAATAATTTATAATCCCATCCAATCACTTATAACGTCCACCAAAAATGTATAAAATCCTCCAATATTTTATAATCCATTGAATAAATTATAAACTCGTCCAATATTTTATAATCCCATCCAATCGCTTATAAACTCCTCCAATAGTTTATTAACTCCTAAAATATTTTATAATCCCATGCAAAATTGTATAAACTTCTCCAACAGCATATAAACTCCTCCAATATTTTATAATCCCCTCCAATATTTTATAATCCCATCCAATAGTTTATAAAGTCCTCCAATAGCATATAACCCCCTCCAGTAGTTTATAAACTCCTCCAATAGTTTATAAACCACTACAATTGCTTATTAACCCCCCCAGTAGCTTATAAACTCCTCCAAAATTTTATAAACCCTTCCAATCGCTTATAAACTCCTCCAATAGCTTATAAACTCCTCCAATATTTTATAATCCCATCAAATAGTTTATAAACTCCTCCAATACCTTATGAACTCCTACAATATTTTATAATTTCATCGAATAGTTCATAAACTCCACCAATATTTTAAAAACCCATCCAATCACTTAACATCCACCAAAAATGTATAAAATCCCATCCAATTGTTTATAATCCCATCCAATTGTTTATAATCTCATCCAATAGTTTATAAACTCCTCCAATAGTTTATAAACTCCTCCAATATTTATAATCCCATCCAATAATTTATAAACGTATCCAACAGCGTATAAACTCCTCCAATATTTTATAATCCCATCCAATAGTTTATAAACTCCTCCAATACTTTATGAAATCCTACAATATTTTATAATCCCATCGAATATTTCATAAACTCCTCCAATAATTTATAATCCCATCCAATCACTTATAACGTCCACCAAAAATGTATAAAATCCTCCAATATTTTATAATCCATTGAATAAATTATAAACTCGTCCAATATTTTATAATCCCATCCAATCGCTTATAAACTCCTCCAATAGTTTATAAACTCCTCCAATATTTTATAATCCCATCCAATCGCTTTTAAACTCCTCCAATAGTTTTTCATCTCCTCCTGTATTTAATACTCCCATCCAATAGTTTACAAACTCCTCCAATAGTTTACAAACTCCTCCAATAGTTTACAAACTCCTCCAATAGTTTACAAACTCCTCCAATAGTTTACAAACTCCTCCAATAGTTTACAAACTCCTCCAATAGTTTACAAACTCCTCCAATAGTTTACAAACTCCTCCAATAGTTTACAAACTCCTCCAATAGTTTTATAATCCCATGCAATAGTTTATAAACTTCTCCAATTGGTGAAGCACCAGGACTCTGGGAGACCAGCTTTACCATGCACTTTTAAATGCAAAGTTCAGATTTGAAAAAAACCCTCATTGTGGCCCACTCAAATAGTTTAGAGACACTAAAAACAATCATAGTCAAACATGGTACAGGCATAATCGATGATGAATTACATCATCTATACACATGTATGCATATACAAAAACTAAATAAAGTACAGTGGATAAAAGGACTAAGGTATCAGATATCTACAACACAAAATCCATGTGTACGTGTGTGTATAGTGCGTATGTATGTTATCGTGTGTTTGTACGCATGTGCCTGTGCCTGTGTTTGTGTGGCTTCACAGTTCCCGCTGTTTTTTAAGTAAAATGATACTGCTTGCATGAGTTACTTGACATGGAATAGAGTTCCATGTAGCCATGGCCCTACGTAGTACTGTGCGCCTTCGATAGTCTGTTCTGGACTTGGGGACTGTGAAGAGACCTTTAGTGGCATGTCTTGTGGGGTATGTATGGGTGTCTGAGCTGTGTGCCAGTAGTTCAAACAGACAGTTCGGTGCATTCAACATGTCAATACCTCTCACAAATACAAGTAGTGTTGAAGTCAATCTCTCCTACACTTTGAGCCAGGAGAGACTGACTTGCATATTATTATTAGCTCTCTGTGTACATCCAAGGGCCAGCCATACAGCGCTGTTCTGAGCCAATTGCAATTTTCCTAAGTCCCTCTTTGTGGCACCTGACCACACGACTGAAAAGCAGTCCAAGTGAGACAAATCTAGGGCCTGTTGGACCTGCCGTGTTGATAGTGCTGTTAAGAAGGCAGAACAACGCTTTATTATGGACAGACTTCTTCCCATCTTAGTGTTACGGGCGTCGTATAGAGGAGACCAAGGCGCAGCGTGTAGAGTGCTCATCGTTAATTATTTTAATGGAAACGAGCACTAGACAAAATGACAGCCAACAGTTCCGTCAGGTTTACAAAACTAAACAGAAAGCAGCTACCCACGAAAACAAAGGGAAAAACAGGCTGCCTAAGTATGGCTTCCAATCAGAGACAACGAATGGCAGCTGCCTCTGATTGGAAACCATACCCGGTCAGAACACAAAACAGAATGCCCACCCACCTATCACACCCTGACCTAACTAAACAAAGAAAACGCAGCTCTCTTAGGTCAGAGCGTGACAGTACCCCCCCCCCCCCCCCCCAAAGTTGCGGACTCCCGACTGCAAACCTGAACCTATTGGGGAGGGTCCGGGTGGGCATCTATAATTGGCGACGGCTCTGATTCCAGGCATAGCACCCACACCGCCCGCTGATCCCCCCGCTTCTGTGTGTTCGGAGGAACCAGACCGTGGCTCATCGCCGGAGGCTTTGGAATGCCAACCGCCGCTGGAGGCTCCGGGCTGCGGACTGCCGCTGGAGGCTCTATGCCTTGGATCATCAATACAGGTTCCGTGCCATGGATCATCTCTACATGCTTCGTGCCATGGATTATCTCTACATGCTTCGGACCATGGATTATCACTGGAGGATTTTTTTCATGGAGCTGGAACAGGTCTCACCGGACTGGGGAGACGCACTGAGGACCGAGTGCTCAAAGCAGGCACCGGCCATACTGGGCTATGGAGGCGTACTGGAGGAAGAGTGCAAGAAGCAGGCACAGGACGTACTGGGCTATGGAGGTGCACTGGAGGTCTGGAGCTTAGGGCTGGCACACCCTGTCCTGGCTGGATGGTTATTCTCGCCCAGCAAGGGCGGAGCGCTGGTACAAGACGAACTGTGCTGCGCTGGTGAACCGGGGGGGGGGGGGGGGGGTACCGTACGTAGAGCAGGCGCAGGATAACCTGGGCCGAAGAGACGCACTGGAGACCAGATACGCTGAGCCGGCGCACTTCTTCCTGGCTGACGGCCAACTCTAGCATGGCAACGGTGAGGAGCTTGTACCGAGCGCACCGGGCTGTGAGTGAGCATGGGCGACACAGTGCGCATCACCGCATAACACGGTGCTTGTTCAGTCACTCGCTCCCCACGGTTGCATGGGGAGTTGGCTCAGGTCTTAAAACCGCCTTAGCCAATCTACCAGTGTGCCCCTCCCCCAAAACGTTTTTGGCGCTGCCTCTAGGCCTCCTGTTGCTTTCTTAGCCGTTCCTCCCAGTATCGCCGTTCCGCCTTCGCTGCCTCTATCTCCTCCGGCGGGCGGCGATACTCTCCCGGCCTTGTCCAAGGTCCTGCCCCATCTCTTCCCAGGTCCAGTCCTCTGATCCACACTGCTTGGTCCAATCTTGGTGGGTAGTTCTGTTACGGGCGTCGTATAGAGGAGACCAAGGCGCAGCGTGTAGAGTGCTCATCGTTAATTATTTTAATGGAAACGAACACTAGACAAAATAACAAAATGACAGCCAACAGTTCCGTCAGGTTTACAAAACTAAACAGAGAGCAACTACCCACGAAAACAAAGGAAAAAACAGGCTGCCTAAGTATGGCTTCCAATCAGAGACAACGAATGACAGCTGCCTCTGATTGGAAACCATACCCGGCCAAAACATAGAACACAAAACATAGGTCAGGGTGTGATAGGTGGATGGGCATTCTAACTAAACAGAGAAAACACAGCTCTCTTAGGTCAGAGCATAACACTTAGCTACTGTTGTATCAATATGTTTTGACCATGACAGTTTACAATTCAGGGTTACTCTTTGCAGTTTAGTCACATAAACTTGCTCAACTTCCACAATATTCATTACAATATTTAGTTGAGGTTTAGGGTTTAGTGAATGATTTGTACCAAACACAATACTTTTAGTTTTTGAAATATGTATTTATTTATTTCTTGCCACCCATTCTGTAACTAACTGCAGCTCTTAGTTAAGTGTTGCAGTCATTTCAGTCGCTGTAGTAGCTGAAATGTGTAGTGTTGAGTCATCCACATAGACACACTGGCTTTACTCAAAGTCATGTCATCAGTAAAGGTTGAAAAGAGTAAGGAGTCTAGACAGCTGCCCTAGGGAATTCCCGATGGTGTTGATTAGCAAGGAACACCCCTCACCTGGTTGATTATATCTTAATTGATGTTGTTTATTAATAAGGAACTCCCCTAACCTGGTTGATTACCTTAGTTGGACTTGAAAGGAAATAACAAAAATCCAGGTGAGACACCCCTGGTTTCACCACAATCATTGTCCTTGCTTTGAGGTAAATCCATGAAATGTGTCAAAAATGACCACCAGGGGTCAGTAGTGCATTGAACAGGTCCAGATATATCCTACCTCTCAGACTTGTATTGGGAGCGGTTAAATGACAAGTCCATTCACAAGGATATCCACAAATGCAAAAACATACCGTACACCCTCCAAAAAACCCTTCCTCCCTATCCAGGGTATGTGTTCATCGATCATTTGAAAAAAAGTGTTTTAGTAATGTAAGCCCTCCTATTTAAGCAAGCAGTCAGAAGTTTGAAAAGCAACAACTAAAACTGGAATGACCCATTCACAGTTGACAAGTATCAGTGGTAGATATTGCAGAAAAGGAAAGCCAGCCAGACAGATGGACAGTCATATGGGGGCAAAGCTTTGAGTCTGTCTGTCTGTTACAATCACGTTGATTACATGTTTTTTAAAGCTAGAAGCAATGCCTACCCGCTCAGTCCTCAGTTACCATGACAACAAGCTAGGCTCCGGAACACCGAGGTAAGTTAGTCCCAGCAGTGGTCTGGCCACAAAGAGGCAGGAAGTCAACAGGACCAGACTAGCCTGTCCTAACACACACACACACACACACAGTTCTCATCTAGCATCAGTTGACTGTTTTAGAGACAGAGTGGACCAGAAAGCATAGGTCCATTGGGAGTATTCCTTTTTAAAAATGGAGTGAGGGAGGTTTATGTGCGAGACAAAATACAAACTACCCAAGGGCTCTAAGTCACAAAGTATGTCTCAAATTGCACCCAATTCCTTGCACTACCTTTGAGCAAGGCCCATGGGCCTGGACGGAGGGAAACCTGGGTTTTAATTGATACATGGTGGTTGGTTCTGTTTCTGAAACTGTTTATTTCTGGCAACATCTGGCTCTCTTTATCCTTCTCTCTATATCTCCAAGTGTAGTGTTATATAGACATTCCCATCAGCTGGATAAGACTGTCACAACCTGATCGGTTTCACCTATCCACCAGGGTGAAACATCAGTCTCCAGGTATACCCTGCCTAGAATGCTCAGCTATCCCATCGTGGAATTCTCCATCACCTCCATCAGAAAGTGTGTCTTAACTGGACAGGTCAGGCCCCATCATCGGAGTCCGTTCCACATTCGATGACACACCAGTGTTTGTGAAAGACTTGGAAAGCATTCAAAATAGCAATACAGTGAAAGTACACATCAACATGGTAACATTCTGTATGTCAAATACAGATTACACACCAAATGTCTCATGACAAGAGTTGTGTATGAAGTTTCACTATCAATAATATAGAAAATAGCCAACAAAGTTATTCCATCAACTACCTGATCGCTCTCAATTTAATTCAATTTAATTTAAGAGCTTTATTGGCATGAGAAACACATGTTTATATTGCCAAACCAAGTGAAAGATAATAAACAAAAGTGAAATAAAGAATAAAAAATTTACAGTTAACATTACACTCAAAGTTCCAAAAGAATAAAGGCGTTTCAAAGTCATATTATGTGCAAATAGTTAAAGTACAAAGGGGAAAATAAATAAACATAAACATGGGTTGTATTTACAGTGGTGTTTGTTCTTCACTGGTTGACCTTTTCTTGTGGCAACAGGTCACACATCTTGCTGCCGTCATGGCACACTGTGATATTTCACCCAGTAGATATGGGAGTTTATCAAAATTGGGTTTGTTTTTTTCGAATTCTTTGTGGGTCTGTGTAATCTGATGGAAATATGTGTCTCTAATATGGTCATACATTTGGCAGGAGGTTAAGAAGTGCAGCTCAGTTTCCTCTCATTTTGTGGGCAGTGTGCACATAGCCTGTCTTCTCTTGAGAGCCAGGTCTGCCTACGGCGGCCTTTCTCAATAGCAAGGCTATGCTCACTGAGTCTGTACATAGTCAAAGCTTTCCTTAAATTTGGGTCAGTCACAGTGGTCAGGTTTATTGCAACTGTGTACTCTCTGTTTAGGGCCAAATGCATTCTAGTTTGCTCTGTTTTTTGTTAATTCTTTCCAATGTCTCAAGTAATTATCTTTTTGTTTTCTCATGATTTGGTTGGGTCTAATTGTGTTGCTGTCCTGGGGCTCTGTGGGGTCTGTTTGTGTTTGTGAACAGAGCCCCAGGACCAGATTGCTTAGGGGACTCTTCTCCAGGTTCATCTCTACGTAGGTGATGGCTTTGTTGTTGAAGGTTTGGGAATCACTTCCTCTCTCTCATCTCTCTTTTTCAGTCTCTCTACCTTTCTCTCTCCCTCTCTCTCCCCTCTCTCTCAATTCAATGAGCTTTATTGGCATGGTATACAAAAGTGAAATAAACACTCTCTCTCTCTCTCTCTCTCTCTCTCTCCAAGCGATACCAGCCAGCTACCCCCCCCTCGCACTCTCTACAAGCGATACCAGCCAGCCAACCCTCTCTCTCTCTACAAGCGACACCAGGCAGTCTCTCTCTCTCTCTCTCTCTCTCTCTCTCTCTCTCTCTCTCTCTCTCTCTCTCTCTCTCTCTCTCTCTCTCTCTCTCTCTCTCTCTCTCTCTCCTCTCTCTCTCTCTCTCTCTCTCTCTCCCTCCAAGCGACGCCAGCCAGCCAACCCTCTCTCTCATGTTTGTTTCCTTGCCTTGAAAGCAGTCTTTAGCCAAGGAATGACTGCAGTCCACACTGTTTTAAACAAATACCAATAATGTGAAATCAATGAGCTAACATGTCTTCTGTTATATTAGTAGTCACTGATAAAAGGTGATTGATTGAATAGAGCTAGATATGGATGTATTAATATGGATAGAATAATGAGATGGATTATCACATGCTAGTCTTGATCTCCAGCGCATCAAACTGCAGTTGTGATTTTTACTGCAATACAATCAACCATTCACAGACCTTTAATCCTCTCATCCCCTCCTCTCCTTCACCACCTCCCTTCCCTTTAGCGAACCACAGAGGATTTATCATTAATGTCACGGAGGCATTAGCGGCCATAATGAATTTAGTGTGATTCTTCAAGCCATATTAGACTCTTGCCCTTGTCCCTTTTACCATACTAAGGTGTAGCTGTCTTACACACGCTCCAGCGACACTGGGCCACCAGGCATCAGACCAAGGTGTGTGTCTGTGTGTAATGCATATATCTTGCTCATTCTATAGCACATTTTGCTGGTCTTCTCCTGAATAACAGAAAATAATGACAACCTTCCTGTTTCCTGAGGTGGACCGTAGGCACGCTAATGACATTGGGTCTCTACATCCATGCTTGGCTGGATCCCCACTAATTACTGGCTTGATTGTCACATGTTCGCCACCACACAGACACACATACACACATATGCGCTCACACACACACACCACTACCCCTACAAGATTAACAGTCTAGGCAAATTATGTTTAGTGTGCATGGGTCCTGACATTAACTAACCTGAATTGTGCAATTAAAATGTAGCTGGCTTTATTAACCAATAAGTGCAGTCTGAGTTTTAATCTGCCATGCAGGTTATCTTTCTTTATTACAGGTGGAAGGGGTTTAGCTAGAGGGGGAAGGAGCTAAAGGTAGAAGGGGTTTAGCTAGAGGGGGAAGGGGTTTAGCTAGAGGGGGAAGGGGTTTAGCTAGAGGGGGAAGGGGTTTAGCTAGAGGGGGAAGGGGTTTAGCTAGAGGGGGAAGGGGTTTAGCTAGAGGGGGAAGGAGCAAGAGGGGGAAGGGGTTTAGCTGGAGGGGGTTAGCTAGAGGGGGAGGGGGTTAGCTAGAGGGGGAGGGGGTTAGCTAGAGGGGGAAGGGGTTTCGCTAGAGGGGGGGGGGGTTAGCTAAGGGGGGGAAGAGGTTGCAGGTAGGCATGTACACATTAAGTATCATAATTTAGTGTGCGTGTGTCTCTGTGTATGTTCCTCTATGTGTGTCTGTGTGTGCGTGTACTGGCGTGCGTGCGTGCATGCACATGTCGCTAAATTCAGACCATTTACAGGCCGTTAACCACTGTAACGCTCCGTTAGAGGAGACATATGCATCATGAACACAGAGATGACACATACAGATGCGTTATCTGACAGGGAACGTATTGGTGGTGCAGACAACATTTATCCATAGCCTTCTTTCCCCTTATTTTCTTCACTCCTGTTCACTGTGGTTAGAGCATTGGGTCAGTAACCGAAAGGTTGCTGGATTGAATCCCCAAACTGACAAGGTAAAAATCTGTCATTCTGCCCCTGAACCAGGCAGTTAACCCACTGTTCCCCGGTAGGCTGTCATTCTAAATAATATTTTTTTCTTAACTGGCTTCTACTAGTTAAACAAAGGTTACATTTTGTCACGCCCTGACCTTAGAGAGACGTTTATTTTCCTCTAGATTGGTTAGGTCGGGGTGTGATGTGGGGTGGGGTGGTCAATCTAGTTTGTCTATTTCTTTGTGTTGAGCCGAGTATGGTTCCTAATCAGAGGCAGCTGGCTATCGTTGTCTCTGATTAGGAATCATACTTAGGCAGCCCTTTTTCCACCTTTTATTTGTTGGATTTTGTTTTTGTGTAGCTGCCTTTGAGCAGCCCCAGAACGTCACATTTTCCTCCTGTTTGTTGTTGTGGTGAGTTTCATTTTCATTACAAAGATGTGGAATTCCATGCACGCTGCGCCTTGGTTTATTTATGATCGGGAGTTTGAAGATAGCGACCGTGACTTTAAATTTTTTTTTTTTTTTACAGATGTACGATCTTAATTTGATCACTCTATTGTTGCTGAGAATGCAGATGAGGTTCAAGATTCACATAAATTCACACAAAACCCACACTAACACACAGTTATATTAATTCTGGTCAAATTAAGATCCTACATCTGTACATAGAACTTATTCATTTCACTTCGTCTTCACGGTATCAAGCTTATGTGTCATGAAGTCAACATTTATACTCTATCAATCAGTCTTTTCTGTATTTTACACTTTTACATTGAACTTCTTCACTCCTGTTTACCTCTTCATTCTATAAAGTACAATGCAGGGAGATGTAATCAGTCACACAGTAAAATACTACTTGAGTAAAAGTCTAAAAGTATTTGGTTTTAAATAAACTTTAGTGTCAAAAGTAAATGGAATTGCTAAAATATACTTAAGTATCAAAAGTAAAAGTATAAGCATAAATCATTTCAAGTTCCTTATATTAAGCCAGCGGTTCCCAAAGTTTTTGTTGTCCTGTACCCCATCAAACATTCAATCTCCAGCTGCGTACTCACTCTAGCACCAGGGTCAGCGCACACTAAAATGTAGTTTTTTACCATCATTGTAAGCCTGCCACACATGCACTATACGATACATTTATTAAGCATAAGAATGAGAGTGTTTTTGTCACAACCCGGCTCGTGGGAAGTGACAAAGAGCTCTTATAGGACCAGGGTACAAATAATAGTATACCAATAATCAATTTTTTTCTTCATTTAACCATCTTACATATAAACCTTATTTGTTCATCGAAAATTGTGAATAACTCGCCACAGGTTAATGAGAAGGGTCTGCTTGAAAGGATGCACATAACTCTGTAATGTTGGGTTGTATTGGAGAGAGTCTCAGACTTAAACAATTTTCCACACTCTGTCAGTGCCTGTATTTAGTTTTCATGCCAGTGAGGGCCGAGAATCAACTCTCACATAGGTACAGTTGAAGTCGGAAGTTTACATACACTTGGGTTGGAGTCATTAAAACTTGTTTTTCAACCACTCCACACATTTCTTGTTAACAAACTATAGTTTTGGCAAGACAGTTAGCACATCTACTTTGTGCATGACACAAGTAATTTTTCCAACAATTGCTTACGGGCAGATTATTTCACTTATAATTCACTATCACAATTCCAGTGGGTCAGAAGTTTACATACACTAAGTTGACTGTGCCTTTAAACAGCTTGGAAAATTACAGAAAATTATGTCATGGCTTTAGAAGTTTCTGATAAGCTAATTTACATAATTGGAGTCAATTGGAGATGTACCTGTGGATGTATTTCAAGGCCTACCTTCAAACTCAGTGCCTCTTTGCTTGACATCATGGGAAAATCAAAAGAAATCAGCCAAGACCTCAGAAAAAAATTGTAGACCTCCACAAGTCTGGTTCATCCTTGGGAGCAATTTCCAAACGTCTGAAGTTACCACGTTCATCTGTACAAACAATAGGACGCAAGTATAAACACCATGGGACCACGCAGCCGTCATACCACTCAGGAAGGAGATGCGTTCTGTCTCCTAGAGATTAACATACTTTGGTGCAAAAAGTGCAAATCAATCCCAGAACCACAGCAAAGGACCTTGTGAAGATGCTGGAGGAAACAGGTACAAAAGTACATAGGTCAGCGAGTAAAACGAGTCCTATATCGACATAACCTGAAAGGCCGCTCAGCAAGGAAGAAGCCACTGCTCCAAAACCGGCATAAAAAAAGCCAGACTACGGTTTGCAACTGCACATGGGGACAAATATCGTATTTTTTGGAGAAATGTCCTCTGGTTTGATGAAACAAAAATAGAACTGTTTGGCCATAATGACCATCGTTATGTTCAGAGGAGAAAGGGGGAGGCTTGCAAGCCGAAGAACACCATCCCAACCTTGAAGCACGGGGGTGGCAGCATCATGTTGTGAGGGTGCTTTGCTGCAGGAGGGACTGGTGCACTTCACAAAATAGATGGCATCATGAGGAAGCCAAATTATGTGGATATATTGACACAAAATCTCAAGACGTCAGGAAGTTAAAGCTTGGTCACAAATGGGTCTTCCAAATGGACAATGACCCCAAGCATACTTCCAAAGTTGTGGAAAAATGGCTTAAGGACAACAAAGTCAAGGTATTGGAGTGTTCATCACAAAGCCTTGACCTCAATCCCATAGAACATTTGTGAGCAGAACTGAAAAAGCGTGTGTGAGCAAGGAGGCCTACAAACCTGACTCAGTTACACCAGCTCTGTCAGGAGGAATGGGCCAAAATTCACCCAACTTACTGTGGGAAGCTTGTGGAAGGCTACCCAAAGCTTTGACCCAAGTTAAACAATTTAAAGGCAACGCTACCAAATACTATTTCATTGTATGTAAACTTCTGACCCACTGGGAATGTGATGAAATAAATAAAAGCTGAAATAAATTATTCTCTCTACTATTATTGACATTTCACATTCTTAAAATAAAGTGATGATCCTAACTGACAGGGAATTTTTACTAGGTCTAAATGTCAGGAATTGTAAAAAACTGAGTTTAAATGTATTTGGATAAGGTGTATGTCAACTTCCAACTTCAACTGTTTGTACAGTGGTGTAAAAAGTACTCAATCATTATACTTGAGTGAAGGTAAAAAGTAAAAGTAAATGTTATACAAAAAAGTAAAAGTATGAAACGTAAGAGCCGTAAATCCAAAAAGCAAAACAGCCAGACCTTTTATTTGGTTTGAGCTTTTCTGAACTGATGCCATCATCACCTAGCTGTAGCAAGGGCTCTTCCAGCTGGTCCTTGATGTAGTCCATTCCTGAAATACAAGGAAGATGACAATAGAAATCATGCAGTTATGAGCCGACATTAATCCATCCCCCTCCCCCATCTACTGTATATAATCCAAGCAACAGGGCTAAGTAGGCTACCCATTGGACTGAACCACAAAGTCAGGAATGTAGTTTAAGTGGGTGGTTCTCAAATCTAGGAAGTGTCAAAATGTACACTATACACAGTTGTTTATGAATAATAAAATACTGTTAATTAACCACATGTTATCTTACCCATTCTGATGGTGCTGTCATCCTTTGTCCATGTTGTTTTGAATTTGGGGAGAAGGATTGCAGCTGCTATCAGCTCTGGGTCATGAAACATGTGGCTGAAGCGCATCTTCAGTCCCAGTTGTAGCACATCCACCAGAGGCTTACAGTACTTTAGGGACAACTTGATTGGGTCAAGTTTTGTGATCAGCAGGTTGATAGTTGGTAGTAGCCACCCCATCTGGACATTGGTTTCAGCCTGCAGGATGTTGATGGCCTTTGCGACTGGGCTCATGGTGGCAGCATACTCTGTGTGGAAGGCGAGTTCGGCTGGATTAAGCCCATGAACAAAAAATATAAATATAATAATTCTGTATTTCCAAACCCTATACAAATGGGACCACTACCATTTCACCTGATTTAACTACAGTAATCAATGGCTGGATGAGTAGTTGACTAAATGGATCAATGATAGTGTATGGCTACAACATATGAAACAGTTATTAATCCCCAAGCAAAGGGTCAGGAAACACTGCAACAGATTTAGATAACATTCAAGACCTTAAATTATGACAAAATAATACATAATCCTTACTTACATTAGAACCTCAAAGTCTGTGCAGAGAACTCTGACGGCCTCCTCTCCTTTGACTTTGACGATCCTCAGGAGCCTTTCTACATCCATGAACCAAGGAGTTCCACCTTGTAGCATTCGGGCGCAGCAGCTGGAGATCGCAAGCATCTTCAACCGTTTCTGCTGCAAGTGTGGATCTTCCGCATTTGTTCCAAAGTGCTTGGCACTTGCCAAATGTTGAATGGGACACTTTTTTGTAAGCCTCACTGGATGTTGCTTTCAGGGCATCGACTGTAGATACTAAGTTGAGTAGGTGGAAAGCACAGCGCTGGTGCTTCGGCAGCTGGTACTCAAAACCATAATCTTCATTTAGGATTGTTGCCACATCAACAAACTCCACTTCTTCACTCTCCTCTTCTTCCTCTTCACCATCTTCCTGTCCTGGCTGATCTGTTGCACCACCCACTGCTTCCACTGTCTCGTTGTTTTCATTTTCTCCAAAAACATGGAAAGCTTTCAAGAAGTTAGAACCGTTTTCTGTTGTTGTTCTCACAATCTTAACCCGGATTTAAAACTCATAATGTATGTCATTTAGGGCGCCTGCCAACACATCAAAGGTGTGCGATCCTCTCAACCGTTTACAGGCCAGGGCTGCACAGCATCTGTTGAGACTGTCAGGGTCTATCCAGTGGGCTGTAACACCGTCGGTGGTGGTGGCAATGTAGTCAACTCCTCTCATGGCCTCAGATACCTTCTTCATTTCCTTGGAGGCTTCATCAATCCTTGAGCGCAGTGTGGGCCTTGATAAGATCTTTGAGTTAGGCTGCAGATCCTGGACAAACTCTCTGAATGGTTCTTGTTCTACAACAGCGAATGGTTGGAGCCCTTGAACCACATACTCACCACAGCTTTGTCGATGGATTTTTGAGACACTGTCTTCAGTAATGTGCTCTGCTTGATGGTGGAGGGAGTCTTAGGGGCATGTTTTCTCTTCAGTGTGTTTGCCGTCAGTTCTCCATACTTCTTAACTGGATGTGTATAAACTATTTCTGAACTGTACTGACAAGCTTGTAAACATCCTACCCTCTCCATACTGCTGTATAGCGGTCACAACGGTCTGGCTAACAGCAAGTAGCCGGCCTACTTCATGTCTGGTGGGGTATTCATGACACACACACACACACACACACACACACACACAGTACTTTTCCTATTGGATAACGTCACAGATTGTATGACATTCATAGCGAACGCTATGACAAGATGCCTTGTCTGTCTCCCCTTGAAATGTCGATAGATGTGTTTGAGATGGCACCATATTGTACCCTATTCCCTATATAGTGCACTCCTTTTGCCCTATGGGTCCTGGTCAAAGGTCAACTAGTTCTTCCAGTCAGAATTAGACGTGTTTCTCAAATGTCAAATTTAGAAGTTCTTCCAAACGTCAAATTTTTAATTGTTTAAGTTAAGTTTAGTCATTATCTCAGAATATTTACAGTTAGTGTTAAGTTCAGGCATTAGATTTGAACATGCAATCTTTGGCGCCAGAGGCATATGCTTACACCCATCCACAATCCCCTAGCAAAACCGAAACCTACTTGAAGGTAACTGTGCGAACTGCTGCCCCTAGTGGCCAGTTTTCTAAGACATCTCCCAATGTCCTCAGACATGGATGGACTTTGAATACTGAGTTGAATCACGAGTGACCTGGCTGAAGTAGTGCACTATGTAGGGAATAGCATGCCATTTGGGATGCAGATTGTTGAAGAGATCTAAGATTCCATTCATGTTTCCTGAAAAGGGAGAGGGAGAGAAATCGAGACAGAGAAATAGAGAACAAGAGAGTTGTGGAATCATATTTTAACAGACATCAATCAAGGACAGTGGCAGTTGGAAATGAAAAGTCCTGTTTATATTTCATGACATGTAAAAGACTAAATTACACATTTGTTAGACAGATCCAAGAGAGAGAGAGGAGGATACCTAGTCAGTTGTACAACTGAAATGTGTCTTCCGCATTTAACCCAACCCCTCTGAATCAGAGAGGTGTGGGGGACTGCCTTAATCAACATCCACATCTTGGGAACAGTGTGTTAATAAATACTCTTGACGCACGTTAAGGATAGGGGGCGCACAGCGAATAAAAAAATA
The DNA here is from genome assembly GCF_965601325.2 of Salmo salar. Taxonomy (NCBI): domain Eukaryota; kingdom Metazoa; phylum Chordata; class Actinopteri; order Salmoniformes; family Salmonidae; genus Salmo; species Salmo salar. Next base: position 100,982,616 of record NC_138291.1, read on the forward strand.
AATAAAAGTGCCCATTTTAAACGGCCTCCTACTCAAACTCAGAAGCTAGGACATGCATATAATTAGTAGATTTGGATAGTGTCACGTAGAGTAGGCCAGAAGGCTAAACTGGAAAACCTAACCTCTATAAAAAATAAAAGGATGGCGGAGCCGCAAAAGTTCTTCTGTGCAAAGGTGTTTATTTACATAGTGATTCCGTAACAAAAACAACAGCACTGCCATCAAACATATACCTTATGGGACCGCTAAAAACAATGCTGCCCCATCCACAGCTCAATCCAAAATGCCTCTCAATGAACTGAAAGAGAGGCTCCTTTTGTAGGGGTAGCCCCTCCCCTCAGAACAATTAACACTAATTAATTAAGCAATTACCTATTCAACCTACAGTTTCCATTTATCTAAACATACCAAAATATACTGCTCAAAAAAATAAAGGGAACACTTAAACAACACAACGTAACTCCAAGTCAATCACACTTTTGTGAAATCAAACTGTCCACTTACATTTTACATTTTTACATTTTAGTCATTTAGCAGACGCTCTTATCCAGAGCGACTTACAAATTGGTGCATTCACCTATAATATCCAGTGGAACAACCACTTTACAATAGTGCATCTAAATCTTTTAAGGGGGGGGTTAGAAGGATTACTTTATCCTATCCCAGGTATTCCTTGAAGAGGTGGGGTTTCAGGTGTCTCCGGAAGGTGGTGATTGACTCCGCTGTCCTGGCGTCGTGAGGGAGCTTGTTCCACCATTGGGGTGCCAGAGCAGCGAACAGTTTTGACTGGGCTGAGCGGGAACTGTGCTTCCTCAGAGGTAGGGAGGCGAGCAGGCCAGAGGTGGATGAACGGAGTGCCCTTGTTTGGGTGTAGGGCCTGATCAGAGCCTGAAGGTACGGAGGTGCCGTTCCCCTCACAGCTCCGTAGGCAAGCACCATGGTCTTGTAGCGGATGCGAGCTTCGACTGGAAGCCAGTGGAGAGAGCGGAGGAGCGGGGTGACGTGAGAGAACTTGGGAAGGTTGAACACCACACATGCTGTTGTGAAATTGGAATAGACAACAGGTGGAAATTATAGGCAATTAGCAAGACACCCCCAATAAAGGAGTGGTTCTGCAGGTGGGGACCACAGACCACTTCTCAGTTCCTATGCTTCCTGGCTGATGTTTTGGTCACTTTTGAATGCTGGCGGTGCTTTCACTCTAGTGATAGCATGAGACGGAGTCTACAACCCACACAAGTGGCTCAGGTAGTGCAGCTCATCCAGGACGGCACATCAATGCGAGCTTTGGCAAGAAGGTTTGCTGTGTCTGTCAGCGTAGTGTCCAGAGCATGGAGGCGCTACCAGGAGACAGGCCGGTACATCAGGAGACGTGGAGGAGGCTGTAGGAGGGCAACAACCCAGCAGCAGGACCGCGACCTCCGCCTTTGTGCAAGGAGGAGCAGGAGAAGCACTGCCAGAGCCCTGCAAAATGACCTCCAGTAGGCCACAAATGTGCATGTGTCTGCTCAAACGGTCAGAAACAGACTCCATGAGGGTGGTATGAGGGCCCGACGTCCACAGGTGGGGGTTGTGCTTACAGCCCAACGCCGTGCAGGACGTTTGGCATTTGCCAGAGAACACCAAAGATTGGCAAATTCGTCACTGGCGCCCTGTGCTCTTCACAGATGAAAGCAGGTTCACACTGAGCACGTAACGACGTGAAAGAGTCTGGAGACGCCGTGGAGAACGTTCTGCTGCCTGCAACATCCTCCAGCATGACCGGTTTGGCGGTGAGTCAGTCATGGTGTGGGGTGGCATTTTTTTGGTGGGCCGCACAGCCCTCCATGTGCTCGCCAGAGGTAGCCTGACTACCATTAGGTACCGAGATGAGATCCTCAGACCCCTTATGAGACCATATGCTGGTGCGGTTGGCCCTGGGTTCCTCCTAATGCAAGACAATGCTAGACCTCATGTGGCTGGAGTGTGTCAGCAGTTCCTGCAAGAGGAAGGCATTGATGCTATGGACTGGCCCGCCCGTTCCCCAGACCTGAATCCAATTGATCACATCTGGGACATCATGTCTCGCTCCATCCACCAAAGCCACGTTGCACCACAGACTGTCCAGGAGTTGGCGGATGCTTTAGTCCAGGTCTGGGAGGAGATCCCTCAGGAGACCATCCGCCACCTCATCAGGAGCATGCCCAGGCGTTGTAGGGAGGTCATACAGGCACGTGGAGGCCACATACACTACTGAGCCTCATTTTGACTTGTTTTAAGGACATTACATAAAAATTGGATCAGCCTGTAGTGTGGTTTTCCACTTTAATTTTGAGTGTGACTCCAAATCCAGACCTCCATGGGTTGATAAATTGGATTTCCATTGATTATTTTTGTGTGATTTTGTTGTCAGCACATTCAACTATGTAAAGAAAAAAGTATTTAACCTCTATGGGCTAGGTGGGACGCTTGCGTCCCACCTACTCAACAGCCAGTGTAGTCCCGTGGCGCGATATTCAAATACCTCAAAAATGCAAAAACTTCAATTTTTCAAACATATGACTATTTTACACCATTTTAAAGACAAGACTCTCGTTAATCTAACCACAGTGTCCGATTTCAAAAAGGCTTTACAACAAAAGCAAAACATTAGATTATGTCAGCAGAGTACCCAGCCAGAAATAATCAGACACCCATTTTTCAAACTAGCATATAATGTCACATAAACCCAAACCACAGCTAAATGCAGCACTAACCTTTGATCTTCATCAGATGACAACCCTAGGACATTATGTTATACAATACATGCATGTTTTGTTCAATCAAGTTCATATTTATATCAAAAACCAGCTTTTTACATTAGCATGTGACTAGCATGTGACTAGCATTCCGACCGAACACTGCCGGTGAATTTACTAGATTACTCACGATAAACGTTCACAAAAAACATAACAATTATTTTAAGAATTATAGATACAGAACTCCTCTATGCACTCGATATGTCCGATTTTAAAATAGCTTTTCGGTGAAAGCACATTTTGCAATATTCTCAGTAGATAGCCCGGCATCACAGGGCTAGCTATTTAGACACCCAGCAAGTTTAGCACTCACCAAAGTCAGATTTACTATAAGAAAAATGTTATTACCTTTGCTGTTCTTCGTCAGAATGCACTCCCAGGACTTCTACTTCAATAACAAATGTTGGTTTGGTCCCAAATAATCCATTGTTATATCCAAATAGCGGCGTTTTGTTCGTGCGTTCAAGACACTATCCGAAAGGGTAAATAAGGGTGACGAGCATGGCGCATTTCGTGACAAAAAATGTCTAAATATTCCATTACCGTACTTCGAATCATGTCAACCGCTGTTTTAAAATCAATTTTTATGCCATTTTTCTCGTAAAAAAGCGATAATATTCCGACCGGGAAATCGTTTTTTATTACAAAGAGAGTGAAAGTAAAAGCATGCTATCCCCTCATGCACTAGCCTCAGTCTAATGGCCCTCTGATAGAGCACTTGCCAAACGCGCTAATGTCTTTCCGCCTGGGGATGGAATTACATCATTGAGCTTTTTCCCGCCTTCTGAGAGCCCATGGGAGCCGTAGGAAGAGTCACGTCATGCCAGATATCCCCTGTATTTGTTAGAGATGACAAAGAAGACCAAGAAATGGTCAGACAGGGTACTTCCTGTACAGAATCTTCTCAGGTTTTGGCCTGGCATATGAGTTCTGTTATACTCACAGACACCATTCAAACAGTTTTAGAAACTTTAGGGTGTTTTCTATCCAAATCAAACAATGATATGCATATTCTAGTTTCTGGGCAGGAGTAATAATCAGATTAAATCGGGTACGTTTTTTTATCCGGACGTGAAAATACTGCCCCCTATCCATAACAGGTTAAAATGCTGTAAAATAGTCATATGTTTGAGAAATTGAAGTAATAGCATTTCAAAGGTATTTGAATAACGCGCCACAGGATTCCACTGGCTGTTACGTAGGTGGGACGATTTCGTCCCGCCGACCCTAGAGAGGTTAACTTATCTGATAATGGAGCAGGGAGGAGTGATGAATGTGTGCGTGCGTTAACCTGTTGGGGCTAGGGGGCAGTATTTGCACGGCTGGATAAAAAAAATGTACCCGATTTAATCTGTTTACTAATCCTACCCAGTAACTAGAATATGCATATACTTATAATATATGGATAGAAAACACCCTAAAGTTTCTAAAACTGTTTGAATGGTGTCTGTGAGTATAACATAACTCATTTGGCAGGCAAAACCCTGAGACATTTTCTGACAGGAAGTGGATACCTGATGTGTTGTATTACCTTTAAACCTATGCCATTGAAAAACACAGGGGCTGAGGAATATTTTGGCACTTCCAATTGCTTCCACTAGATGTCACCAGCCTTTACAAAGTGTTTTGAGTCTTCTGGAGGGAGATCTGACCGAACAAGAGCCATGGAACGATGATGGCCCATTAGACACCTGGCGCGCGAGTTCATGTTGGGTACCCTCGTTCCAATACGTTATAAAAGAGAATGCATTCGTCCACCTCGAATATTATTCATGTTCTGGTTAAAAAAGGCCCTAATGATTTATGCTATACAACGTTTGACATGTTTGAACGAACGTAAATATATTTTTTCCCCTCGTTCATGAAGTGAAGTCCGGCGGGCTTAGATCATGTTCTAACAAGACGGAGATATTTGGACATAAATAATGAGCTTTTTTGAACAAAACTACATTCGTTATGGACCTGTGATACCTGGAAGTGACATCTGATGAAGAGAATCAAAGGTAATGGATTATTTACATAGTATTTTCGATTTTAGATCTCCCCAAAATGGCGGCTAGTCTGTATCGCAACGCGTATCTTTCTGGGCGCAGTGCTCAGATTATTGCAAAGTGTGATTTCCCAGTAAGGTTCTTTTTAAATCTGGCAAGTTGATTGCGTTCAAGAGATGTAAATCTATAATTCTTTAAATGACAATATAATATTTTACCAATGTTTTCTAATTTTAATTATTTAATTTGTGGTGCTGACTTGACTGCCGGTTATTGAAGGGAAACGATTTCCTGAACATCAACGCCACAGTAAAACGCTGTTTTTGGATATAAATATGAACTTGATAGAACTAAAAATGCATGCATTGTCTAACACAATGTCCTAGGAGTGTCATCTGTTGGAGATTGTAAAAGGTTAGTGCATCATTTTAGCTGATTTATGGTTTTGGTGACGCCTGTCTTTGAATCGGCACAACATTACACACAACTCTTGTAAATGTACTGTCCTAACATACTCTAAATTTATGCTTTCGCCGTAAAACCTTTTTGAAATCGTAAAACGTGGTTAGATTAAGGAGATTATCTTTCAAAGGGTGTAAAATAGTTGTATGTTTGAAAAATTTGAATTTTGACATTTATTTGGATTCAAATTTGCCGCTCTTGAAATGCACCTGCTGTTGATGGAGTGCACCACGGTTGGGACGCTTGCGTCCCACCTAGCCCATAGAGGTTAAAGTACCAAATGCTGACCCCGGCCAGTGACGGACTTCTACGTCACAGATAGAAAACACTCTAAAGTTTCTAAAACTGTTTGAATGGTGTCTGTGAGTATAACAGAACTCATATGGCAGTCAAAACCCCGAGACAGATCCTAACAGGAAGTGGAAATCTGATTTGTGGAATCACTTTCAAGTCTTTGCCTATGAAACACACTGTGAGTTAGGATTTATTGAGCACTTCCTAAGGCTTCCACTAGATGTCAAGTCTTTACAAAGCGGTTTGAGTCTTCTCCGGTAGAAACTGTCCGAACGAGAGGCCTGGAAAGTTGGTCATAGGGGGAGGGCCATTACTACTATGACGCGGGCGCCCATGGGTACCCCTTTCGTTCCGAAACGTTTAGTAAGAAAATGCAATCGTCCGCCTTGAATATTATTGAAGCTCTGGTTGAAAAAGGCCCTAAAGATTTATGTTATACAACGTTTGACATGTTTGAACGAACGTAAATATATATTTTTTGCACATTCGTGACGACAAGTCCCGCGCGCTTCAGTACATTTTGAGTAGCCTTCGGAACGCGCTAACAAGAAGGAGCTATTCGGACATAAATTATTTACTTTTTCGAACAAAACTACATTTGTTGTGGACCTGGGACTCCTGGAAGTGCCTTCTGATGAAGATAATCAAAGGTAAGGGAAAATTTACAATAGTATATTTGATTTTAGATGGTTCCAAGATGGCGCTAACCTGTATCGCCTAGCCTATTTTTCTGAGCATAGCACCTCGTTTATTGTAAAGTGTGATTTCCCAGTAAAGTTATTTTGAAATCTGGCAATGCGGTTGCATTCACGAGATGTTAATCTATAATTCTTTGAATGACAATATTACATTTTAAAAATGTTTTCGAATAGTAATTTAGTTAATTGTAGCGCTGATCCACCGGATGCATTTGAGGGAAAATATTTTCTTAACTTCACGCACCGATGTAAAATGCTGTTTTTATATATAAATATGAACTTTATCGAACAAAAGAATGTATGTATTGTGTAACATGATGTCCTAGGAGTGTCATCTGATGAAGATTGTCAAAGGTTAGTGCTTCATTTAGCTGTTTTTTGGTTATTTGTGATGCATGTGGTTGGTCGGAAAATGGCGGTGTGGCTATTTTGACGATGTACTCTCCTAACATAATGTTTTGTTGTCGCTGTAAAGCCTTTTGGAAATCGGACAACGTGGTTCAATTCAGGAGAAGTGTATCTATAAAACGGTGTAAAATAGTCCTATGTTTGAGAAACAGAAATTATTAGATTTGGTTATGAATATGGCGCTCTGATTTTTCGCTGGATGTTGATCCCGATTACGGGATCAGCGCTTCAACTTCCTTGCTCAGGAACAGAACGGCAGATTTTGACCTTTTCAGCTGGGGATTCGATTCAGCAACCTTTCGCTTACTGGCAGAATGCTCGAACCACTTGGCTACCTGCCCCCGAAAGAGAGAGAAATGAGATAGGCCATAGCGAGAGACAGACAGGAAGGTGTAATATGAACTGAATACACAGATATTTCAGGATACAAAGCTGGCTCATAGAAACACATGAATGGCATTACAAATGCAGTGAAGGGTTAATTTTTTTTCAATTCATAATTATTTCTATGCTGATCTCTAAGTTGACAGATAGAGAGGGAGAAAACAGAGAGAGACACAAAGGGAGAGAGAGCTAGAGAGAGAGAAACATAGAGACAGAAAGGGAGAGAGAGAACAAGATGGAGAGAGAGGGAAAGACAGAGAGAGACAGAGTGAAAGAGCAAGAGAAAAATAGTGAGAGCCAGACAGACTAAAAGAAAGAGAGAGACAAATCATCAGAGGAGGACGTGAGTGAGATACTAGAGTCTGATTTAATCGACACCTTTCCAAACAAGTGCAGCAGGTCATTTATATGGTATCATCTGCTCAAATCTGGTCTCATACTAGACTGTTTTTATATTTCTATGTGTTCCCTCTCTCCTCTACACCACAGACTGTCTAATGTCTCACTCTACACCACAGACTGCCTAATGTTTCCCTTTACACTACAGACAGCCTAAAGTCTCCCTAAACACCACAGACTATCTAATGTCTCCATCTACACCAGACTGTCTAATGTCTCCCTCTACACCAGACTGTCTAATGTCTCCCTCTACACCACAGACTGTCTAATGTCTCCCTCTACACTACAGACTGTCTAAAGTCTCCGTCTACACCAGAATGTCTAATGTCTCCCTCTACACCACAGACTGTCTAATGTCTCCCTCTACACTACAGACTGTCTAAAGTCTCCGTCTACACCAGAATGTCTAATGTCTCCCTCTACACCCCAGACTGTCTAATGTCTCCCTCTACACCAGACTGTCTAATGTCTCCATCTACACAACAGACTGTCTAATGTCTCCATTTACTCCAGAATGTATATTGTCTCCCTCTACACCAGAATGTCTATTGTCTCCCTCTACACCAGAATGTCTGTCTCCCTCTACACCAGACTGTCTAATGTCTCCCTCTACACCAGACTGTCTAATGTCTCCCTCTACACCAGACTGTCTAATGTCTCCCTCTACACCAGACTGTCTAATGTCTCCCTCTACACCAGACTGTCTAATGTCTCCCTCTACACCAGACTGTCTAATGTCTCCCTCTACACCAGACTGTCTAATGTCTCCCTCTACATCAGACTGTCTAATGTCTCCCTCTACACCAGACTGTCTAATGTCTCCCTCTACACCAGACTGTCTAATGTCTCCCTCTACACCAGACTGTCTAATGTCTCCCTCTACACCAGACTGTCTAATGTCTCCCTCTACACCAGACTGTCTAATGTCTCCCTCTACACCAGACTGTCTAATGTCTCCCTCTACACCAGACTGTCTAATGTCTCCCTCTACACCAGACTGTCTAATGTCTCCCTCTACACCAGACTGTCTAATGTCTCCCTCTACATCAGAATGTCTAATGTCTCCCTCTACATCAGAATGTCTAATGTCTCCCTCTACATCAGAATGTCTAATGTCTCCCTCTACATCAGAATGTCTAATGTCTCCCTCTACATCAGACTGTCTAATGTCTCCCTCTACATCAGACTGTCTAATGTCTCCCTCTACACTACAGACTGTCTAATGTCTCCCTCTACATCAGACTGTCTAATGTCTCCCTCTACACTACAGACTGTCTAATGTCTCCCTCTACACTACAGACTGTCTAATGTCTCCCTCTACACTACAGACTGTCTAATGTCTCCCTCTACACCAGACTGTCTAATGTCTCCCTCTACACCAGACTGTCTAATGTCTCCCTCTACACCAGACTGTCTAATGTCTCCCTCTACACCAGACTGTCTAATGTCTCCCTCTACACCAGACTGTCTAATGTCTCCCTCTACACCAGACTGTCTAATGTCTCCCTCTACACCAGACTGTCTAATGTCTCCCTCTACACCAGACTGTCTAATGTCTCCCTCTACACCAGACTGTCTAATGTCTCCCTCTACACCAGACTGTCTGTCTCCCTCTACACCAGACTGTCTGTCTCCCTCTACACCAGACTGTCTAATGTCTCCCTCTACACCAGACTGTCTAATGTCTCCCTCTACACCAGACTGTCTAATGTCTCCCTCTACACCAGACTGTCTAATGTCTCCCTCTACACCAGACTGTCTGTCTCCCTCTACACCAGACTGTCTGTCTCCCTCTACACCAGACTGTCTGTCTCCCTCTACACCAGACTGTCTGTCTCCCTCTACACCAGACTGTCTAATGTCTCCCTCTACACCAGACTGTCTAATGTCTCCCTCTACACCAGACTGTCTAATGTCTCCCTCTACACCAGACTGTCTAATGTCTCCCTCTACACCAGACTGTCTAATGTCTCCCTCTACACCAGACTGTCTAATGTCTCCCTCTACACCAGACTGTCTAATGTCTCCCTCTACACCAGACTGTCTAATGTCTCCCTCTACATCAGAATGTCTAATGTCTCCCTCTACATCAGAATGTCTAATGTCTCCCTCTACATCAGAATGTCTAATGTCTCCCTCTACACCAGACTGTCTAATGTCTCCCTCTACACCCCAGACTGTCTAATGTCTCCCTCTGCATCACAGACTGTCTAATGTCTCCCTCTGCATCACAGACTGTCTAATGTCTCCCTCTGCATCACAGACTGTCTAATGTCTCCCTCTGCATCACAGACTGTCTAATGTCTCCCTCTACACCAGACTGTCTAATGTCTCCCTGTACACCAGACTGTCTAATGTCTCCCTCTAAACCAGACTGTCTAATGTCTCCCTCTACACCAGACTGTCTAATGTCTCCCTCTACATCAGAATGTCTAATGTCTCCCTCTACACAACAGACTGTCTAATGTCTCCCTCTACACAACAGACTGTCTAATGTCTCCCTCTACACAACAGACTGTCTAATGTCTCCCTCTACACAACAGACTGTCTAATGTCTCCCTCTACACAACAGACTGTCTAATGTCTCCCTCTACACAACAGACTGTCTAATGTCTCCCTCTACACAACAGACTGTCTAATGTCTCCCTCTACACAACAGACTGTCTAATGTCTCCCTCTACACAACAGACTGTCTAATGTCTCCCTCTACACAACAGACTGTCTAATGTCTCCCTCTACACAACAGACTGTCTAATGTCTCCCTCTACACAACAGACTGTCTAATGTCTCCCTCTACACAACAGACTGTCTAATGTCTCCCTCTACACAACAGACTGTCTAATGTCTACCTCTACACAACAGACTGTCTAATGTCTCCCTCTACACAACAGACTGTCTAATGTCTCCCTCTACACAACAGACTGTCTAATGTCTACCTCTACACAAAAGACTGTCTAATGTCTCCCTCTACACAACAGACTGTCTAATGTCTCCCTCTACACAACAGACTGTCTAATGTCTCCCTCTACACAACAGACTGTCTAATGTCTCCCTCTACACAACAGACTGTCTGTCTCCCTCTACATCAGAATGTCTAATGTCTCCCTCTACACCAGACTGTCTAATGTCTCCCTCTGCATCACAGACTGTCTAATGTCTCCCTCTGCATCACAGACTGTCTAATGTCTCCCTCTGCATCACAGACTGTCTAATGTCTCCCTCTGCATCACAGACTGTCTAATGTCTCCCTCTGCATCACAGACTGTCTAATGTCTCCCTCTACATCAGACTGTCTAATGTCTCCCTCTACACCAGACTGTCTGTCTCCATGTACACCAGACACGGTCTAATGTCTCCCTGTACACCAGACACGGTCTAATGTCTCCCTGTACACCAGACACGGTCTAATGTCTCCCTCTAAACCAGACTGTCTAATATCTCCCTCTACACCAGACTGTCTAATATCTCCCTCTACACCAGACTGTCTAATGTCTCCCTCTACACCAGACTGTCTAATGTCTCCCTCTACACCAGACTGTCTAAAGTCTCCCTCTACATCAGAATGTCTAATGTCTCCCTCTACATCAGAATGTCTAATGTCTCCCTCTACATCAGAATGTCTAATGTCTCCCTCTACACCAGACTGTCTAATGTCTCCCTCTACACCAGACTGTCTAATGTCTCCCTCTACACCAGACTGTCTAATGTCTCCCTCTACACCAGACTGTCTAATGTCTCCCTCTACACCAGACTGTCTAATGTCTCCCTCTACACCAGACTGTCTAATGTCTCCCTCTACACCAGACTGTCTAATGTTTCCCTCTACACAACAGACTGTCTAATGTCTCCCTCTACACAACAGACTGTCTAATGTCTCCCTTTACACTACAGACTGTCTAATGTCTCCCTCAATACTACAGACTGCCTGTCTCTCTCTACACCACAGACTGTCTAATGTCTCCCTCTACACCAGAATGTCTAATGTCTCCCTCTTCACCAGACTGTCTAATGTCTCCCTCTACACCAGAATGTCTAATGTCTCCCTGTACACCAGACTGTCTAATGTCTCCCTCTACATTAGAATGTCTCCCTCTACATCAGAATGTCTAATGTCTCCCTCTACACCACAGACTGTCTAATGTCTCCCTCTACATCAGACTGTCTAATGTCTCCCTCTACACCAGACTGTCTAATGTCTCCCTCTACACCAGACTGTCTAATGTCTCCCTCTACACCAGACTGTCTAATGTCTCCCTCTACACCAGACTGTCTAATGTCTCCCTCTACACCAGACTGTCTAATGTCTCCCTCTACACCAGACTGTCTAATGTCTCCCTCTACACCAGACTGTCTAATGTCTCCCTCTACACCAGACTGTCTAATGTCTCCCTCTACACCAGACAGTCTGGTGTAGAGGGAGACATTAGACAGTCTGTCTCCCTCTACACCAGACTGTCTGTCTCCCTCTACACCAGAATGTCTAATGTCTCCCTCTACAGCAGACTGTCTAATGTCTCCCTCTACAGCAGACTGTCTAATGTCTCCCTCTACAGCAGACTGTCTAATGTCTCCCTCTACAGCAGACTGTCTAATGTCTCCCTCTACAGCAGACTGTCTAATGTCTCCCTCTACAGCAGACTGTCTAATGTCTCCCTCTACAGCAGACTGTCTAATGTCTCCCTCTACAGCAGACTGTCTAATGTCTCCCTCTACAGCAGACTGTCTAATGTCTCCCTCTACAGCAGACTGTCTAATGTCTCCATCTACACAACAGACTGTCTAATGTCTCCCTTTACTCCAGAATGTATATTGTCTCCCTTTACTCCAGAATGTATATTGTCTCCCTCTACACCAGAATGTCTAATGTCTCCCTCTACACCAGACTGTCTAATGTCTCCCTCTACACCAGACTGTCTAATGTCTCCCTCTACACCAGACTGTCTAATGTCTCCCTCAACACTACAGACTGTCTAATGTCTCCCTCAACACTACAGACTGTCTAATGTCTTCCTCTACATCAGACTGTCTAATGTCTCCCTCTACACCAGACTGTCTAATGTCTCCCTCTACACCAGACTGTCTAATGTCTCCCTCTACATCAGAATGTCTAATGTCTCCCTCTGCATCACAGACTGTCTAATGTCTCCCTCTGCATCACAGACTGTCTAATGTCTCCCTCTGCATCACAGACTGTCTAATGTCTCCCTCTGCATCACAGACTGTCTAATGTCTCCCTCTGCATCACAGACTGTCTAATGTCTCCCTCTACACCACAGACTGTCTAATGTCTCCCTCTTCACCAGACTGTCTAATGTCTCCCTCTACACCAGAATGTCTAATGTCTCCCTGTACACCAGACTGTCTAATGTCTCCCTCTACATTAGAATGTCTCCCTCTACATCAGAATGTCTAATGTCTCCCTCTACATCAGAATGTCTAATGTCTCCCTCTACATCAGAATGTCTAATGTCTCCCTCTACACCACAGACTGTCTAATGTCTCCCTCTACATCAGACTGTCTAATGTCTCCCTCTACACTACAGACTGTCTAAAGTCTCCGTCTACACCAGAATGTCTAATGTCTCCCTCTACACCAGACTGTCTAATGTCTCCATCTACACAACAGACTGTCTAATGTCTCCATTTACTCCAGAATGTATATTGTCTCCCTCTACACCAGAATGTCTATTGTCTCCCTCTACACCAGAATGTCTATTGTCTCCCTCTACACCAGACTGTCTAATGTCTCCCTCTACACCAGACTGTCTAATGTCTCCCTCTACACCAGACTGTCTAATGTCTCCCTCTACACCAGACTGTCTAATGTCTCCCTCTACACCAGACTGTCTAATGTCTCCCTATACACCAGACTGTCTAATGTCTCCCTCTACACCAGACTGTCTAATGTCTCCCTCTACACCAGACTGTCTAATGTCTCCCTCTACACCAGACTGTCTAATGTCTCCCTCTACACCAGACTGTCTAATGTCTCCCTCTACACCAGACTGTCTAATGTCTCCCTCTACACCAGACTGTCTAATGTCTCCCTCTACACCAGACTGTCTAATGTCTCCCTCTACACCAGACTGTCTAATGTCTCCCTCTACACCAGACTGTCTAATGTCTCCCTCTACACCAGACTGTCTAATGTCTCCCTCTACACCAGACTGTCTAATGTCTCCCTCTACACCAGACTGTCTAATGTCTCCCTCTACACCAGACTGTCTAATGTCTCCCTCTACACCAGACTGTCTAATGTCTCCCTCTACACCAGACTGTCTAATGTCTCCCTCTACACCAGACTGTCTAATGTCTCCCTCTACACCAGACTGTCTAATGTCTCCCTCTACATCAGACTGTCTGTCTCCCTCTACACCAGGCTGTCTGTCTCCCTCTACACCAGACTGTCTAATGTCTCCCTCTACATCAGAATGTCTAATGTCTCACTCTACAGCAGACTGTCTAATGTCTCCCTCTACAGCAGACTGTCTAATGTCTCCCTCTACAGCAGGCTGTCTAATGTCTCCCTCTACAGCAGACTGTCTAATGTCTCCATCTACACAACAGACTGTCTAATGTCTCCATCTACACAACAGACTGTCTAATGTCTCCATCTACACAACAGACTGTCTAATGTCTCCCTTTACTCCAGAATGTATATTGTCTCCCTTTACTCCAGAATGTATATTGTCTCCCTCTACACCAGAATGTATATTGTCTCCCTCTACACCAGAATGTCTATTGTCTCCCTCTACACCAGACTGTCTGTCTCCCTCTACACCAGACTGTCTAATGTCTCCCTCTACACCAGACTGTCTAATGTCTCCCTCTACACCACAGACTGTCTAATGTCTCCCTCTACACCAGACTGTCTAATGTCTCCCTCTACACCAGACTGTCTAATGTCTCCCTCTACACCAGACTGTCTAATGTCTCCCTCTACACCAGACTGTCTAATGTCTCCCTCTACACCAGACTGTCTAATGTCTCCCTCTACACCAGACTGTCTAATGTCTCCCTCTACACCAGACTGTCTAATGTCTCCCTCTACATCAGAATGTCTAATGTCTCACTCTACAGCAGACTGTCTAATGTCTCCCTCTACAGCAGACTGTCTAATGTCTCCCTCTACAGCAGGCTGTCTAATGTCTCCCTCTACAGCAGACTGTCTAATGTCTCCCTCTACAGCAGACTGTCTAATGTCTCCATCTACACAACAGACTATCTAATGTCTCCATCTACACAACAGACTGTCTAATGTCTCCATCTACACAACAGACTGTCTAATGTCTCCCTTTACTCCAGAATGTATATTGTCTCCCTTTACTCCAGAATGTATATTGTCTCCCTCTACACCAGAATGTATATTGTCTCCCTCTACACCAGACTGTCTGTCTCCCTCTACACCAGACTGTCTGTCTCCCTCTACACCAGACTGTCTAATGTCTCCCTCTACACCAGACTGTCTAATGTCTCCCTCTACACCAGACTGTCTAATGTCTCCCTCTACACCAGACTGTCTAATGTCTCCCTCTACACCAGACTGTCTAATGTCTCCCTCTACACCAGACTGTCTAATGTCTCCCTCTACACCAGACTGTCTAATGTCTCCCTCTACACCAGACTGTCTAATGTCTCCCTCTACATCAGAATGTCTAATGTCTCACTCTACAGCAGACTGTCTAATGTCTCCCTCTACAGCAGACTGTCTAATGTCTCCCTCTACAGCAGGCTGTCTAATGTCTCCCTCTACAGCAGACTGTCTAATGTCTCCCTCTACAGCAGACTGTCTAATGTCTCCATCTACACAACAGACTATCTAATGTCTCCATCTACACAACAGACTGTCTAATGTCTCCATCTACACAACAGACTGTCTAATGTCTCCCTTTACTCCAGAATGTATATTGTCTCCCTTTACTCCAGAATGTATATTGTCTCCCTCTACACCAGAATGTATATTGTCTCCCTCTACACCAGACTGTCTGTCTCCCTCTACACCAGACTGTCTGTCTCCCTCTACACCAGACTGTCTAATGTCTCCCTCTACACCAGACTGTCTAATGTCTCCCTCTACACCAGACTGTCTAATGTCTCCCTCTACACCAGACTGTCTAATGTCTCCCTCTACACCAGACTGTCTAATGTCTCCCTCTACACCAGACTGTCTAATGTCTCCCTCTACACCAGACTGTCTAATGTCTCCCTCTACACCAGAATGTCTATTGTCTCCCTCTACACCAGACTGTCTAATGTCTCCCTCTACACCAGACTGTCTAATGTCTCCCTCAACACTACAGACTGTCTAATGTCTCCCTCAACACTACAGACTGTCTAATGTCTCCCTCTACACCAGACTGTCTAATGTCTCCCTCTACACCAGACTGTCTAATGTCTCCCTCTACACCAGACTGTCTAATGTCTCCCTCTACACCAGACTGTCTAATGTCTCCCTCTACACCAGACTGTCTAATGTCTCCCTCTACACCAGACTGTCTAATGTCTCCCTCTACACCAGACTGTCTAATGTCTCCCTCTACACCAGACTGTCTAATGTCTCCCTCTACACAACAGACTGTCTGTCTCCATTTACTCCAGAATGTATATTGTCTCCATTTACTCCAGAATGTATATTGTCTCCCTCTACACCAGAATGTCTATTGTCTCCCTCTACACCAGACTGTCTAATGTCTCCCTCTACACCAGACTGTCTAATGTCTCCCTCTACACCAGACTGTCTAATGTCTCCCTCTACACCAGACTGTCTAATGTCTCCCTCTACACCAGACTGTCTAATGTC
This sequence comes from Salmo salar, assembly GCF_965601325.2. NCBI lineage: Eukaryota > Metazoa > Chordata > Actinopteri > Salmoniformes > Salmonidae > Salmo > Salmo salar. Next base: position 100,998,829 of record NC_138291.1, read on the forward strand.
TCCCTCTACATCAGAATGTCTAATGTCTCCCTCTACATCAGACTGTCTAATGTCTCCCTCTACATCAGACTGTCTAATGTCTCCCTCTACATCAGACTGTCTAATGTCTCCCTCTACACCAGACTGTCTAATGTCTCCCTCTACATCAGACTGTCTAATGTCTCCCTCTACACTACAGACTGTCTAAAGTCTCCGTCTACACCAGAATGTCTAATGTCTCCCTCTACACCAGACTGTCTAATGTCTCCATCTACACAACAGACTGTCTAATGTCTCCATTTACTCCAGAATGTATATTGTCTCCCTCTACACCAGACTGTCTAATGTCTCCCTCTACACCAGACTGTCTAATGTCTCCCTCTACACCAGACTGTCTAATGTCTCCCTCTACACCAGACTGTCTAATGTCTCCCTCTACATCAGAATGTCTAATGTCTCCCTCTACATCAGACTGTCTAATGTCTCCCTCTACATCAGACTGTCTAATGTCTCCCTCTACATCAGACTGTCTAATGTCTCCCTCTACACCAGACTGTCTAATGTCTCCCTCTACATCAGACTGTCTAATGTCTCCCTCTACACTACAGACTGTCTAAAGTCTCCGTCTACACCAGAATGTCTAATGTCTCCCTCTACACCAGACTGTCTAATGTCTCCATCTACACAACAGACTGTCTAATGTCTCCATTTACTCCAGAATGTATATTGTCTCCCTCTACACCAGAATGTCTATTGTCTCCCTCTACACCAGAATGTCTATTGTCTCCCTCTACACCAGACTGTCTGTCTCCCTCTACACCAGACTGTCTAATGTCTCCCTCTACACCAGACTGTCTAATGTCTCCCTCTACACCAGACTGTCTAATGTCTCCCTCTACTTCAGAATGTCTAATGTCTCCCTCTACATCAGACTGTCTAATGTCTCCCTCTACATCAGACTGTCTAATGTCTCCCTCTACATCAGACTGTCTAATGTCTCCCTTTACATCAGACTGTCTAATGTCTCCCTCTACACCAGACTGTCTAATGTCTCCCTCTACATCATACTGTCTAATGTCTCCCTTTACACTACAGACTGTCTAATGTCTCCCTCTATACTACAGACTGCCTGTCTCCCTCTACACCACAGACTGTCTAATGTCTCCCTCAACACTACAGACTGTCTAATGTCTCCCTCAACACTACAGACTGTCTAATGTCTCCCTCAACACTACAGACTGTCTAATGTCTTCCTCTACACCAGACTGTCTAATGTCTTCCTCTACACCAGACTGTCTAATGTCTCCCTCTACATCAGACTGTCTAATGTCTCCCTTTACACTACAGACTGTCTAATGTCTCCCTCTACACCAGACTGTCTAATGTCTCCCTCTACATCAGAATGTCTTATGTCTCCCTCTACACCAGACTGTCTAATGTCTCCCTCTACACCAGACTGTCTAATGTCTCCCTCTACATCAGAATGTCTAATGTCTCCCTCTACACCAGACTGTCTAATGTCTCCCTCTACACCAGACTGTCTAATGTCTCCCTCTACACCAGACTGTCTAATGTCTCCCTCTACATCAGAATGTCTAATGTCTCCCTCTACACCAGACTGTCTAATGTCTCCCTCTACACCAGAATGTCTATTGTCTCCCTCTACACCAGAATGTCTATTGTCTCCCTCTACACCAGACTGTCTAATGTCTCCCTCAACACTACAGACTGTCTAATGTCTCCCTCAACACTACAGACTGTCTAATATCTCCCTCTACACCAGACTGTCTAATGTCTCCCTCTACACCAGACTGTCTAATGTCTCCCTCTACACCAGACTGTCTAATGTCTCCCTCTACACCAGACTGTCTAATGTCTCCCTCTACACCAGACTGTCTAATGTCTCCCTCTACACCAGACTGTCTGTCTCCATCTACACAACAGACTGTCTAATGTCTCCATTTACTCCAGAATGTATATTGTCTCCCTCTACACCAGAATGTCTATTGTCTCCCTCTACACCAGACTGTCTGTCTCCCTCTACACCAGACTGTCTAATGTCTCCCTCTACACCAGACTGTCTAATGTCTCCCTCTACACCAGACTGTCTAATGTCTCCCTCTACTTCAGAATGTCTAATGTCTCCCTCTACATCAGACTGTCTAATGTCTCCCTCTACATCAGACTGTCTAATGTCTCCCTCTACATCAGACTGTCTAATGTCTCCCTCTACACCAGACTGTCTAATGTCTCCCTCTACACCAGACTGTCTAATGTCTCCCTCTACACCAGACTGTCTAATGTCTCCCTCTACATCAGAATGTCTAATGTCTCCCTCTACACCAGACTGTCTAATGTCTCCCTCTACACCAGAATGTCTATTGTCTCCCTCTACACCAGAATGTCTATTGTCTCCCTCTACACCAGACTGTCTAATGTCTCCCTCAACACTACAGACTGTCTAATGTCTCCCTCAACACTACAGACTGTCTAATGTCTCCCTCTACACCAGACTGTCTAATGTCTCCCTCTACACCAGACTGTCTAATGTCTCCCTCTACACCAGACTGTCTAATGTCTCCCTCTACACCAGACTGTCTAATGTCTCCCTCTACACCAGACTGTCTGTCTCCATCTACACAACAGACTGTCTAATGTCTCCATTTACTCCAGAATGTATATTGTCTCCCTCTACACCAGAATGTCTATTGTCTCCCTCTACACCAGACTGTCTGTCTCCCTCTACACCAGACTGTCTGTCTCCCTCTACACCAGACTGTCTAATGTCTCCCTCTACACCAGACTGTCTAATGTCTCCCTCTACACCAGACTGTCTAATGTCTCCCTCTACTTCAGAATGTCTAATGTCTCCCTCTACATCAGACTGTCTAATGTCTCCCTCTACATCAGACTGTCTAATGTCTCCCTCTACATCAGACTGTCTAATGTCTCCCTCTACATCAGACTGTCTAATGTCTCCCTCTACACCAGACTGTCTAATGTCTCCCTCTACATCAGACTGTCTAATGTCTCCCTTTACACTACAGACTGTCTAATGTCTCCCTCTATACTACAGACTGCCTGTCTCCCTCTACACCACAGACTGTCTAATGTCTCCCTCAACACTACAGACTGTCTAATGTCTCCCTCAACACTACAGACTGTCTAATGTCTCCCTCAACACTACAGACTGTCTAATGTCTTCCTCTACACCAGACTGTCTAATGTCTTCCTCTACACCAGACTGTCTAATGTCTTCCTCTACACCAGACTGTCTAATGTCTCCCTCTACATCAGACTGTCTAATGTCTCCCTTTACACTACAGACTGTCTAATGTCTCCCTCAATACTACAGACTGCCTGTCTCCCTCTACACCACAGACTGTCTAATGTCTCCCTCTACACCACAGACTGTCTAATGTCTCCCTCTACACCACAGACTGCCTGTCTCCCTCTACACCACAGACTGTCTAATGTCTCCCTCTACACCAGACTGTCTAATGTCTCCCTCTACACCAGACTGTCTAATGTCTCCCTCTACACAACAGACTGTCTAATGTCTCCCTCTACACAACAGACTGTCTAATGTCTCCCTCTACACCAGACTGTCTAATGTCTCCCTCAACGCTACAGACTGTCTAATGTCTCCCTCAACACTACAGACTGTCTAATGTCTCCCTCTACACCAGACTGTCTAATGTCTCCCTCTACACCAGACTGTCTAATGTCTCCCTCTACACCAGACTGTCTGTCTCCATCTACACAACAGACTGTCTAATGTCTCCATTTACTCCAGAATGTATATTGTCTCCCTCTACACCAGAATGTCTATTGTCTCCCTCAATACTACAGACTGCCTGTCTCCCTCTACACCACAGACTGTCTAATGTCTCCCTCTACACCACAGACTGTCTAATGTCTCCCTCTACACCAGACTGTCTAATGTCTCCCTCTACACCAGACTGTCTAATGTCTCCCTCTACACCAGACTGTCTAATGTCTCCCTCTACACCAGACACGGTCTAATGTCTCCCTCTACACCAGACTGTCTAATGTCTCCCTCTACACCAGACTGTCTAATGTCTCCCTCTACACCAGACTGTCTAATGTCTCCCTCTACACCAGACTGTCTAATGTCTCCCTCTACACCAGACTGTCTAATGTCTCCCTCTACACCAGACTGTCTAATGTCTCCCTCTACACCAGACTGTCTAATGTCTCCCTCTACATCAGAATGTCTAATGTCTCCCTCAACACCAGACTGTCTAATGTCTCCCTCTACATCACAGACTGTCTAATGTCTCCCTCAATACTACAGACTGCCTGTCTCCCTCAATACTACAGACTGTCTAATGTCTCCCTCTACACCAGAATGTCTAATGTCTCCCTCTACACCAGACTGTCTAATGTCTCCCTCTACATCAGACTGTCTAATGTCTCCCTCTACACCAGACTGTCTAATGTCTCCCTCTACACCAGACTGTCTAATGTCTCCCTCTACACCAGACTGTCTAATGTCTCCCTCTACACAACAGACTGTCTAATGTCTCCCTCTACACAACAGACTGTCTAATGTCTCCCTCTACACAACAGACTGTCTAATGTCTACCTCTACACAACAGACTGTCTAATGTCTCCCTCTACACAACAGACTGTCTAATGTCTCCCTCTACACAACAGACTGTCTAATGTCTCCCTCTACACAACAGACTGTCTAATGTCTCCCTCTACACAACAGACTGTCTAATGTCTCCCTCTACACAACAGACTGTCTAATGTCTCCCTCTACACAACAGACTGTCTGTCTCCCTCTACACCAGACTGTCTAATGTCTCCCTCTACATCAGAATGTCTAATGTCTCCCTCTACACCAGACTGTCTAATGTCTCCCTCTACACCAGACTGTCTAATGTCTCCCTCTGCATCACAGACTGTCTAATGTCTCCCTCTGCATCACAGACTGTCTAATGTCTCCCTCTGCATCACAGACTGTCTAATGTCTCCCTCTGCATCACAGACTGTCTAATGTCTCCCTCTGCATCACAGACTGTCTAATGTCTCCCTCTACATCAGACTGTCTAATGTCTCCCTCTACACCAGACTGTCTAATGTCTCCCTCTACACCAGACTGTCTGTCTCCATGTACACCAGACACGGTCTAATGTCTCCCTGTACACCAGACACGGTCTAATGTCTCCCTGTACACCAGACACGGTCTAATGTCTCCCTCTAAACCAGACTGTCTAATATCTCCCTCTACACCAGACTGTCTAATGTCTCCCTCTACACCAGACTGTCTAATGTCTCCCTCTACACCAGACTGTCTAAAGTCTCCCTCTACATCAGAATGTCTAATGTCTCCCTCTACATCAGACTGTCTAATGTCTCCCTCTACACCAGACTGTCTAATGTCTCCCTCTACACCAGACTGTCTAATGTCTCCCTCTACACCAGACTGTCTAATGTCTCCCTCTACAACAGACTGTCTAATGTCTCCCTCTACACCAGACTGTCTAATGTCTCCCTCTACACCAGACTGTCTAATGTCTCCCTCTACACCAGACTGTCTAATGTTTCCCTCTACACAACAGACTGTCTAATGTTTCCCTCTACACAACAGACTGTCTAATGTCTCCCTCTACACAACAGACTGTCTAATGTCTCCCTCTACACCAGACTGTCTAATGTCTCCCTTTACACTACAGACTGTCTAATGTCTCCCTTTACACTACAGACTGTCTAATGTCTCCCTCAATACTACAGACTGCCTGTCTCCCTCTACACCACAGACTGTCTAATGTCTCCCTCTACACCAGAATGTCTAATGTCTCCCTCTTCACCAGACTGTCTAATGTCTCCCTCTACACCAGAATGTCTAATGTCTCCCTGTACACCAGACTGTCTAATGTCTCCCTCTACATTAGAATGTCTCCCTCTACATCAGAATGTCTAATGTCTCCCTCTACACCACAGACTGTCTAATGTCTCCCTCTACATCAGACTGTCTAATGTCTCCCTCTATACCAGACTGTCTAATGTCTCCCTCTACACCAGAATGTCTATTGTCTCCCTCTACACCAGACTGTCTAATGTCTCCCTCTACACCAGACTGTCTAATGTCTCCCTCTACACCAGACTGTCTAATGTCTCCCTCTACACCAGACTGTCTAATGTCTCCCTCTACACCAGACTGTCTAATGTCTCCCTCTACACCAGACTGTCTAATGTCTCCCTCTACACCAGACTGTCTAATGTCTCCCTCTACACCAGACTTTCTAATGTCTCCCTCTACACCAGACTGTCTGTCTCCCTCTACACCAGACTGTCTGTCTCCCTCTACACCAGAATGTCTAATGTCTCCCTCTACAGCAGACTGTCTAATGTCTCCCTCTACAGCAGACTGTCTAATGTCTCCCTCTACAGCAGACTGTCTAATGTCTCCCTCTACAGCAGACTGTCTAATGTCTCCATCTACACAACAGACTGTCTAATGTCTCCCTTTACTCCAGAATGTATATTGTCTCCCTTTACTCCAGAATGTATATTGTCTCCCTCTACACCAGAATGTCTAATGTCTCCCTCTACACCAGACTGTCTAATGTCTCCCTCTACACCAGACTGTCTAATGTCTCCCTCAACACTACAGACTGTCTAATGTCTCCCTCAACACTACAGACTGTCTAATGTCTTCCTCTACATCAGACTGTCTAATGTCTCCCTCTACACCAGACTGTCTAATGTCTCCCTCTACACCAGACTGTCTAATGTCTCCCTCTACATCAGAATGTCTAATGTCTCCCTCAATACTACAGACTGTCTAATGTCTCCCTCAATACTACAGACTGTCTAATGTCTCCCTCAATACTACAGACTGTCTAATGTCTCCCTCTACACCAGACTGTCTAATGTCTCCCTCTACACCAGACTGTCTAATGTCTCCCTCTACACCCCAGACTGTCTAATGTCTCCCTCTGCATCACAGACTGTCTAATGTCTCCCTCTGCATCACAGACTGTCTAATGTCTCCCTCTGCATCACAGACTGTCTAATGTCTCCCTCTGCATCACAGACTGTCTAATGTCTCCCTCTGCATCACAGACTGTCTAATGTCTCCCTCTGCATCACAGACTGTCTAATGTCTCCCTCTGCATCACAGACTGTCTAATGTCTCCCTCTACACCAGACTGTCTAATGTCTCCCTCTACACCAGACTGTCTAATGTCTCCCTCTACACCAGACTGTCTAATGTCTCCCTCTACACCAGACTGTCTAATGTCTCCCTCAACACTACAGACTGTCTAATGTCTCCCTCAACACTACAGACTGTCTAATGTCTCCCTCAACACTACAGACTGTCTAATGTCTCCCTCTACACCAGACTGTCTAATGTCTCCCTCTACACCAGACTGTCTAATGTCTCCCTCTACACCAGACTGTCTAATGTCTCCCTCTACACCAGACTGTCTAATGTCTCCCTCTACACCAGACTGTCTAATGTCTCCCTCTACACCAGACTGTCTGTCTCCATCTACACAACAGACTGTCTAATGTCTCCATTTACTCCAGAATGTATATTGTCTCCCTCTACACCAGAATGTCTATTGTCTCCCTCTACACCAGACTGTCTGTCTCCCTCTACACCAGACTGTCTAATGTCTCCCTCTACACCAGACTGTCTAATGTCTCCCTCTACACCAGACTGTCTAATGTCTCCCTCTACTTCAGAATGTCTAATGTCTCCCTCTACATCAGACTGTCTAATGTCTCCCTCTACATCAGACTGTCTAATGTCTCCCTCTACATCAGACTGTCTAATGTCTCCCTCTACACCAGACTGTCTAATGTCTCCCTCTACACCAGACTGTCTAATGTCTCCCTCTACACCAGACTGTCTAATGTCTCCCTCTACATCAGAATGTCTAATGTCTCCCTCTACACCAGACTGTCTAATGTCTCCCTCTACACCAGAATGTCTATTGTCTCCCTCTACACCAGAATGTCTATTGTCTCCCTCTACACCAGACTGTCTAATGTCTCCCTCAACACTACAGACTGTCTAATGTCTCCCTCAACACTACAGACTGTCTAATGTCTCCCTCTACACCAGACTGTCTAATGTCTCCCTCTACACCAGACTGTCTAATGTCTCCCTCTACACCAGACTGTCTAATGTCTCCCTCTACACCAGACTGTCTAATGTCTCCCTCTACACCAGACTGTCTAATGTCTCCCTCTACACCAGACTGTCTGTCTCCATCTACACAACAGACTGTCTAATGTCTCCATTTACTCCAGAATGTATATTGTCTCCCTCTACACCAGAATGTCTATTGTCTCCCTCTACACCAGACTGTCTGTCTCCCTCTACACCAGACTGTCTGTCTCCCTCTACACCAGACTGTCTAATGTCTCCCTCTACACCAGACTGTCTAATGTCTCCCTCTACACCAGACTGTCTAATGTCTCCCTCTACTTCAGAATGTCTAATGTCTCCCTCTACATCAGACTGTCTAATGTCTCCCTCTACATCAGACTGTCTAATGTCTCCCTCTACATCAGACTGTCTAATGTCTCCCTCTACATCAGACTGTCTAATGTCTCCCTCTACATCAGACTGTCTAATGTCTCCCTCTACACCAGACTGTCTAATGTCTCCCTCTACATCAGACTGTCTAATGTCTCCCTTTACACTACAGACTGTCTAATGTCTCCCTCTATACTACAGACTGCCTGTCTCCCTCTACACCACAGACTGTCTAATGTCTCCCTCAACACTACAGACTGTCTAATGTCTCCCTCAACACTACAGACTGTCTAATGTCTCCCTCAACACTACAGACTGTCTAATGTCTTCCTCTACACCAGACTGTCTAATGTCTTCCTCTACACCAGACTGTCTAATGTCTTCCTCTACACCAGACTGTCTAATGTCTCCCTCTACATCAGACTGTCTAATGTCTCCCTTTACACTACAGACTGTCTAATGTCTCCCTCAATACTACAGACTGCCTGTCTCCCTCTACACCACAGACTGTCTAATGTCTCCCTCTACACCACAGACTGTCTAATGTCTCCCTCTACACCACAGACTGCCTGTCTCCCTCTACACCACAGACTGTCTAATGTCTCCCTCTACACCAGACTGTCTAATGTCTCCCTCTACACCAGACTGTCTAATGTCTCCCTCTACACAACAGACTGTCTAATGTCTCCCTCTACACAACAGACTGTCTAATGTCTCCCTCAACGCTACAGACTGTCTAATGTCTCCCTCAACACTACAGACTGTCTAATGTCTCCCTCTACACCAGACTGTCTAATGTCTCCCTCTACACCAGACTGTCTAATGTCTCCCTCTACACCAGACTGTCTGTCTCCATCTACACAACAGACTGTCTAATGTCTCCATTTACTCCAGAATGTATATTGTCTCCCTCTACACCAGAATGTCTATTGTCTCCCTCAATACTACAGACTGCCTGTCTCCCTCTACACCACAGACTGTCTAATGTCTCCCTCTACACCACAGACTGTCTAATGTCTCCCTCTACACCAGACTGTCTAATGTCTCCCTCTACACCAGACTGTCTAATGTCTCCCTCTACACCAGACTGTCTAATGTCTCCCTCTACACCAGACACGGTCTAATGTCTCCCTCTACACCAGACTGTCTAATGTCTCCCTCTACACCAGACTGTCTAATGTCTCCCTCTACACCAGACTGTCTAATGTCTCCCTCTACACCAGACTGTCTAATGTCTCCCTCTACATCAGACTGTCTGTCTCCCTCTACATCAGACTGTCTGTCTCCCTCTACACCAGACTGTCTAATGTCTCCCTCTACATCAGAATGTCTAATGTCTCACTCTACAGCAGACTGTCTAATGTCTCCCTCTACACCAGACTGTCTAATGTCTCCCTCTACACCAGACTGTCTAATGTCTCCCTCTACACCAGACTGTCTAATGTCTCCCTCTACATCAGACTGTCTAATGTCTCCCTTTACACTACAGACTGTCTAATGTCTCCCTCTATACTACAGACTGCCTGTCTCCCTCTACACCACAGACTGTCTAATGTCTCCCTCAACACTACAGACTGTCTAATGTCTCCCTCAACACTACAGACTGTCTAATGTCTCCCTCAACACTACAGACTGTCTAATGTCTCCCTCTACACCAGACTGTCTAATGTCTCCCTCTACATCAGACTGTCTAATGTCTCCCTTTACACTACAGACTGTCTAATGTCTCCCTCAATACTACAGACTGTCTAATGTCTCCCTCTACACCACAGACTGTCTAATGTCTCCCTCTACACCACAGACTGTCTAATGTCTCCCTCTACACCACAGACTGTCTAATGTCTCCCTCTACACCAGACTGTCTAATGTCTCCCTCTACACCAGACTGTCTAATGTCTCCCTCTACACCAGACTGTCTAATGTCTCCCTCTACACCAGACTGTCTAATGTCTCCCTCTACACCAGACTGTCTAATGTCTCCCTCTTCATCAGACTGTCTAATGTCTCCCTCTACACCATACTGTCTTATGTCTCCCTCTACACCAGACTGTCTAATGTCTCCCTCTACACCATACTGTCTTATGTCTCCCTCTACACCAGACTGTCTAATGTCTCCCTCTACATCAGACTGTCTAATGTCTCCCTCTACATCAGACTGTCTAATGTCTCCCTCTACATCAGACTGTCTAATGTCTCCCTTTACACTACAGACTGTCTAATGTCTCCCTCTATACTACAGACTGCCTGTCTCCCTCTACACCACAGACTGTCTAATGTCTCCCTCAACACTACAGACTGTCTAATGTCTCCCTCAACACTACAGACTGTCTAATGTCTTCCTCTACACCAGACTGTCTAATGTCTCCCTCTACACCAGACTGTCTAATGTCTCCCTCTACACCAGACTGTCTAATGTCTCCCTCTACACCAGACTGTCTAATGTCTCCCTCTACACCAGACTGTCTAATGTCTCCCTCTACACCAGACTGTCTAATGTCTCCCTCTACACAACAGACTGTCTAATGTCTCCATCTACACAACAGACTGTCTAATGTCTCCATCTACACAACAGACTGTCTAATGTCTCCCTCTACACCAGACTGTCTAATGTCTCCCTCTACACCAGACTGTCTAATGTCTCCCTCTACACCAGACTGTCTAATGTCTCCCTCTACACCAGACTGTCTAATGTCTCCCTCTACACCAGACTGTCTAATGTCTCCCTCAACACTACAGACTGTCTAATGTCTCCCTCAACACTACAGACTGTCTAATGTCTCCCTCTACACCAGACTGTCTAATGTCTCCCTCTACACAAGACTGTCTAATGTCTCCCTCTACACCAGACTGTCTCCATCTACACAACAGACTGTCTAATGTCTCCATTTACTCCAGAATGTATATTGTCTCCCTCTACACCAGAATGTCTATTGTCTCCCTCTACACCACAGACTGTCTAATGTCTCCCTCTACACCACAGACTGTCTAATGTCTCCCTCTACACCAGACTGTCTAATGTCTCCCTCTACACCAGACTGTCTAATGTCTCCCTCTACACCAGACTGTCTAATGTCTCCCTCTACACCAGACTGTCTAATGTCTCCCTCTACACCAGACTGTCTAATGTCTCCCTCTACACCAGACTGTCTAATGTCTCCCTCTACACCAGACTGTCTAATGTCTCCCTCTACACCAGACTGTCTAATGTCTCCCTCTACACCAGACTGTCTAATGTCTCCCTCTACACCAGAATGTCTAATGTCTCCCTCTACATCAGAATGTCTAATGTCTCCCTCTACACCACAGACTGTCTAATGTCTCCCTCTACATCAGACTGTCTAATGTCTCCCTCTACACTACAGACTGTCTAAAGTCTCCGTCTACACCAGAATGTCTAATGTCTCCCTCTACACCCCAGACTGTCTAATGTCTCCCTCTACACCAGACTGTCTAATGTCTCCATCTACACAACAGACTGTCTAATGTCTCCATTTACTCCAGAATGTATATTGTCTCCCTCTACACCAGACTGTCTAATGTCTCCCTCTACACCCCAGACTGTCTGTCTCCCTCTGCATCACAGACTGTCTGTCTCCCTCTGCATCACAGACTGTCTAATGTCTCCCTTTACACTACAGACTGTCTAATGTCTCCCTTTACACTACAGACTGTCTAATGTCTCCCTCAATACTACAGACTGCCTGTCTCCCTCTACACCACAGACTGTCTAATGTCTCCCTCTACACCAGAATGTCTAATGTCTCCCTCTTCACCAGACTGTCTAATGTCTCCCTCTACACCAGAATGTCTAATGTCTCCCTGTACACCAGACTGTCTAATGTCTCCCTCTACATTAGAATGTCTCCCTCTACATCAGAATGTCTAATGTCTCCCTCTACATCAGAATGTCTAATGTCTCCCTCTACATCAGAATGTCTAATGTCTCCCTCTACACCACAGACTGTCTAATGTCTCCCTCTACATCAGACTGTCTAATGTCTCCCTCTACACTACAGACTGTCTAAAGTCTCCGTCTACACCAGAATGTCTAATGTCTCCCTCTACACCAGACTGTCTAATGTCTCCATCTACACAACAGACTGTCTAATGTCTCCATTTACTCCAGAATGTATATTGTCTCCCTCTACACCAGAATGTCTATTGTCTCCCTCTACACCAGAATGTCTATTGTCTCCCTCTACACCAGACTGTCTAATGTCTCCCTCTACACCAGACTGTCTAATGTCTCCCTCTACACCAGACTGTCTAATGTCTCCCTCTACACCAGACTGTCTAATGTCTCCCTCTACATCAGAATGTCTAATGTCTCCCTCTACATCAGAATGTCTAATGTCTCCCTCAACACCAGACTGTGTAATGTCTCCCTCTACATCACAGACTGTCTAATGTCTCCCTCAATACTACAGACTGCCTGTCTCCCTCTACACCACAGACTGTCTAATGTCTCCCTCTACACACCAGACACGGTCTAATGTCTCCCTCTACACACCAGACACGGTCTAATGTCTCCCTCTACACACCAGACACGGTCTAATGTCTCCCTCTACACACCAGACACGGTCTAATGTCTCCCTCTACACACCAGACACGGTCTAATGTCTCCCTCTACACACCAGACACGGTCTAATGTCTCCCTCTACACACCAGACACGGTCTAATGTCTCCCTCTACACTACAGACTGTCTAATGTCTCCCTCTACACTACAGATTGTCTAATGTCTCCCTCTACACTACAGACTGTCTAATGTCTCCCTCTACACTACAGACTGTCTAATGTCTCCCTCTACACTACAGACTGTCTAATGTCTCCCTCTACACTACAGACTGTCTAATGTCTCCCTCTACACTACAGACTGTCTAATGTCTCCCTCTACACTACAGACTGTCTAATGTCTCCCTCTACACTACAGACTGTCTAATGTCTCCCTCTACACTACAGACTGTCTAATGTCTCCCTCTACACTACAGACTGTCTAATGTCTCCCTCTACACTACAGACTGTCTAATGTCTCCCTCTACACTACAGACTGTCTAATGTCTCCCTCTACACTACAGACTGTCTAATGTCTCCCTCTACACACCAGACACGGTCTAATGTCTCCCTCTACACACCAGACACGGTCTAATGTCTCCCTCTACACACCAGACACGGTCTAATGTCTCCCTCTACACACCAGACACGGTCTAATGTCTCCCTCTACACACCAGACACGGTCTAATGTCTCCCTCTACACACCAGACACGGTCTAATGTCTCCCTCTACACACCAGACACGGTCTAATGTCTCCCTCTACACACCAGACACGGTCTAATGTCTCCCTCTACACACCAGACACGGTCTAATGTCTCCCTCTACACACCAGACACGGTCTAATGTCTCCCTCTACACACCAGACACGGTCTAATGTCTCCCTCTACACACCAGACACGGTCTAATGTCTCCCTCTACACACCAGACACGGTCTAATGTCTCCCTCTACACACCAGACACGGTCTAATGTCTCCCTCTACACACCAGACACGGTCTAATGTCTCCCTCTACACACCAGACACGGTCTAATGTCTCCCTCTACACACCAGACACGGTCTAATGTCTCCCTCTACACACCAGACACGGTCTAATGTCTCCCTCTACACACCAGACACGGTCTAATGTCTCCCTCTACACCAGACACGGTCTAATGTCTCCCTCTACACCAGACACGGTCTAATGTCTCCCTCTACACCAGACACGGTCTAATGTCTCCCTCTACACCAGACACGGTCTAATGTCTCCCTCTACACCAGACACGGTCTAATGTCTCCCTCTACACCAGACACGGTCTAAAGTCTCCCTCTACACTACAGACTGTCTAAAGTCTCCCTCTACACTACAGACTGTCTAAAGTCTCCCTCTACACTACAGACTGTCTAAAGTCTCCCTCTACACTACAGACTGTCTAATGTCTCCCTCTACACTACAGACTGTCTAATGTCTCCTTCTACACCAGACTGTCTAATGTCTCCCTCTACACCAGACTGTCTAATGTCTCCCTCTACACCAGACTGTCTAATGTCTCCATCTACACAACAGACTGTCTAATGTCTCCATCTACACAACAGACTGTCTAATGTCTCCATCTTCTCCAGAATGTCTAATGTCTCCCTATACACAACAGACTGTAAAATGTCTCCCTCTACACAACAGACTGTAAAATGTCTCCCTCTACATCAGAATGTCTAATGTCTCCCTCTACATCAGAATGTCTAATGTCTCCCTCAACACTACAGACTGTCTAATGTCTCCCTCAACACTACAGACTGTCTAATGTCTCCCTCTACACTACAGACTGTCTAAAGTCTCCCTCTACACTACAGACTGTCTAAAGTCTCCCTCTACACTACAGACTGTCTAAAGTCTCCCTCTACACTACAGACTGTCTAAAGTCTCCCTCTACACTACAGACTGTCTAAAGTCTCCCTCTACACTACAGACTGTCTAATGTCTCCCTCTACACTACAGACTGTCTAATGTCTCCCTCTACACCAGACTGTCTAATGTCTCCCTCTACACCAGACTGTCTAATGTCTCCCTCTACACCAGACTGTCTAATGTCTCCATCTACACAACAGACTGTCTAATGTCTCCATCTACACAACAGACTGTCTAATGTCTCCATCTACACAACAGACTGTCTAATGTCTCCATCTTCTCCAGAATGTCTGTCTCCCTCTACATCAGACTGTCTAATGTCTCCCTCTACACAACAGACTGTAAAATGTCTCCCTCTACACCAGAATGTCTAATGTCTCCCTCTACATCAGAATGTCTAATGTCTCCCTCTACACCACAGACTGTCTAATGTCTCCATCTACACCACAGACTGTCTAATGTCTCCATCTTCTCCAGAATGTCTGTGTCCATCTACACAACAGACTGTCTAATGTCTCCATTTACTCCAGAATGTCTATTGTCTCCCTCAACACTACAGACTGTCTAATGTCTCCCTCTACACCAGACTGTCTAATGTCTCCCTCTACACCAGACTGTCTAATGTCTCCCTCTACATCAGACTGTCTAATGTCTCCCTCTACATCAGACTGTCTAATGTCTCCCTCTACACCAGACTGTCTAATGTCTCCCTCTACACCAGACTGTCTAATGTCTCCCTCAACACTACAGACTGTCTAATGTCTCCCTCAACACTACAGACTGTCTAATGTCTCCCTCTACACCAGACACGGTCTAATGTCTCCCTCTACACCAGACACGGTCTAATGTCTCCCTCTACACCAGACACGGTCTAATGTCTCCCTCTACACCAGACACGGTCTAATGTCTCCCTCTACACCAGACACGGTCTAATGTCTCCCTCTACACCAGACACGGTCTAATGTCTCCCTCTACACCAGACACGGTCTAATGTCTCCCTCTACACCAGACACGGTCTAATGTCTCCCTCTACACCAGACACGGTCTAATGTCTCCCTCTACACCAGACACGGTCTAATGTCTCCCTCTACACCAGACACGGTCTAATGTCTCCCTCTACACCAGACACGGTCTAATGTCTCCCTCTACACCAGACACGGTCTAATGTCTCCCTCTACACCAGACACGGTCTAATGTCTCCCTCTACACCAGACACGGTCTAATGTCTCCCTCTACACCAGACACGGTCTAATGTCTCCCTCTACATCAGACACGGTCTAATGTCTCCCTCTACACCAGACACGGTCTAATGTCTCCCTCTACACCAGACACGGTCTAATGTCTCCCTCTACATCAGACTGTCTAATGTCTCCCTCTACACCACAGACTGTCTAATGTCTCCATCTACACAACAGACTGTCTAATGTCTCCATCTTCTCCAGAATGTCTGTCTCCCTCTACATCAGACTGTCTAATGTCTCCCTCTACATCAGACTGTCTAATGTCTCCCTCTACACCAGACTGTCTAATGTCTCCCTCTAGACCAGACTGTCTAATGTCTCCCTCTACACCAGACTGTCTAATGTATCCCTCTACACCAGACTGTCTAATGTCTCCCTCTACACCAGACTGTCTAATGTCTCCCTCTACATCAGACTGTCTAATGTCTCCCTCTACAACAGACTGTCTAATGTCTCCCTCTACAACAGACTGTCTAATGTCTCCCTCTACAACAGACTGTCTAATGTCTCCCTCTACACCAGACTGTCTAATGTCTCCCTCTACACCAGACTGTCTAATGTCTCCCTCTACACCAGACTGTCTAATGTCTCCCTCTACACCAGACTGTCTAATGTCTCCCTCTACACCAGACTGTCTAATGTCTCCCTCTACACCAGACTGTCTAATGTCTCCCTCTACACCAGACTGTCTAATGTCTCCCTCTACACTACAGACTGTCTAATGTCTCCCTCTACACTACAGACTGTCTAATGTCTCCCTCTACACCACAGACTGTCTAATGTCTCCATCTACACATCAGACTGTCTAATGTCTCCCTCTACACCAGACTGTCTAATGTCTCCATCTACACAACAGACTGTCTAATGTCTCCATCTACACAACAGACTGTCTAATGTCTCCATCTTCTCCAGAATGTCTAATGTCTCCCTATACACAACAGACTGTAAAATGTCTCCCTCTACACAACAGACTGTCTAATGTCTCCCTCTACATCAGAATGTCTAATGTCTCCCTCTACATCAGAATGTCTAATGTCTCCCTCAACACTACAGACTGTCTAATGTCTCCCTCAACACTACAGACTGTCTAATGTCTCCCTCTACACCAGACTGTTTAATGTCTCCCTCTACACCAGACTGTCTAATGTCTCCCTCTACATCAGACTGTCTAATGTCTCCCTCTACATCAGACTGTCTAATGTCTCCCTCTACACCAGACTGTCTAATGTCTCCCTCTACACCAGACTGTCTAATGTCTCCCTCAACACTACAGACTGTCTAATGTCTCCCTCTACACCAGACACGGTCTAATGTCTCCCTCTACACCAGACACGGTCTAATGTCTCCCTCTACACCAGACACGGTCTAATGTCTCCCTCTACACCAGACACGGTCTAATGTCTCCCTCTACACCAGACACGGTCTAATGTCTCCCTCTACACCAGACACGGTCTAATGTCTCCCTCTACACACCAGACACGGTCTAATGTCTCCCTCTACACACCAGACACGGTCTAATGTCTCCCTCTACACACCAGACACGGTCTAATGTCTCCCTCTACACACCAGACACGGTCTAATGTCTCCCTCTACACACCAGACACGGTCTAATGTCTCCCTCTACACCAGACACGGTCTAATGTCTCCCTCTACACCAGACACGGTCTAATGTCTCCCTCTACACCAGACACGGTCTAATGTCTCCCTCTACACCAGACACGGTCTAATGTCTCCCTCTACACCAGACACGGTCTAATGTCTCCCTCTACACCAGACACGGTCTAATGTCTCCCTCTACACCAGAAACGGTCTAATGTCTCCCTCTACACTACAGACTGTCTAAAGTCTCCCTCAACACTACAGACTGTCTAAAGTCTCCCTCTACACTACAGACTGTCTAAAGTCTCCCTCTACACTACAGACTGTCTAAAGTCTCCCTCTACACTACAGACTGTCTAATGTCTCCCTCTACACTACAGACTGTCTAATGTCTCCCTCTACACTACAGACTGTCTAATGTCTCCCTCTACACCAGACTGTCTAATGTCTCCCTCTACACCAGACTGTCTAATGTCTCCATCTACACAACAGACTGTCTAATGTCTCCATCTACACAACAGACTGTCTAATGTCTCCATCTACACAACAGACTGTCTAATGTCTCCATCTTCTCCAGAATGTCTGTCTCCCTCTACATCAGACTGTCTAATGTCTCCCTCTACACAACAGACTGTAAAATGTCTCCCTCTACACCAGAATGTCTAATGTCTCCCTCTACATCAGAATGTCTAATGTCTCCCTCTACATCAGAATGTCTAATGTCTCCCTCTACACCACAGACTGTCTAATGTCTCCATCTACACCACAGACTGTCTAATGTCTCCATCTTCTCCAGAATGTCTGTCTCCATCTACACAACAGACTGTCTAATGTCTCCATTTACTCCAGAATGTCTATTGTCTCCCTCAACACTACAGACTGTCTAATGTCTCCCTCAACACTACAGACTGTCTAATGTCTCCCTCTACACCAGACTGTCTAATTTCTCCCTCTACACCAGACTGTCTAATGTCTCCCTCTACATCAGACTGTCTAATGTCTCCCTCTACATCAGACTGTCTAATGTCTCCCTCTACACCAGACTGTCTAATGTCTCCCTCTACACCAGACTGTCTAATGTCTCCCTCAACACTACAGACTGTCTAATGTCTCCCTCAACACTACAGACTGTCTAATGTCTCCCTCAACACTACAGACTGTCTAATGTCTCCCTCTACACCAGACACGGTCTAATGTCTCCCTCTACACCAGACACGGTCTAATGTCTCCCTCTACACCAGACACGGTCTAATGTCTCCCTCTACACCAGACACGGTCTAATGTCTCCCTCTACACCAGACACGGTCTAATGTCTCCCTCTACACCAGACACGGTCTAATGTCTCCCTCTACACCAGACACGGTCTAATGTCTCCCTCTACACCAGACACGGTCTAATGTCTCCCTCTACACCAGACACGGTCTAATGTCTCCCTCTACACCAGACACGGTCTAATGTCTCCCTCTACACCAGACACGGTCTAATGTCTCCCTCTACACCAGACACGGTCTAATGTCTCCCTCTACACCAGACACGGTCTAATGTCTCCCTCTACACCAGACACGGTCTAATGTCTCCCTCTACACCAGACACGGTCTAATGTCTCCCTCTACACCAGACACGGTCTAATGTCTCCCTCTACACCAGACACGGTCTAATGTCTCCCTCTACACCAGACACGGTCTAATGTCTCCCTCTACACCAGACACGGTCTAATGTCTCCCTCTACACCAGACACGGTCTAATGTCTCCCTCTACACCAGACACGGTCTAATGTCTCCCTCTACACCAGACACGGTCTAATGTCTCCCTCTACACCAGACACGGTCTAATGTCTCCCTCTACACCAGACACGGTCTAATGTCTCCCTCTACACCAGACACGGTCTAATGTCTCCCTCTACACACCAGACACGGTCTAATGTCTCCCTCTACACACCAGACACGGTCTAATGTCTCCCTCTACACCAGACACGGTCTAATGTCTCCCTCTACACACCAGACACGGTCTAATGTCTCCCTCTACACACCAGACACGGTCTAATGTCTCCCTCTACACACCAGACACGGTCTAATGTCTCCCTCTACACACCAGACACGGTCTAATGTCTCCCTCTACACACCAGACACGGTCTAATGTCTCCCTCTACACACCAGACACGGTCTAATGTCTCCCTCTACACACCAGACACGGTCTAATGTCTCCCTCTACACCAGACACGGTCTAATGTCTCCCTCTACACCAGACACGGTCTAATGTCTCCCTCTACACCAGACACGGTCTAATGTCTCCCTCTACACCAGACACGGTCTAATGTCTCCCTCTACACCAGACACGGTCTAATGTCTCCCTCTACACCAGACACGGTCTAATGTCTCCCTCTACACCAGACACGGTCTAATGTCTCCCTCTACACCAGACACGGTCTAATGTCTCCCTCTACACCAGACACGGTCTAATGTCTCCCTCTACACCAGACACGGTCTAATGTCTCCCTCTACACCAGAAACGGTCTAATGTCTCCCTCTACACTACAGACTGTCTAAAGTCTCCCTCAACACTACAGACTGTCTAAAGTCTCCCTCTACACTACAGACTGTCTAAAGTCTCCCTCTACACTACAGACTGTCTAAAGTCTCCCTCTACACTACAGACTGTCTAATGTCTCCCTCTACACTACAGACTGTCTAATGTCTCCCTCTACACTACAGACTGTCTAATGTCTCCCTCTACACCAGACTGTCTAATGTCTCCCTCTACACCAGACTGTCTAATGTCTCCATCTACACAACAGACTGTCTAATGTCTCCATCTACACAACAGACTGTCTAATGTCTCCATCTACACAACAGACTGTCTAATGTCTCCATCTTCTCCAGAATGTCTGTCTCCCTCTACATCAGACTGTCTAATGTCTCCCTCTACATCAGACTGTCTAATGTCTCCCTCTACACCAGACTGTCTAATGTCTCCCTCTAGACCAGACTGTCTAATGTCTCCCTCTACACCAGACTGTCTAATGTATCCCTCTACACCAGACTGTCTAATGTCTCCCTCTACACCAGACTGTCTAATGTCTCCCTCTACATCAGACTGTCTAATGTCTCCCTCTACAACAGACTGTCTAATGTCTCCCTCTACAACAGACTGTCTAATGTCTCCCTCTACAACAGACTGTCTAATGTCTCCCTCTACACCAGACTGTCTAATGTCTCCCTCTACACCAGACTGTCTAATGTCTCCCTCTACACCAGACTGTCTAATGTCTCCCTCTACACCAGACTGTCTGTCTCCCTCTACACCAGACTGTCTAATGTCTCCCTCTACACCAGACTGTCTAATGTCTCCCTCTACACCAGACTGTCTAATGTCTCCCTCTACACTACAGACTGTCTAATGTCTCCCTCTACATCAGACTGTCTAATGTCTCCCTCTACACCACAGACTGTCTAATGTCTCCATCTACACATCAGACTGTCTAATGTCTCCCTCTACACCAGACTGTCTGTCTCCCTCTACATCAGACTGTCTAATGTCTCCCTCTACACCACAGACTGTCTAATGTCTCCATCTTCTCCAGAATGTCTGTCTCCCTCTACACTACAGACTGTCTAATGTCTCCCTCTACACTACAGACTGTCTAATGTCTCCCTCTACACTACAGACTGTCTAATGTCTCCCTCTACACTACAGACTGTCTAATGTCTCCCTCTACACTACAGACTGTCTAAAGTCTCCATCTACACCACAGACTGTCTAATGTCTCCATCTTCTCCAGAATGTCTGTCTCCCTCTACATCAGACTGTCTAATGTCTCCCTCTACATCAGACTGTCTAATGTCTCCCTCTACATCAGAATGTCTAATGTCTCCCTCTACACCAGACTGTCTAATGTCTCCCTCTACACTACAGACTGTCTAATGTCTCCCTCTACATCAGACTGTCTAATGTCTCCCTCTACACAACAGACTGTAAAATGTCTCCCTCTACACCAGACTGTAAAATGTCTCCCTCTACACCAGACTGTCTAATGTCTCCCTCTACACCAGACTGTCTAATGTCTCCCTCTACACCAGACTGTCTAATGTCTCCCTCTACACCAGACTGTCTAATGTCTCCCTCTACACCAGACTGTCTAATGTCTCCCTCTGCACCAGACTGTCTAATGTCTCCCTCTGCACCAGACTGTCTAATGTCTCCCTCTGCACCAGACTGTCTAATGTCTCCCTCTGCACCAGACTGTCTAATGTCTCCCTCTACACCAGACTGTCTAATGTCTCCCTCTACACCAGAATGTCTAATGTCTCCCTCTACACCAGACTGTCTAATGTCTCCCTCTACACCAGACTGTCTAATGTCTCCCTCTACACCAGACTGTCTAATGTCTCCCTCTACACCAGACTGTCTAATGTCTCCCTCTACACCAGAATGTCTAATGTCTCCCTCTACATCAGACTGTCTAATGTCTCCCTCTACACAACAGACTGTCTAATGTCTCCCTCTACACCAGAATGTCTAATGTCTCCCTCTACACCAGAATGTCTAATGTCTCCCTCTACACCAGACTGTCTAATGTCTCCCTCTACACCAGACTGTCTAATGTCTCCCTCTACACCAGACTGTCTAATGTCTCCCTCTACACCAGACTGTCTAATGTCTCCCTCTACACCAGACTGTCTAATGTCTCCCTCTACATCAGACTGTCTAATGTCTCCCTCTACACCAGACTGTCTAATGTCTCCCTCTACACCAGACTGTCTAATGTCTCCCTCTACATCAGACTGTCTAATGTCTCCCTCTACATCAGAATGTCTAATGTCTCCCTCTACACCACAGACTGTCTAATGTCTCCATCTACACAACAGACTGTCTAATGTCTCCCTCTACATCAGAATGTCTAATGTCTCCCTCTACATCAGAATGTCTAATGTCTCCCTCTACATCAGACTAATGTCTCCCTCTACATCAGACTGTCTAATGTCTCCCTCTACACTAGACTGTCTAATGTCTCCCTCTACACTACAGACTGTCTAATGTCTCCCTCTACACTACAGACTGTCTAATGTCTCCCTCTACACTACAGACTGTCTAATGTCTCCCTCTACACTACAGACTGTCTAATGTCTCCCTCTACACTACAGACTGTCTAATGTCTCCCTCTACACTACAGACTGTCTAATGTCTCCCTCTACACTACAGACTGTCTAATGTCTCCCTCTACACTACAGACTGTCTAATGTCTCCCTCTACACTACAGACTGTCTAATGTCTCCCTCTACACTACAGACTGTCTAATGTCTCCCTCTACACCAGACACGGTCTAATGTCTCCCTCTACACCAGACACGGTCTAATGTCTCCCTCTACACACCAGACACGGTCTAATGTCTCCATCTTCTCCAGACTGTCTAATGTCTCCATCTACATCAGACTGTCTATTGTCTCCCTCTACATCAGACTGTCTAATGTCTCCCTCTACACTACAGACTGTCTAAAGTCTCCCTCTACACTACAGACTGTCTAAAGTCTCCCTCTACACCAGAATGTCTAATGTCTCCCTCTACACCAGACTGTCTAATGTCTCCCTCTACACCAGACTGTCTAATGTCTCCCTCTACACCAGAATGTCTAATGTCTCCCTCTACACCAGACTGTCTAATGTCTCCATCTACACAACAGACTGTCTAATGTCTCCATTTACTCCAGAATGTCTATTCTCCCTCAACACTACAGACTGTCTAATGTCTCCCTCAACACTACAGACTGTCTAATGTCTCCCTCAACACTACAGACTGTCTAATGTCTCCCTCAACACTACAGACTGTCTAATGTCTCCCTCAACACTACAGACTGTCTAATGTCTCCCTCAACACTACAGACTGTCTAATGTCTCCCTCTACACCAGAATGTCTAATGTCTCCCTCTACACTACAGAATGTCTAATGTCTCCCTCTACACCCCAGAATGTCTAATGTCTCCCTCTACACCCCAGAATGTCTAATGTCTCCCTCTACACCCCAGAATGTCTAATGTCTCCCTCTACACCCCAGAATGTCTAATGTCTCCCTCTACACCCCAGAATGTCTAATGTCTCCCTCTACACCCCAGAATGTCTAATGTCTCCCTCTACACCCCAGAATGTCTAATGTCTCCCTCTACACCCCAGAATGTCTAATGTCTCCCTCTACACCCCAGAATGTCTCCCTCTACACCAGACACGGTCTAATTTCTCCATCTACACCAGACACGCTCTAATGTGTCCCTCTACACCAGGCTGTCTAATGTCTCCCTCTACACCACACACAGTTCCTTCTCTACACCCTGTACCGTGTATTTGTCCATACTAAGACATCCTTTAGCGAGTCCGAGGCTTCTCAACAACTCCTTGTTACTCTAAGGTTGTCCTAATATTATCACATTGTTTATACTGGCTGCTGGTGAGTAAGCTCTCCCCCCTCTCACTGCAACAGACAGATGCCAAACAGAAGCCCTGTGATGACGTGCCATTTCTCCCTCAGAGCAGAATCAGGCTAATTGGTCTAATGTTACCTGCAGGGAGGCCTAATAGTATGATCACCCAGCATGAAGAGGTAGAGGCACAGGTGTGTGAGAGCCAATTTAGAACAATTATACACCTGCAGGGAACCTGCAAACGCTTTTAGAATGTCTGGTGGAAGAATGTTCAGCAGGGGCACAACAAACAAAATATTCAGATTGAAGTTTATCGTATTGAACAGATACTGTATGATTGCTTCTCAGGTAGAATGTGATTCGTGTTAGCGCTATTCAAATCATTTCTCTACAACATTCTGAATGTTTCCATCACTGAATAATTCCTTTTCTACTATTCAACAGTTAGTTTGGCACAGGTCACAGATTCACAGCAAAGTGTCTTGTCTGGTGGATGGACATTCACATAGAATTATGTTATTTGGAAAATGCCTGTTTGGCCTCATCCCAATTCAAATCAAAGGTTATTTGCCATTTGCAAAGGATATAGTGAGGTGTATACAATACACTAAAAAGCTTCATTGCACAAGCATTTCACTGCACCTGCGATAACAGCTGCAAATCTGTGTGTGCGACCATTAAACTTTGATTTGATTTGCTTAATTGCACCGCCATTCTCCTGAAATGTCTCCCTTGGAGAATTTGGACACAGACTCTATGGAAAAAGAGATCATTTGAGCTCTATTCTGTTATAGGTATGTATCCTGGTGTATTTTCTCTTTTCTTTCAGTACGTTGCAGTCTCCTCTGAATTGAATTTACTCTCCTGAGTGCAATCGCTTTGTTCTATTCATGCCAGTGTGAGAGTTTGGTTGTACTATTCATGCCAGTGTGAGAGTTTGGTTGTACTATTCATGCCAGGGTGAGAGTTTGGTTGTACTATTCATGCAGGGTGAGAGTTTGGTTGTACTATTCATGCCATGGTGAGAGTTTGGTTGTACTATTCATGCCATGGTGAGAGTTTGGTTGTACTATTCATGCCATGGTGAGAGTTTGGTTGTACTATTCATGCCAGGGTGAGAGTTTGGTTGTACTGTCATGCCAGGGTGAGAGTTTGGTTGTACTATTCATGCCAGGGTGAGAGTTTGGTTGTACTATTCATGCCAGGGTGAGAGTTTGGTTGTACTATTCATGCCAGGGTGAGAGTTTGGTTGTACTATTCATGCCAGGGTGAGAGTTTGGTTGTACTATTCATGCCAGGGTGAGAGTTTGGTTGTACTATTCATGCCAGGGTGAGAGTTTGGTTGTACTATTCATGCCAGGGTGAGAGTTTGGTTGTACTATTCATGCCAGGGTGAGAGTTTGGTTGTACTATTCATGCCAGGGTGAGAGTTTGGTTGTACTATTCATGCCAGGGTGAGAGTTGGGTAGACGTTAGAGGTTACACATTATTTGCTGTACAGTAGCTACTGTGTCTAATGTATGTGATTCTGTGGATGGCAAAGCTCGGGGTCTTCCACTAGTACTGTCAAAGTGTCCTGAGAAGATCTACAATACACCTAATATAATGATTCATATACTAACAAATAATATAGCATTTATCCTACATTATATTGAACGTTCAGAGGTTGTTATAGGCTATGAATTTTTTGATATATACAGTTGAAGTCGGAAGTTTACATACACGTAGGTTGGAGTCATTAAAACTCATTTTTCAACAACTCCACAATTTTCTTGTTAACAAACTATAATTTTGACAAGTCGGTTAAGACATCTACTTTGTGCATGACACAAGTCATTTTTCCAACAATTGTTTACAGACAGATTATTTCACTGTATTACAATTCCAGTGGGTCAGAAGTTTACATACACTAAGTTGACTGTGCCTTTAAACAGCTTGGAAAATTCCAGAAAATGATGTCATGGCTTTAGAAGCTTCTGATAGGCCATTTGAGTCAATTGGAGGTGGACCTATGGATGCATTTCAAGGCCTACCTTCAAACTCAGTGCCCCTTTGCTTGACATCATGGGAAAATCAAAAGAAATCAGCCAAGACCTCAGAAAGAAATTGTAGACCTCCACAAGTCTGGTTCATCCTTGGGAGCAATTTCCACACGCCTGAAGGTACCACGTTGATCTGTACAAACAACAGTATGCAAGTATAAACACCATGGGACCACGCAGCCATCATACCGCTCAGGAAGGAGATGCGTTCTGTCTCCTAGAGATGAATGTACTTCGGTGCGAAAACTGCAAATCAATCCCAGAACAACAGCAAAGGACCTGGTGAAGATGCTGGAGGAAACCGGTACAAAAGTATCTATATCCACAGTAAAACAAGTCCTATATCGACATAACCTGAAAGGCCACTCAGCAAGGAAGAAGCCACTGCTCCAAAACTGCCATAAAAAGCCAGACTACGGTTTGCAACTGCACATGGGGACAAAGATCGTACTTTTTGGAGAAATGTCCTCTGGTCTGATGAAACAAAAATAGAACTGTTTGGCCATAATGACCATCGTTATGTTTGGAGGAAAAAGGGGGAGGCTTGCAAGCCAAAGAACACCATCCCAACTGTAAAGTACGGGGGTGGCAGCATCATGTTGTGGGGGTGCTTTGCTGCAGGAGGGACTGGTGCACTTAACAAAACAGATGGAATCATGAGGCAGGGAACTTATGTGGATATATTGAAGCAACATCTCAAGACATCAGTCAGGAAGTTAAAACCTGTTTTGGAGACTGGTTTTGTTTGGAATTTCGGGTGACTGACGTTCCAAAAGTGAACTGCCTGTTACTCAGGCCCAGAAGCTAGGATATGCATATACTTGGTAGCATTGGCTATAAAAACCTCTGAAGTTTCTAAAACTGTTAAAATAATGTCTGTGAGTTTAACAGAACTGATATGGCAGGTGAAAACCCAAGGAAAGTCCTTCAGGATTTTTTTTTGAGGTCACAGGCCATTTCAGTGTTTGCCTTTGGGAAAAACAAATAGATAGGACCCAGATTGCAGTTTCTATGGCTTCCACTAGATGTCAACAGTCTTTAGAAAGGGTTTCAGGCTTGTTTTTTGAAAAATGAACAAGGTGTTGGAAGAACTACAAGGTGTCTCTCATTAGAAAAGTGGTCTTGTTGGCGCATGAATGAGGTGCGTGCTCTTCGTTATTTATCTTTCCTATTGAACTTACTATTCTCCGTCTTAAATATTCTCATTTATTTAGATATTAGAGTACATGAGGATTAATTAGAAACATTGTTTGACTTGTTTGGATACACTTTACTGGTAACTTTTTGGATTAGTTTGTATGCATGTTGAAAGAGTGGATTACTGAGATCATTGGCACCAACTAAACTGACTTTTTTTGGATCGAACAAAACGACCCTTCATTGTGTAGCTGGGACCCTTGGGATTGTAAACAGAGGAAGATATTCAAAGGTAAGTGATTTATTTAATCGCTATTTGTGATTTTGTGATGCCTGTGCTGGTTGAAAAAAGTATATTGGTGTGGGGCGCTGTCCTCAGTTAAAGCTTGGTCGCAAATGGGTCTTCCAAATGGACAATGACCCCAAGCATACTTCCAAAGTTGTGGCAAAATGGCTTAAGGACAATAAAGTCAAGGTATTGGAGTGGCCATCACAAAGCCCTGACCTCAATCCCATAGAAAATTTGTGGGCAGAACTGAAAAAGCGTGAGCAAGCAAGGAGGCCTACAAACCTGATTCAGTTACATCAGCTCTGTCAGGAGGAATGGGCCAAAATTCACCCAACTTACTGTTGGAAGCTTGTAGAAGGCTACCCAAAACGTTTGACCCAATTAAACAATTTAAAAGCAATGCTACCAAATACTAATTGAGTGTATGTACATTTCTTACCCACTGGGAAGGTGACCAAATAAATAAAAGCTGAAATAAATCATTCTGTCTACTATTATTTTGACATTTCACATTCTTAAAATAAACTGGTGATCCTAACTGACCTAAAACAAGACATTTTTATTAGGATTAAATGTCAGGAATTGTGAAAAACTGAGTTTAAATATACTGCTCAAAAAAATAAAGGGAACACTAAAATAACACATCCTAGATCTGAATGAATGAAATAATCTTGGAGCGAGACATGATGTCCCAGATGTGCTCAATTGGATTCAGGTCTGGGGAATGGGCAGGCCAGTCCATAGCATCAATGCCTTTTTCTTGCAGGAACTGCTGACACACTCCAGCCACATGAGGTCTAGCATTGTCTTGCATTAGGAGGAACCCAGGGCCAACCGCACCAGCATATGGTCTCACAAGGGGTCTGAGGATCTCATCTCGGTACCTAATGGCAGTCAGGCTATCTCTGGCGAGCACATGGAGGGCTGTGCGGCCCCCCCGAAGAAATGCCACCCCACACCATAACTGACCCACCGCCAAACCGGTCATGCTGGAGGATGTTGCAGGCAGCAGAACGTTCTCCACGGCGTCTCCAGACTCTGTCACGCCTGTCACATGTGCTCACTGTGAACCTGCTTTCATCTGTGAAGAGCAGAGGGCACCAGTGGCGAATTTGCCATTCTTGGTGTTCTCTGGCAAATGCCAAACGTGTTGGGCTGTAAGCACAACCCCCACCTGTGGACGTCGGGCCCTCATACCACCGTCATGGAGTCTGTTTCTGACCGTTTGAGCAGACACATGCACATTTGTGGCCTGCTGGAGGTAATTTTGCAGGGTTCTGGCAGTGCTCCTCCTGCTCCTCCTTGCACAAAGGCGGAGGTAGCGGTCCTGCTGCTGGGTTGTTGCCCTCCTACGGCCTCCTCCACGTCTCCTGATGTACTGGCCTGTCTCCTGGTAGCGCCTCCATGCTC
Source organism: Salmo salar (assembly GCF_965601325.2). Taxonomy (NCBI): domain Eukaryota; kingdom Metazoa; phylum Chordata; class Actinopteri; order Salmoniformes; family Salmonidae; genus Salmo; species Salmo salar. The sequence continues at coordinate 101,027,893 of NC_138291.1, forward strand.
TGGACACTACGCTGACAGACACAGCAAACCTTCTTGCCACAGCTCGCATTGATGTGCCATCCTGGATGAGCTGCACTACCTGAGCCACTTGTGTGGGTTGTAGACTCCGTCTCATGCTACCACTAGAGTGAAAGCACCGCCAACATTCAAAAGTGACCAAAACATCAGCCAGGAAGCATAGGAACTGAGAAGTGGTCTGTGGTCCCCACCTACAGAACCACTCCTTTATTGGGGGTGTCTTGCTAATTGCCTATAATTTCAACCTGTTGTCTATTCCATTTGCACAACAGCATGTGAAATGTATTGTCAATCAGTCTTGCTTCCTAAGTGGACAGTTTGATTTCACAGACGTGTGATTGACTTGGAGTTACATTGTGTTGCTTAAGTGTTACATTTATTTTTTTGAGCAGTGTATATTTGGCTAAGGTGTATGTAAACATCCGACTTCAACTGTTTAAACAGTGCCTTGCAATGGTGTTCACCCACTTGGCATTTTTCCTATTTTGTTTCATTACAACCTGTAATTTAAATATATTTTTATTTGGATTTCATGTAATGGACATACAGAAAATAGTCCAAATTTGTGAAGTGAAATAAAAAACAAAAACGGAAAAGTGGTGCATGCATATGTATTCACCCCTTTTGCTATGAAGCCCTTAACCTGTTGGGGGGTAGGGGTCAGTATTTACACGGCCGGATAAAAAACGTACCGGATTTAATCTGGTTATTACTACTGCCCAGAAACTAGAATATGCATATAATTATTGACTTTGGATAGAAAACACCCTAAAGTTTCTAAAACTGTTTGAATGGTGTCTGTGAGTATAACAGAACTCATATGGCAGGCAAAAACCTGAGAAGATTCCTTACAGGAAGTGGCCTGTCTGACCATTCCTTGAGCTTCTTGCCTCTGTTTATTGAAGACTGAGGATCTTTGCTGTAACGTGACACTTCCTACGGCTCCCATAGGCTCTCAGAAGGCGGGAAAAAGCTGAATGATGTAATTCCAGCCCCAGGCTGAAACACATTTGCGCTTTTGGCAAGTGGCCGATCAGAGGACAATGGGCTTAGGCGCGTGCACGAGTCGACCCCATGCTTTATTTTCTTTCGTCTTTTTACCTAAACGCAGATTCCCGGTCGGAATAATATCGCATTTTTACGCAAGCGTCCCACCTAGCCCATAGAGGTTACGCTTGAATGGGCTAGTGACTGTGACAGCATGGAATTCAAATGAGGAGATAGACAGATGGGTCAGGGGAGAAAGAGAGAATGTCCACTTGGGAGAGATGAGGATTCCAGTGCCACCACCCCGCTGACCAGATGCTCTCGGGGTATGCGAGAACACGTGGTCAGACGTGGAGAGAGCAGTAGGAGTAGCAGTGTTTTCTGTGGTAATCCATGTTTCCGTCAGCGCTAAGAAGTTGAGGGACTGGAGGGTAGCATAGGCTGAGATGAACTCTGCCTTGTTGGCCGCAGACCGGCAGTTCCAGAGGCTGCCGGAGACCTGGAACTCCACGTGGGTCATGCGCGCTGGGACCACCAGGTTAGAGTGGCAGCGACCATGCGGTGTGAAGCGTTTGTGTGGCCTGTGCAGAGAGGAGAGAACAGGGATAGGCAGACACATGGTTGACAGGTTACAGGAGAGGCTACGCTAATGCAAAGGAGATTGGAATGAACACTCAATGATACTCAATGACACTCAAATATAACTTTCCAACTTCCACTTTAGAAATTATAATTGATGTAAACTGCAGTGGTTCAATGTTACCAGGAATAGGCTTAAACTTAGTTTATTCAGCTAGATAACTTGGTACAGTATTCCTCCAGCTTCTTCCAGTGTCCTATGACGCTCCGCCCCTGTGCCTCCGCCCCTGTGCCTTCTTCTCGAGGTGTTGGTGAAGCGAAACTATGACATGGGGGACTGGGAGCTGTTCGCTGTCGTCAAGGTCTTGAAGGTGTGGAGACATTGGCTTGCGGGGGCTAAACACCCTTTTCTCATTTGGACTGACCAGCGCAATCTGGAGTACATCCGGGCAGCGAGGAGACTGAACCCTCGCCAGGCAAGGTGGGCCATGTTTTTCACCCGTTTTGTTTTTACCCTTTCTTACAGACCAGGTTTCCAGAACGAGAAGGCAGATGCACTGTCCCGGCTGTATGACACAGAGGAGCGGACCATAGATCCCACCCGCATACTCCCGGCCACCTGCCTGGTGGCGCCGGTAGTGTGGGAGCTGGACGCGGACAATGAGCAGGCGCTACGTGCAGAGCCTACTCCCCTCCAGTGTCCCGCTGGGCGTCTGTATGTTCCGTCTGCTGTCCGTGACCAGCTGATCTATTGGGCCCACACATCACCCTCCTCTGGTCATCCAGGCATCGGTCGGACGGTGCGCTGTCTGAATGGGAAGTACTGGTGGCCCACGTTGGCTAAGGATGTGAGGGTTTATGTTTCCTCCTGCTCAGTGTGCACCCAGTGTAAGGCTCCTAGGCACCTTCCGAGAGGGAAGCTACACCCCTTTATCCATTCCACAACTGCCTTGGTCGCACCTGTCGGTGGATTTCCTTACCGATCATCCTCCTTCACAGGGTAACACCACGATCCTGGTCGTTGTGGACCGGTTTTCTAAGTCCTGCCGTCTACTCCCTCTGCCCGGTCTCCCTACGGCCCTACAGACTGTGGAGACTTCCGGCACTACATGGTGCCTGAGGATATAGTGTCTGATTTGGGTCCCCAGTTCACGCCGAGGGTCTGGAGGGCGTTCATGGAATGTCTGGGGGTCTCGATCAGCCTTACCTCAGGTTTCCACCCCGACAGTAACGGGCAGGTGACGAGAGTTAACCAGGATGTGGGTAGGTTTCTGAGGTCTTATTGCCAGGACCGGCCGGGGGAGTGGGCGGCGTTCATGCCCTGGGCAGAGATGGCTGGGGTACTGGGGTACCAGCCGGTTCTTGCGCCTTGGCATCAGAGTCAGATCGAGGCTCCTGCGGTGGACGACTAGTTCAGGCACGCGGAGGAGACATGGGATGCCGCTCATGTTCACCTTCAGCGGGCTGTGCTGCACCAGAAAGCCAGCGCAGACCGTCACCGCAGTAAGGCCCCGGTATTCGCACCTGCCAGAAGCTGGGCCGCGGTTTGTGGGGCCATTTAAAGTCCTGAGGAGACTGAACGAGGTTAGTTACAGGTTACAACTTCCTCCCGATTACCGTATTAACCCCTCGTCCCATGTGTCTCTCCTCAGGCCGGTGGTGGCTGGCCCGCTCCAGGAGTCTGAGGTGCGGGAGGTTCCTCCGCCCCCTCTGGACATCGAGGGTGCCCCGGCTTATTCCGTTCGATCCATACTGGATTCAAGGCGTCGGGCGAGGGGCCTTCAGTACCTCGTGGAGTGGGAGGGGTAGGGTCCGGAGGAGAGATGCTGGGTTCCGGTGGAGGACGTGTTGGACCCTTCAATGCTGCGGGAGTTCTACCGTCTCCATCCGGATCGCCTTGCTCCTCGCCCTCCGGGTCATCCCCGAGGCCGGTGTTGGCGCGCGGCTTCAAGGGGGTACTGTCACGACTTCCGCCAAAGTCGGTTCCTCTCCTTGTTCGGGCAGCGTTCGGCGGTCGATGTCACCGGTCTTCTAGCCATCGCCGATCCACCTTTCATTTTCCATTTGTTTTGTCTTGTTTTCCCACACACCTGGTTTACATTTCCCTCATTACTTGTTGTGTATTTAACCCTCTGTTCCCCCCATGTCTGTGTGTGAAATTGTTTATTGTTGAGGTTGGCATGCTTCCGGCTGGTTAGCGCCGGGGTTTTGTTTTATTACCCGTGCTTTGTGGCAGCCGGTACTTTGTACTTGGGTTTTGTACTTTGTGCTGCTTTACTTGTTCTTTGGGCATTTGTTGTGTGACGCGGTTGTGTTCTGTTCAAATGATTGCCTAAGTAATGTACTTTGTCCACTCATCTCTGCTTTCCTGCGCCTGACTTCCATTCACCAGCTACACTCACCCCTTGACACATATTGACTCAAATCTCTGGCTGCTTTAATTTATTTAATAAATGGATTAATAAAGATATCACTAGTCACTTTAAATAACGCCACTTTAATTATGTCGTATATTCTATACCATCTACTGCATCTTGCCTATGCCGCACGGCCATCGCTCATCCATATATTTATTCATCCCTTTTACATTTGTGTGTACTAGGTAGTTGTTGTGAATTTGTTAGATTACTTGCTAGATATTACTGAACTGTTGGAACTAGAAGCACAAGCATTTCGCTACACTCGCATTAACATGTGCTAACCATGTGTATGTGACCAATAACATTTTATTTGATTTGATTACTGGGGCCAAGCTTCTTGCCATCCAGGACCTCTATACCAGGCGGTGTCAGAGGAAGGCCCAAAAAATTGTCAAAGACTCCAGCCAAGTTAATCATAGACTGTTCTCTCTGCTACCGCACGGCAAGCAGTACCAGAGCACCAAGTCTAGGTCCAAAAGGCTTCTTAAGAGCTTCTACTCCAAAGCCATAAGACTCCTGAACCGCTAATCAAATGGCTACCCAGACCCCTCTTTTACGCTGCTGCTACACTCTGTTAATTATCTATGCATAGTCACTTTAACTCAACCTACATGTACATATCACCTCAATTACCTCGACTAACTGGTGCCCCCACACATTGGCTCTGCACTGGTACCCCCTGTATATAGCCTCGCTATTGTTATTTTACTGCTGCTGTTTAATTATTTGTTACTTTATTTTCAATTTTTTATTTAACACTTAACACGGAGCATATGGAGCACATAGAGCATATGGAGCATACAGCTCATATGGAGCATACAGATCATATGGAGCAGACAGAAAACATGGAGCATACAGCGCATATGGAGCATACAGTGCATATGGAGCATATGGAGAACACAGCATATGGAGAATACAGACCATAGAGCATATAGAGCATATGGAACTTAGAGCATATGGAGCATACAGAGCATAGAGCATATGGAGCATACAGAGCATAGAGCATATGGAGCATACAGAGCATATGGAGCACAACACACCTTGTATGTGCAAGAGGTGATATAGGAAAGACAACCTTGGACCTTTTGGGAGGCGAGGATAGAAGAGAAGGGGAGGGAGGAGAGGGGATGGGAGGGAAGAGGGTTAGGGCGGGAGGGAGGGAAGAGGACGTCTCATTTGGATGCACTTAATTAGTTAGGATGATTGATTTGATGGCGGTGGCAGGGTGGGCTGGGAGCCTGGGACAGAGCGGAGGGGAGTGGCAGGGCCAAACTCCCTGGACTGTGAAGGAGGCTAACGTTCTGGTCGATATTTACAGCTTTATCAACATTAAAGGAAGACCCCCGTTCTGTCTTTCGTTCTGTCTGTCTATCGTTCTCTTTCTATCTTTCTGTCTGTCTCTCGTTCTGTCTTTCAAGCATTCCGTCTTTCAATCGTGCTCTGTCTATCATTCTCTTTCAATCGTTCTGTCTGTCTATCGTTCTCTGTTTATCGTTCTCTCAATCTTGATCTCTCTCTCTCTCGCACTTTCAAAATTTAATCCGTTGCTAGTTACCTGTCAAAAATTGTAATCAGTAACAAAACTATTAGATAACCCAAACTGGTTAAACAGGTCAACATTCACAAGGCCGCAGGGCCAGACGGGTTACCAGGACGAGTACTGACATTTTCAACGTCTCCCTGTTCGAGTCTGTAATGGCTACATGTTTTAAGCAGACCACCATAGTCCCTGTGCCAGAGAACACTAATGTAACCTGCCTAAATGTCTACCAAGGCGTAGCACTCACGTCTGAAGCCATGAAGTGCTTTGAAAGGCTGGTCATGGCTCACATCAACACCATTATCCCAGAAACCGTAGACCCACTCCAATTTGGATACAGCCCCAACATATCCACAGATGATGCAATCTCTATTGCACTCCACACTGCCCTTTCCCACCTGGACAAAAGGAACACCTATGTGAGAATGCTATTCATTGACAACAGCTCAGCATTCATCACCATAGTGCCCTCAAAGCTCATCAATAACCTAAAGACCCTGGGACTAAACACCTCCCTCTGCAACTGGATGGTAAGGGCAGGTAACAACACATTGACCACGCTGATCCTGGCCGTGTGGTGCCAGGACAACAACCTCTCTCTCAACGTGATCAAGACAGAGGAGGTGATTGTGGACTACAGGAAAAAGAGGACCGAGCACGCCCTCATTCTCATCGACGGGGCTGCAGTGGAACAGGTTGAGAGCTTCAAGTTCCGTGGTGTCCACATCACCAACAAACTAACATGTTGCAAGCACACCAAGACAGTCATGAAGAGGGCATGACAAAACCTATTCCCCCTCAGGAGACTGAAAAGATTTGGCATGGGTCCTCAGATCCTCAAAAGGTTCTACAGCTGCACCATCTAGAGCATCCTGACTGGTTGCATCACTGCCTGGTATGGCAACTGCTCGGCCTCCGACCGCAAGGCACTACAGAGGGCATACGGCCCAGTGCATCACTGGGGCCAAGCTTCCTGCCATCCAGGACCTCTATATCAGGAGGTGTCAGAGGAAGGCCCCAAAAATTGTCAGACTCCAGCCACCCTAGTCATAGACTGTTCTCTCTGCTACCGCACGGCAAGCGGTACCGGAGCGCCAAGTCTAGGTCCAAGAGGCTTCTAAACAGCTTCTACGACGAAGCCATAATACTCCTGAACACCTAATCAAATGGCCACCCGGACTATTTGTATTGCTGCCCCCCCCCCCTACACTGCTGCTACTCTCTGTTATTATCTATGCATAGTCACTTTAATAACTCTTCCTACATGTACAAACTACCTCAACTAACCGGTGCCCCCGCACATTGACTCTGTATCGGTACCCCCCTGTATATAGTTTCGCTATTGTTATTTTACTGCTGCTCTTTAATTACTTGTTACTTTTATCTCTTATTCTTATCCGTATTTTTTTTTCAACTGCATTGTTGAATAGGGGCTCGTAAGTAAACATTTCACTGTAAGGTCTAAACCTGTTGTATTCGGCGCAAGTGACTAATAAAATTTGATTTGATTATTACACAATTTCTCTACCACAACATATCTACAAAAAACACATTATTACGCCACTACTCTACTGCTACATATCTACAATACAACACATTATTACACCACTACTCTACTACTACATATCTAGAATACAACACATTATTACGCCACTACTCTACCACAACATATCTACAATACAACACATTATTACAACACTACTGTACCACAACATATCTACAATAGAACACATTCTTACACACTACTCTACCACAAAATATCTACAATACAAAATCCATAATACAGCAATATAACAATATACATGTGTGTAGAGTCCGTGCGTTAGCATGTGTATGTGTGTGTGCGTGCCTGTTTGTCTCTTCACAGTCCAAGTTGTTCCATAAGATATCTGATTTTCCTGCTTACATGAGTTACTTGATGTGGAATAGAGTTCCATGTAGTAATGTGCATTTCCTAGAGTCTTGGGGACAGTGAAGCGACCTCTGATGGCATGTCTTGTGGGGTATGCATTGGTGTCTGATCTGTGTGCCAGTCGTTTAAACAGACAGCTAGGTGCATATCAACATGTCAATACCTCTCATAAATACAAGTAGTTATGCAGTCAATCTCTCCTCTACTTTGAGCCAGGAGAGATTGACATGCATTCTATTGATTTTAGCTCTTCGCGTAAATTTAAGAGCCAGCCATGCTGCCCTGTTCTGTACCAACTGTAATTTGCTTATGTCCTTCTTTGTGGCACTTGATCATATGACTGGGCAGTAGTCCAGGTGCGACAACACTATGGCCTGCAAGACTTGTTTCGTTGATAGTGTTGTTAAGAAAATAGAGAAGCACATTATTATGGACAGACCTCTCCCCATCTTAGCTACTGTTGCATCAATATGTTTTGACTATGACAGTTTACAATCCAGGGTTACTCCGAGCAGTTTAGTCTCTTCAACTTTCTCAATTTCCACATTATTCATTACACTATTTAGTTGAGGTTTAGGGTTTAGTGAACTATTTGTCCCAAATACAATGACTTTAGTTTTTATATATACTTAGAACTAGCTTATATTTTGTCACCTATTATAAAACTGACTCCAGATCTTTCAGTGTTGCAGTGATTTCAGTAGCTGAAGTGTATAGTGTTGAGTCATCAGCATACATACACTCAAAGGCTTTACTCAGTGCCATTGACAGGTCATTAGTAACCACCACGTGTGGTGCGTTCATGACAGCTTCATCATGACAGTATGGGATATAGAGCAGAGCCAGGGAGACCACATAATTTACCTGAGCAACCATTACATTGATCTCCTTTGTAGCATATCAAATCAAATCAAATTTTATTTGTCACATGCGCCGAATACAACTGGTGTAGACCTTACTGTGAAATGCTTACTTACAACAATGCAGTTCAAGAAATGGAGTTAAGAAAATATTTACTAAATAAACTAAAGTAAAAAAAATGTGATCAAATGAAAAAGTTACATAAGAAGATTACAAAACAATAACGAGGCTATATACAGGGAGTACTGGTACCGAGTCAATGTGCGGGGGTAAAGGTTAGTCGATGACATTTTTAATAGTGACTGCATAGGTAATAAATAGCGAGTAACAGCAGTGTAAAAATAAAGAGGGGCGGGGGTGGATTCAACGCAAATAGTCCAGGTGGCCATTTGTTGAATTGATCAGCAGTCTTATCGCTTGAAGCTGTTATTAAGGAGCCTTTTGACATTTACATTTTAGTCATTTAGCAAACGCTCTTATCTGGAGCGACTTACAGTAGTGAATGCATACACTTCATATGTTTCTTTTTTTTTTCATCCTGGTCCCCGTGGGAAACGAACCCACAACCCTGGCGTTGCAAACACCATGCTCTACCAACTGAGCCACACGGGACTACTACATGGGGCTACACATGGACTACACATGGACCTAGACTTGGCGATCCAGTACCGCTAGCCATGCGGTAGCAGAGAGAACAGTCTATGACTTCAGTGACTGGAGTCTTTGACAATTTCTTGGGCCTTCCTCTGACACCGCCTAGTATATAAGGAAGCTTGGCCCCAGTGATGTACTAGGCTGTACGTACTACCCTCTGTAGCGCCTTACGGTCAGATGCCGAGCAGTTGCCATACCAGGCAGTGATGCACCCGTCAGAATGCTCTCGATGGTGCAGCTGTAGAACTTTTTGAGGATCTGGGGACCAATGTCAAATCTTTTCTGTCTCCAGATGGGGAAAAGTTGTTATCGTGCACTCTTCACAACTGTCTTGGTGTGCTTGGACCATGATAGTTCGTTGGTGACGTGGACACCAAGGAACTTGAAACTCTCAACCCGCTCCACTTCAGCCCCGTTGATGTTAATGGGTATAGTCCACGATCAGCTCCTTTGTCTTGCTCACATTGAGGGAGAGGTTGTTATCCTGGCACCACACTGCCAGGTCTCTGACCTCCTCCCTGTAGGCTGTTTCATCGTTGTCGGTGATCAGGCTTAGTGTTGAATGCTGAGCAGTAGTCAATGAACAGAGAGAAAGGTAAGTGTGGAGTGCAATTGAGATTGTGTCATCTGTGGATCTGTTAGGGCTGTATGCGAATTGGAGTGGATCTAGGGTTTCTGGCATGATGGTGTTGATGTGAGCCATGACCAGCCTTTCACAGCACTATATGGCTACCAACGTGAGTGCTACGGGGTGGTAATCATTTAGGCAGGTTACCTTCTCGAACTTGGGCATAGGGACTATGGTGGTTGTTTGAAACATGTAATGTTGAAGTCGGAAGTTTACATACATGTCACGTCCTGACCATAGTGAGTGGTTATTTTCTATGGTGGAGTGGTCAGGGCGTGACGGGGTGTTTGTCTATTTTTGTATGTCTATGTTCAGTTTCTAGTTTTGCATTTCTATGTTGGTGTTGTTTGGCATGACCTCCAATTAGAGGCAGCAGGTTGTCGTTGTCTCTAATTGGAGGTCCTATTTAAGTTGATGTTTGTTTCACATGTGTTTGTGGGTGATTATTCGTTGTGAGTGTATTTGATCCTCCTGCGTCACAGTTTGTTGTTTTGTGTATATTTTGAAGTGTTTAATTGTTGCATTCGGTTTCACTGGCTAAATAAATATGTGGAACTATGAAAACGCTGCATCTTGGTCCGCTCCTTCCAACAGCTGTGACATTACACTTATGTTGGAGTCATTAAAACTAGTTTTTCAACCACTTCACAAGTTCCTTGTTAACAAACTGTAGTTTTGCATGTCGGTTAGGAAACCTACTTTGTGCATGACACAAGTAATTCTTCCAACAATTGCTTACAGACAGATTATTTCACTTATAATTCACTGTATCACAATTCCAGTGGGTCAGAAGTTTACATACACTAAGTTGACTGTGCCTTTAAACAGCTTGGAAAATTCCAGAAAATGATGTCATGGCTTTAGATGCTTCTGATAGGCTAATTGACATCATTTGAGTCAATTGGAGGTGTACCTGTGGATGTATACTGTTAATGTGAAATCAAATTGTCCACTTAGGAAGCAACACTGATTGACAAATTTCACATGCTGTTGTGCAAATGGAACAGACAACAGGTGGAAATTATAGGCAATTAGCAAGACACCCCCAATAAAGGAGTGGTTCTGCAGGTGGTAACCACAGGCAACTTCTCAGTTCCTATGCTTCCTGGCTGATGTTTTGGTCACTTTTGAATGCTGGCGGTGCTTTCACTCTAGTGGTAGCATGAGACGGAGTCTACAACCCACACAAGTGGCTCAGGTAGTGCAGCTCATCCAGGATGGCACATCAATGCGAACTGTGGCAAGAAGGTTTGCTGTGTCTGTCAGCGTAGTGTCCAGAGCATGGAGGCGCTACCAGGAGACAGGCCAGTACATCAGGAGACGTGGAGGAGGCCGTAGGAGGGCAACAACCAAGCAGCAGGACCGCTACCTCCGCCTTTGTGCAAGGAGGAGCAGGAGGAGCACTGGCAGAGCCCTGCAAAATTACCCCCAGCAGGCCACAAATGTGCATGTGTCTGCTCAAACGGTCAGAAACAGACTCCATGAGGGTGGTATGAGGGCCCGACGTCCACAGGTGGGGGTTGTACTTACAGCCCAACACCGTGCAGGACGTTTGGCATTTGCCAGAGAACACCAAGATTGGCAAATTTGCCACTGGTGCCCTGTGCTCTTCACAGATGAAAGCAGGTTCACACTGAACACATGTGACAGACGTGACAGTCTGGAGATGCCGTAGAGAACGTTCTGCTGCCTGCAACATCCTCCAGCATGACCGGTTTGGCGGTGGGTCAGTCATGGTGTGGGGTGGCATTTCTTTGGGGGGCCGCACAGCCCTCCATGTGCTCGCCAGAGGTAGCCTGACTGCCATTAGGTACTGAGATGAGATCCACAGACCCCTTATGAGAGCATATGCTGGTGCGGTTGACCCTGGGTTCCTCCTAATGCAAGACAATGCTAGACCTCATGTGGCTGGAATGTGTCAGCAGTTCTTGCAAGAGGAAGGCATTGATGCTATGGACTGGCCCGCCCGTTCCCCAGACCTGAATCCAATTGAGCACATCTGGGACATCATGTCTCTCTCCATCCACCAACGCCACGTTGCACCACAGACTGTCCAGGAGTTGGCGGATGCTTTAGTCCAGGTCTGGGAGGAGATCCCTCAGGAGACCATCCTCCACCTCATCAGGAGCATGCCCAGGCATTGTAGGGAGGTCATACAGGCACGTGGAGGCCACACACACTACTGAGCCTCATTTTGACTTGTTTGAAGGACATTACATCAAAGTTGGATCAGCCTGTAGTGTGGTTTACCACTTTAATTTTGAGTGTGATTCCAAATCCAGACCTCCATGGGTTGATAAATTGGATTTCCATTGATTATTTTTGTGTGTTTTTGGTGTCAGCACATTCAACTATGTAAAGAAAAAAGTATTTAATACGATTATTTCATTCATTCAGATCTAGGATGTGTTATTTTAGTGTTCCCTTTATTTTTTTGAGAAGTGTATTTCAAGGCCTACCTGCTTGACATCATGGGAAAATCAAAAGAAATCAGCCAAGACCTCAGAAAAAAATAGTTGTAAGGGCTGTCTGAGGAAGTGGACCAAAATGCAGCAGAGTTAGTGTTCATCATAATTTAATTTAAAAAAAATCACTGGAACACTACAAAACAAGAAAATACCGACAGCTCAACAGTACTGACAGCATAACACACTGAACAGAAACAATTACCCACAACCCCAAAGAAAAACACACACTACTATATAGGACTCCCAATCAAAGGCAACTCAACACACCTGCCTTCAATTGGGAGTCCAGCCTCAATTAACTAAACACATGACAGAAAAAACATCTCTGCCACGTCCTGACCAAAACCAATACAATTGCTCACTCTGCTGGTCAGGACGTGACAGTACCCCCCCCCCCCCCTAAAGGTGCAGACCCCGGAATGCACCTAAAAGAAAGAAAACAAAAACAAACAAAAAAATATCCCCCTAAACAATAAGGGAGGGAAGGGAGGGTGGCTGCCGTCAACGAGAGCACTGTGCTACACCCTCCCTCCCCAACCCACCTATCCTGGAGGTGGCTCAGGTGCGGGACGTGGACCTCGCTCCACCTTCGGCGTCGCCCACTTCGGTGGTGCCGATAGCTGCGCCGGGCAGACGGGCCACTCGAGCTGACCCTGGCAGACGGACCACTCGGACTGTGCCGGAGGACAGGCGGGCCACTCGGGCTGGGCCGGAGGACAGGCGGGCCACTCGGGCTGATCCGGACAGGCGGGCCACTCCGGCAGCTCTGGCAGTCGGGCCACTCTGGCAGACCCGGGCAGTCGGGCCACTCTGGCAGCTCCGGGCAGTCGGGCCACTCTGGCAGCTCCGGCTAGTCGGGCCGCTCTGGCAGCTCCGGGCAGTCGGGCCGCTCTGGCAGCTCCGGGCAGTCGGGCCGCTCTGGCAGCTCCGGGCAGTCGGGCCGCTCTGGCAGCTCCGGGCAGTCGGGCCGCTCTGGCAGCTCCGGGCAGTCGGGCCGCTCTGGCAGCTCCGGGCATAGTGCGTATAGCGGGAAACACCGGACCGTATAGGCGCACTGGCCGTCTTGAGCGCAGGGTTGGCATCACCCCTTCAGGCTCGATGCTCACTTCGCCCTGGCACAAGCGGGGCGCTGGTATTGTGCCTACCGGCCTGAACATCCCAGGCCTCACCACAGCCCCAACCCCAAAGCACGGGACCTGTCCAGTCTGTTTCAGCCTAAACAGGGTACGGGGAGCTGGCCTGGGGCTCCATCCTCGCCCCGTCAAACAGCCCTTGTGCCCCCCCCAAAACATTTCTTGGGGCTGCCTCTCGGGTTCCCTTACCCGCTGTGTTCCCCAGTCCTAGCCAGCATTCCACCGCTGCTTGGTCCTGTTGTGGTGGGTAATTCTGTAAGGACTGTCTGAGGAAGTGGACCAAAATGCAGCAGAGTTAGTGTTCATCATCATTTAATTAAAAAAAAAATCACTGGAACACTACAAAACAAGAAAATACCGACAGCTCAACAGTACTGACAGCATAACACACTGAACAGAAACAATTACCCACAATCCCAAAGAAAAACACACACAACTATATAGGACTCCCAATCAAAGGCACCTCAACACACCTGCCTTCAATTGGGAGTCCAACCTCAATTAACTAAACACATGACACAAAAAAACATCTCTGCCACGTCCTGACCAAAACCAATACAATTGTTCACTCTGCTGGTCAGGACGTGACAATAGTATACCTCCACAAGCCTGGTTCATCCCTGGGAGCAATTTCCAAATGCCTGAAGGTACCGCATTCATCTGTGCAAACAATAGTACGCAAGTATAAACGCCATGGGACCACAGACTCGTCATACCGCTCAAGAAGGAGACGCGTTCTGTCTCCTAGAGATGAACGTACTTCGGTGTCAAAAGTGCAAATCTATCCCAGAACAACAGCAAATGACCTTGTGAAGATGCTGGAGGAAACAGGTACAAAAGTATCTATATCCACAGTAAAACGAGTCCTATATCGACATAACCTGAAAGGCCGCTCAGCAAGGAAGAAGCCACTGCTCCAAGACCGCCATAAAAAAGCTAGAGTACGGTTTGCAAGTGCACATGGGGACAAAGATTGTACTTTTTGGAGAATGTCCGCTGGTCTGATGAAACAAAAATAGAACTGTTTGGCCATAATGACCATCGTTATGTTCGGGGGAAAAAGGGGGACGCTTGCAAGCCGAAGAACATCATCCCAACCGTGAAGCACGGGGGTGGCAGCATTGTGCTGCGGGGGTGCTTTGCTGCAGGAGGGACTGGTGCACTTCACAAAATAGTTGGCATCGTAAGGAAGGATAATTATGTGGATATGTCGAAGCAACATCTCAGGACATCATTCAGGAAGTTAACCTCTATGGGCTAGGTATGACTATTTTACACCATTTTAAAGACAAGACTCTCGTTAATCTAACCACACTGTCCAATTTCAAAAAGGCTTTACAACGAAAGCAAAACATTAGATTATGTCAGCAGAGTACCCAGCCAGAAATAATCAGACACCCATTTTTCAAGCTAGCATATAATGTCACATAAACCCAAACCACAGCTAAATGTAGCACTAACCTTTGATGATCTTCATCAGATGACAACCCTAGGACATTATGTTATACAATACATGCATGTTTTGTTCAATCAAGTTCATATTTATATCAAAAACCAGCTTTTTACATTAGCATGTGACTAGCATGTGACTAGCATTCCCACCGAACACTGCCGGTGAATTTACTAAATTACTCACGATAAACGTTCACAAAAAGCATAACAATTATTTAAAGAATTATAGATACAGAACTCCTCTATGCACTCGATATGTCCGATTTTAAAATAGCTTTTCGGTGAAAGCACATTTTGCAATATTCTCAGTAGATAGCCCGGCATCACAGGGCTAGCTATTTAGACACCCAGCAAGTTTAGCACTCATCAAAGTCAGATTTACTATAAGAAAAATGTTATTACCTTTGTTGTCTTCGTCAGAATGCACTCCCAGGACTTCTACTTCAATAACAAATGTTGGTTTGGTCCAAAATAATCCATCGTTATATCCAAACAGCGGCGTTTTGTTCGTGCGTTCAAGACACTATCCTAAAGGGTAAATAAGGGTGGCGAGCATGGCGCAATTCGTGACAAAAAAATTCGACATATTCCATTACCGTACCTCGAAGCATGTCAACCGCTGTTTAAAATCAATTTTTATGCCATTTTTCTCATAAAAAAGCGATAATATTCCGACCGGGAATCTGCGTTTAGGTAAACAGACAAAGGAAAAGAAAGCATTTGGTCAACGCGGGCACGCGCCTAAGCCCATAGTACTCTGAGTGGCCACTTGCCAAAAGCGATAAAGTGTTTCAGCCAGAGCCTGCCTCGATATAGTTCAGCTTTTTCCCGGGCTCTGAGAGCCTATGGAAGCCGTAGGAAGTGCCACGTTATTGCACAGATCCTGAGTCTTCAATAAAAAGAGCCAAGATGAAACACTACTTCTCAGACAGGCCACTTCCTGCATGAAATCATCTCAGATTTTGGCCTGCCATATGAGTTCTGTTATACTCACAGACACCATTCAAACAGTTTTAGAAACTTTAGGGTGTTTTCTATCCAAAGCCAATAATTATATGCATATTCTAGTTACTTGGCAGGAGTAGTAACTAGATTAAATCGGGTACGTTTTTTATCCGGCTGTGTCAATACTGCCCCCTAGCCCTAACTGGTTAAATAGGAAACAGCACGTTAGTTGTGCAGGGCTTAACGATATTGATGGCTGTCGATGGCAAAATCTGTAGCATGAAGACAACTGTGTTAGCAGTGGGCTTATGTGACCATTACATCGGTGTATGCTAGCTAACAAACTTATTTACAGCAATCCTATGCCAAAGCACATCCCAGAAAGCCCCTCAATCCCTAACAGGTACCATATACCCACACATGTATAAATCAGTAATGTACAGCAAACTTGTACACATTGTAAAATATAAAATATAAAACAGTAAAACAGAACGTGACCTACCCCTTGCATCACATTTTCATACTGGGAAGACCTGACGTTCGCGATCTCCCCCTATCTGCAAGCGGGGCCAATCACAACACGCCTTATTGTCATCAGAGTTGAACAAACCAATAAGAATGCTTGAACATTAAATACACCTTTCTTTAGAGGCAAGTGGAAACATAACCAACCCTGTTACATATGTAAACTTCCGACTTGTAGGTACATCAGTGTTGGTGGTTTTTCTATTCTAACTAAATTACTGTGTGTTGGTGCTTTATCTATTCTAACTAGATTACTGTGAGTTGGTGGTTTATCTACGCTAACTAAATTACTGTGTGTTGGTGGTTTATCTATGCTAACTAGATTACTGTGTGTTGGTGGTTTATCTATGCTAACTAGATTACTGTGTGTTGGTGGTTTATGTTTGCTAACTAGAAAACTGTGTTGGTGGTTTATGTATGCTAACTAGTTTACGTATGTATTATTTATGCTAACTGCTCGATGCATTACCTTCAAACTCCACCGATCAGATGGAACACTAGTTGACTGTGTGGGTCAGTTGTGGTTGAGCGATGCCAAAGTCATGGGTTCAATTCCCACAAGGATCATACACATGCAAAAAATGTATGCACTCACTGTACTGTATGTGTCTTTGGATAAGAGCCAATGCAAAGTGGCATATATTATTATGTTTCAACTTGTCTTAGTTGTATGTACAGGACACACATGTTATACACCGTTAAAAGAAATGCTTCATTGAAGGTTCCTTCTCGATAATGCAAAAACAATGAACAATTTAAAGATAATAATACCAACATAAAGTGGCTCAGTAGAATAGAATAAACATTTTAGAATCAGTATAATACAGGATATTCCAATATTTACACGGGTTTTGGGGAAGGGGAGATTGGGGACAAGTGGTTAAATTGTGCAGTATTTAGTTATCATAATAATAGTCTGGTAGCAGCAGTTGTGATGTGTGTGTGTGTAGCATGAATATGTGTGTGTGAATATGTATTTTTTATTTTTTAATTTTTTATTTCACCTTTATTTAACCAGGTAGGCTAGTTGAGAACAACTTCTCATTTGCGACTGTGACCTGGCCAAGATGAAGCATAGCAGTTAGACACATACAACACAGTTACACATGGAATGAACAAAACATACAGTCAATAATACAGTAGAAAAAAGAAAACAAAAAGTCTATATACAGTGAGTGCAAATTAGGTAAAATAAGGGAATTAAGGCAATAAATAGGCCATGGTGGCAAAGTAATTACAATATGGCAATTAAACACTGGAATGGTAGATGTGCAAAAGATGGATGTGCAAGTAGAGATACTGGGGTGCAAAAGGAGCAGAATAAATAAATAAATACCGTATGGGGATGAGGTAGGTAGATAGATGGGCTGTATACAGATGGGCTATGAACAGGTGCAGTGATCTGTGAGCTGCTCTGACAGCTGGTGCTTAAAGCTAGTGAGGGAGATGGGAATCTCCAGCTTCAGAGATTTTTGCAGTTCGTTCCAGTCATTGGCAGCAGAGAACTGGAAGGAAAGGCGACCAAATGAGGAATTGGCTTTGGGGGTGACCAGTGAGATATACCTGCTGGAGCGCGTGCTACGAGTGGGTGCTGCTATGGTGACCAGCGAGCTGAGATATGGCGGGGCTTTACCTAGCAGAGACTTGTAGATAACCTGTAGCCAGTGGGTTTGGCGACGAGTATGAAGTGAGGGCCAGCCAACGAGAGCGTATAGGTCGCAATGGTGGGTAGTGTATGGGGCTTTGGTGACAAAACGGATGGCACTGTGATAGACTGCATCCAGTTTGTTGAGTAGAGTGTTGGAGGCTATTTTATAGATGACATCGCCGAAGTCGAGGATCGGTAGGATGGTCAGTTTTACGAGGGTCTGTTTGGCAGCATGAGTGAAGGATGCTTTTGTTGTGAAATAGGAAGCAGATTCTAGATTTAATTTTGGATTGGAATGTGTGGTTGTGTGTGTGAGTGATGTGTGCTAAGGTGCGGAGAGGTTTGGAGAGTCAGTGCAGGTCGTCAGTCTAGTTCAAGTTTTCATCAGTCTGATGGCTTGTAGATAGAAACTGTCTCAGAGCTTGTTGGTATCAGACTTCATGCTCTGATACCGTCTGCCCTACAGTAAGGGAGTGAACCGCTTGTGGCTGGGGTCAGTGGGGTCCTCGATGATGCTGCGGGCCTTCCTCTGGCAACGTTTTGAGTAGATGTCCTGGATGGATGAGAGCACAGTCCCAGTGATGTACTTAGCCATCTTCACGACCCGCTGGAGGACTTTGCGGTCATGAATGGACCAATTCCGGTACCAGGATACTCTTGATGGTGGAGCAATAATATTTGGCAGACGCTGTTGTGCCCTCTTATTAACAAGAGTGGTGGTGTTGTTGGTCCATGGCAAGTCCTCTGTGATGTGGATGCTGAGGAACTTAAAACTGCTGACTCTTTCTACTGCAGTCCTGTTGATGTGGATCGGGGCATGTTCCCTCCTCTGCTTCCTGAAGACAACAAGCAGCTCCTTTGTTTTGCTGATGTTGTGGGAGAGGTTGTTGTCCTGGAACCACAATGCCAGTTCACTTAACTGACTTATCGTTGTTGGTTATCAGGCCTTCAACCGTGGTGTCGTCAGCAAACTTGATGATGGAGTTGGTGTTGTGCAAATCCACGCAGTCATAGGTGAACAGGAAGTACAGCAGAGGGCTGAGGACACCCTTGGGGGCCCGGTGTACTCTTGGCATCCGCCATGGATCTCTTCATAAAGCATTGACATGGCTACAGTATCTGTTGGCCACTTACAACAGAGCCAAACTGTGACTGCTTTTCTAAACACATGTGTGTAGTAATGTATAACACAACACATGTCTGTAGTGTGTAGTAATGTATAAGACACCACGTCTGTAGTGTGTATTAATGTATAAGACAACACATGCCTGTAGTGTGTAGTAATGTATAAGACAACACATGCCTGTAGTGTGTAGTACTGTATAAGACAACACATGCCTGTAGTGTGTAGTAATGTATGAGACAACACGTCTGTAGTGTGTAGTAATGTATAAGACAACACATGCCTGTAGTGTGCAGTAATGTATAAGACACACATGCCTGTAGTGTGTAGTAATGTATAAGACACACATGCCTGTAGTGTGTAGTAATGTATAAGACACACATGCCTGTAGTGTGTAGCAATGAATACTGAGCAAAAATATAAACGCAACAGTTCATAAAAGGAAATCAGTCAATTGAAATGAATAAATTAGGCCCTAATCTATAGATTTCACATGACTGGGAATAGAGATGTGCATCTGTGGGTCACAGATAGATATGTTAAATGTAGGGGCGTGGACCCGAAAACCAGTCAGTATCTGGTGGGTCCACCATTTGCCTCATGCAGCGCGGCGCATCTCCTTCGCATAGAGTTGATCAGGCTGTTGATTGTGGCCTGTGGAATGTTGTCTCACTCCTCTTCAATGACTGTGCGAAGTTTCTGGATATTGGCGGGAACTGGAACACGCTTTTGTACATGTCGATCACGAGCATCCGAAACATGCTCAATTGATGACATGTCTGGTGAGAGTGCAGGCCATGGAAGAACTGGGACATTTTCAGCTTGAAGGAATTGTGTACAGATCCTTGCGAAATGGGGCTGTGCATTATCATGCTGAAACATAAGGTGATGGCGGCGGATGGATGGCACGACAATGGGCCTCAGGATCTGGTCATGGTATCTCTGTGCATTCAAATTGCCATCAATAAAATGCAATTGTGTTTGTTGTCCATAGCTTCTGCCTACCCATACCATAACCCCACCGCCACCATGGGGCACTCGTTTCACAACGTTGACATTAGAAAACAGCTCGCCAACACGATGCCATACATGTGGTCTGCGGTTGTGAGGCCGGTTGGATATACAACTAAATTCTATAAAACGACGTTGGAGGCGGGTTATGGTAGAGAAATGAACATTCAATTGTCTGGCAACAGCTCTGGTGGACTTTTCTGCAGCCAGCATGCCAATTGGACGCTCCCTCAAAACTTGAGACATGTGGCATTGTGTTGTGTAACAAAACATATTTTAGTGGCCTTTTATTGTCCCCAGCGCAAGGTGCACCTTTGTAATGATCATGCTGTTTAATTAGCTTCTTGATATGCCACACCTGTCAGGTGGATGGATTATCTTGACAATGGAGAAATTCTCACTAACAGGGACGTAAACAAATGTGTGCACAGCATTTGAGAGAAATAGCTTTTTGTGAGTATGTAACTTTTATGGGATCTTTTATTTTAGGGCATGAAACATGGAACCAACACTTTACATGTTGCATTTATATTTTTCTTCAGTGTATAATAATATTAGCCATAATAATGTTCAATTTCCAGCCGGAGGCTACAGTTACATCCAAGCAGTGCTTCAGTAGTCAAGACATATGTCATCGTAACATCACAAATAGGTAATTATGTATCTGGATCAGACAATACATCTTATCTCGCTCCCTAGTGAGACATAACACTTTCTATTTAAGGGGCCAAGATATGAATAAAAATGTACTTTTTTGTTAAACAGACCAGTTCTCACTGTGTTCTAGCTTGACATAAATCTTATCAGAGCTCGTCACATTTCTGCAACCCTATGTATTGGTTTAGATCAGCAGCTATGTCATTTGGGGTTTTTACTTCCACAACAATGCTATAAAGAGGGCCCCTGCTTTGGCTGGGATGTTGTGATATTGTGATATTGTAATCTTGTCAGCCAGTGTCCAACAGCACCCTATGGCTACCTGAGACGAGAATCTAGAATTCAAACACCAACGAAGTGAATCAATGCCTATGTCAACAGATTGACCCAGATGGCTCTTTTAAGCAATATTGATCACATAATACGTTGTTTATCTTATTGTAAGGCAGTGGGTGCAAGATTCAAGAGAAGAGATGCATTATACTGTTCATAGGCCAGGTACTGTAGCCAGTGCAGCTCAGACCAGACGAAGCCATTTGTCACAGTCTGCTAATGTGTTTACCTAGCAAGACACAACTTCCCCTCTTAGCTCCCCTGTGGAGCAGCAGCCAGTCTCTGGGGCAGTAACACCACAGAGAGATCCTGGAATTCAGGCTCAGTATTTTATGCCCACTTGGTGTCCAAGCTATCTCTCTTACTCTTACATTGTCCCTCTTCAGCGGCCATACGTATAAAGCATCTCATGGTCACTCTTCAGGGGCCGTATGTATAAAGCATCTCATTTCCCCTCTTCAGGGGCCATATGCATAAAGCTTCTCATTTCCCCTCTTCAGGGGCCGTATGTATAAAGCCGCTCATTTCCCCTTTTCAGGGGCCGTATGTATAAAGCATCTTATGGTCCCTCTTCATGGGCTATATGTATAAAGCCTCTTATTTCCCTTCTTATGGGTCATATGTACAGTGAGGGAAAAAAGTATTTGATCCCCTGCTGATTTTGTACGTTTGCCCACTGACAAAGAAATTATCAATTTATAATTTTAATGGGAGGTTTTTTTTCCCTCACTGTATAAAGCATCTCATTTCCCTTCTTCAGGGGCAGTATGCAAAAAGCCTCTCATTTCCCCTCTTCAAGGACCGTATGTGTAAAGCCTCTCATGGTCCCTCTTCAGGGGCCGTATGCATAAAGCATCTCATGGTCCCTCTTCAGGGGCCGTATGTATAAAGCCACTCATTTCCCCTCTTCAGGGGCCATATGTATAAAGTCTCTTATTTCCCCTCTTATGGGCCGTATGTATAAAGCATCTCATTTCCCTTCTTCAGGGGCCATATGCAAAAAGCCTCTCATTTCCCCTCTTCAAGGACCGTATGTGTAAAGCCTCTCATGGTCCCTCTTCAGGGGCTGTATTTATAAAGCCTCTCATTCCCCTCTTCAGGGGCCGTATGTATAAAGCATCTCATGGTCCCTCTTCAGGGGCCGTATGTATAAAGCATCTCAGAGTAGGATTGCTGATCATATACTGCCAACATCACCAAACAAATAAAAATAAATAGGAATGCAAGGCTTTATCGTAGTTTTTTTTAAAACATAAATTATTGACTAGCAATGCCTTGGAGATGGAGCAGTTGGTGACCACTGGTTTAAAGCATCACCATAAAGGGCTCTCTACCACTCTAATGCCAGAAAAATGGACACAGCGGCCATCAGAGTGGTTCCTCAAACTCAAAAACAGACTAGACCAGATCAGACACCCCTCAGACACCTCCAGACCTCCCCACAGACACCGCCATACACCTGCCAGACAACCCCAGACACCCCTCAGAAACCCTTCAGACACTCTCAGACACCCCTCAGACACTCCCCTCAGACACCTTCAGACCACCCCTCAGACCACCCCTCAGACCTCCCCCAGACACCCCCCAGACCCCCCCAGACACCCCTCAGACACCCCTCAGACACTCCTCAAACACACCCCAGACAGTTGTGGAGTGTGTGTGTTCTCCTTTAGGCTACTCTCACTAATCATTCCATAGTTCACAGGATCAGCTTGAGCTGCCTCAATGTAAATAGTGATTAACCCGTCAATCACTGATTATCAGCATACATACATGCTACTGGTATGTGTTCTCCTGTATGTCAACCATAGACATGCAAATTCAAAAGTTTATATTTACATAATTATTTACGTACATCACCACATGTTTATACACATCACTGGTCTCAACGGGCATTATTAATTCAAATCCTATAAATAATGTATGATGAGTCTCTTTGGGCCTAAATTGTTGTTTACGTACATGAGACATATGTGACAACTGAGAACACACAGAGGGAGACACACACACACACACCAATACACACATACACACAGGCACACATACAGATGTAGGATCATCATTTGATCACCCTGTTGCATGATAATTTTCCTGCAATGCAGGAAATGTAAAACTTGTAGTGTATTTGAGGTTTAAAACGTTTTCTGAAGTTTGTAATTTAATTATAATCTACATGATAATTCACATTTCTTGTTGTTGGAGGATTATTTTCCTGTTTTAGCAAACCCGACACAAATTAAGGTTCTTCATCTGTACACACGCACATGCGCACGCACACACACATACAGAGGGAGAAGAAAGAGAGAAGCGACCTCTGCCAGTGTGTGTGGGGTTTCTGTGTGTGTGTGTGTGTGTGTGTGTGTGTGTGTGTGTGTGTATGTGCGTGTGTGTTTACATTTGTGTGTGGAATGTAGGTAGGTGATGATTTTTGTAGAGCTGTGACATATTCTGTAATCTCTGTTTGTCATCCGAGCAAGAATGTCAGACATTTTTAAATCTCTTGTAAACAGACACATGTAACATAACTGGTATCGTAGCACATCAACAGACTGTGGGATGCCACAACTAACGGGGAACTTTGTTCTGGTGGGTGGATTTTTCCGTCACTGATCATTTGGACATCACTATTTCACTGGTGTTTGCATCTTTCTCATTCAGAAGGGGAGGGGACATTTGGCCCATAGACTTGCCAGCAATTTGCAGCAAAAGGGGGGTGGAGCTACCGCTCTGCTTCATCAGTCGTTCTAGTATATTTTCTAACACGTCTCCCCCCAGAACTCGAGCATCTGACCCAACTAGATTTTAGTTCTGGGTTTCCAGATGATACTTTTTTTTAATAACACCTCCAAACTTTTCATGATGATGTTTAAAGTCACTTTCACCTACTACAGCTCTTAAATGGCACTAGATGTTGACTCAGTCTTGGGGTGCTTCTAAAATGGCACCCTATTTCCTTAATACTGCACTCCTTTTGGCCAGAGCCTTGGAACCAGTCTTTGGTCTAAAGCAGTGACATTTCAGGCTCACCCCAAGACTGAGTCAACATCTATTGCCATTTATTAAGAGCTGTAGTGGGAGAAAGTGACTTTAAACATCATCATGAAAAGTTCCATTTAAAGTGTTGATGCCCCAAGGGTCTTGGCTGCTATTTGCATTAGTTGAGGTCATTTTAGTGTTAAGAGCTTTCGTGGTTGGAGGTCACTTTCAGGCATTCATTTCAGACTTTCACTCTGACATGATGTGTCTGAGCAAAATGTAGAAAGTCTAACTTTTTCCTGTCCTTTCTCTTGAATGTAGTGTTAGTATGACTCAGGGTATGTCCCAAATGGTACCCTATTCCTTATTTAGGGAACTACTTTCACACAACTCTAGGCAAATGACTATGCAGGAGATATGGTGCCATTTGGGACACAACCTTACTGTATGACCCATGTACTGGTTCAAGGAACCATTTATCCACCAGAGAGAAGATTATGTGTCTGTCAGTGTGTGTGTGTGTGTGTATGTGTGTGTGTGCCTGTGTGTGGGTGCCTGTGTGTGGGTGCCTGTGTGCCTGTCTATTTCTGTGTGTGTGTCTGTGCCTGTCTGTCTCTGTCTCTCTGTGTGTGTGTGTGTGCCTGTGTGTGTGTGCCTGTCTGTTTCTGTGAGTATGTGTGTGCCTGTGTGCCTGTCTGTCTGTGTGTGTGCCTCTGTCTCTCTCTGTGTGTGTGTGTGTGTGTGTGTGTGTGTGTGTGTGTGAGAGTGAGAGACTGTCAGTGTTAGCAGCTGCATCCTCTGGCCCTGTGTGATCCATTAGAGAAACCCAAAGGGAGAGTGAGAGAGAGAGGGAGAGAGAGAGAGAGAGAGAGAGTTAGCCCTAGTTCAAACACTCCTTTGTCGCTGCACGGAACCAGAAATATGTCACTTTCTCTTTGGAAGAGTGGGGAAATAGTGCCGTCTAAACCATAGAGTGCGTCTTGTTGGACAACTTGACGGTAGTTTAGCAGCCTCTGCCGCTATTTCAGCGTGGTGCGGGTGAAGCACACCTCTGTTTCATGCAGCGCACCAGAACAGTACTTCCACTGTTGGGAGAAATGGTAGTGCATGTTCATATATGCTAATTGCATGTAAATAAAGGTTGCTTCGCTACCACACCCACAACAGAAGCACAATCATGGCCTCGGATTCGCAGGTGGAGTACTTCTGTGAGGAGGGGAGCAGCTTTAATACTTTATAGAGATATCTGAAACACAGATCCCAATATGGCTACACAGTATTCATCACAGCATAGGCTATCCAATCATTTCAGATATTTCAGAAAAGCTACTTAAAGAAACCACAAGGTTAATTGCACTAAAAAGACAAAGATAGATGATTCACACGTGCAGCAGGAAGTTAATGTTGGAAACAGTTGAATATGATTGTTTTAATGTGTCTTGGTTAACGTAACGGGTCTTAAGATTTCAATACTAAAAGCATTGTATTTGGGCCAAATCATTCAATAAACCTTAAACCTCAACTAAATCTTGTAATAAATAATGTGGAAATTAAGCAAGTTCAGGTGACTAAACTGCTTGGAATAACCCTGGATTGTAACTGTCATGGTAAAATTTTTTGATACAACAGTAACTAAGATGGGTAGAAGTCTGTCCATAATAAAGCGTTACTCTGCCTTCTTAACAGCACTGTCAACAAGGCAGGTCCTACAGGTCCTGAACTCACATCAGTAGAAACTCCTCCTCTCTTTAGGTGCGCTGTATTTTTCCACAATACTAACACATAGGTTCTCATTGTCTTCTGCAAGCCTAGCCAATTTCCAACAGTTACTCCCCTACCTAGGTTGGGGAGGCCTCTTTCCTGTTATTGGTTTCAGAGTTCTCACAAGTCGACAGTTCAGTTGGCCTTGAGTGTCTCAACTATACCCAGCTCATATTGCGAAATAGTAACACAATGGCCTAGTCACACACATTATTGAATTATGACTCTAACACATTTCATACAATTATATGGTTTCAGGGTGGAATACTTTAGTCATTATCTTAAAGTTTTTTCCAACTGCTTACAAACAAAATCTTTTCATGTCACATGATTTTTGAAACCTCTCACTCAAAGTGCAAAACTACACACCAAATATCCAAAACCATAAGCTATTTCTCAGCCTTTGACTCAGGTGTCAATTGCATAAAACACTTTTTTCAAAACACTACACACAATTCTCTACCGAAAACACAAAAATCTAACAGGAAGTGACTTGCTTTCCTTTTCCAAACACAACTAATCAAAATGCTACTCTTATTCACCAGGTCACACACACACAATAGGACAGAGGGCAATTACCAATGTCCCTGGACAGCGTGGGGGTAATATAACTGTGTGCTGCCATCACTCAAAATGGGGTCCTCCATCACAATGCCACACTGGGTTCGTACAACACCGGCCATATGCTCACTTTTCTGGATGCAATTTACACAATGCTTGTCCCTGATCCAGATCAGGAGCCTGCTAGATTTGTGGTTTTATGGGACAATGTTAGTTTTCACCGGGCTGTTCTGGTCCAAAACTGGTTTGCCACCCATCCACAATTTGTAGTTTTGTACCTGCCCCCATATTCACCTTTTCTAAATCCCATAGAGGAATTCTTCTCAGCCTGGTGCTGGAAAGTGTATGATCGCCAACCCTATGCCCGCATGCCGCTTCTCCAGGCAATGGAGTACACATGTAGGGACATAGAGGTTGCCTCTATCCAAGGTTGTATACGCCATGCTAGGAGATACTTCCCTCGATGTTTGGCAAGAGAAAACGTATCTTGTGATGTGGACGAAGTATTGTGGCCAGACCCAGCCCGGAGAAGAGATGAAGCGTAGCTTAGCACTGGTGACTGCCCCCCCCCCCCCCCTACCAATTCCTGGACTGCCCCTCTGGGACCCCACACACACAATTGTGTTCTTTACTGTATTCTAAAGAATATACTTTTGGTTTACATATGTTTATGGTTTTGTTGTATGCTACTGTATACAACAGTAATGTTTGGCCTAATAAATATTTTCTGTTTCTACATTGCATTGGTGTTTACAGTGTACTTGTTACCCCTCTCAGCAGATTACTTTCACTGTAGAACATTGTATTGAAATGTAGATATAAGCCTATTAAAGACCAAAGAGCTTTAGATTTAGAACAAGTGTTTACATGGTATATCCAAAAATGTACTATTCTGAAAGCAGTGTTTGCCATTTGATGCAAATGCTTCATTCTGACATGTGTTTATGGCATTTTGAATGCAGTGTTACATTTTGAAGGAGATGTGAGGCATTTTGCATTTTGTGTGTGCAGTTTTAGGAATTGTGTGTAGAGTTTTGAAAAAAGGAGAAACAGTTTTGAAAACGTGTGTAAGCAGTTGGAAAAAACTGTAAACATTGTCTATCTGTTGTGTTGGTGTGAATGTTCCTACATCATATTTTAATGAATTAATTAATTCAGTGTAATATGAAGTGCTACCCACTTTTGTTTTAAGGGACATAAAGCATGTCTCCAGTTTTAAACAGAATTTCTTTATATGGAAACATTCCATGCTCTTTTTATTTGCTTTGCTAGATATCTGCATGTCTTCACTGCTCAAATAAGCATGAATTTATATACACTGCTCAAAAAAATAAAGGGAACACTTAAACAACACAATGTAACTCCAAGTCAATCACACTTCTGTGAAATCAAACTGTCCACTTAGGAAGCAACACTGATTGACAATAAATTCCACATGCTGTTGTGCAAATGGAATAGACAACAGGTGGAAATTATAGGCAATTAGCAAGACACCCCCAATAAAGGAGTGGTTCTGCAGGTGGGGACCACAGACCACTTCTCAGTTCCTATGCTTCCTGGTTGATGTTTTGGTCACTTTTGAATGCTGGCGGTGCTTTCACTCTAGTGGTAGAATGAGACGGAGTCTACAACCCACACAAGTGGCTCAGGTAGTGCAGCTCATACAGGATGGCACATCAATGCGAGCTGTGGCAAGAATGTTTGCTGTGTCTGTCAGCGAAGTGTCCAGAGCATGGAGGCGCTACCAGGAGACAGGCCAGTACATCAGGAGACGTGGAGGAGGCCGTAGGAGGGCAACAACCCAGCAGCAGGACTGCTACCTCCGCCTTTGTGCAAGGAGGAGCAGGAGAAGCACTGCCAGAGGCATGCAAAATGACCTCCAGCAGGCCACAAATGTGCATGTGTCTTCTCAAACGGTCAGAAACAGACTTCATGAGGGTGGTATGAGGGCCCGACGTCCACAGGTGGGGGTTGAGCTGACAGCCCAACACCGTGCAGGACGTTTGGCATTTGCCAGAGAACACCAAGATTGGCAAATTCGCCACTGGTGCCCTGTGCTCTTCACAGATGAAAGCAGGTTCACACTGAGCACGTGACAGACTTGACAGAGTCTGGAGACGCCGTGGAGAACGTTCTGCTGCCTGCAACATCCTCCAGCATGACCGGTTTGGCGGTGGGTCAGTCATGGTGTGGGGTGGCATTTCTTTGGGGGGCCGCACAGCCCTCCATGTGCTCGCCAGAGGTAGCCTGACTGCCATTAGGTACCGAGATGAGATCCTCAGACCCCTTGTGAGACCATATGCTGGTGCGGTTGGCCCTGGGTTCCTCCTAATGCAAGACAATGCTAGACCTCATGTGGCTGGAGTGTGTCAGCAGTTCCTGCAAGAAAAAGGCATTGATGCTCTGGACTGGCCCGCCCATTCCCCAGACCTGAATCCAATTGAGCACATCTGGGACATCATGTCTCGCTCCATCCACCAACGTCACGTTGCACCACAGACTGTCCAGGAGTTGGCGGATGCTTTAGTACAGGTCTGGGAGGAGATCCCTCAGGAGATCATCCGCCACCTCATCAGGAGCATGCCCAGGCATTGTAGGGAGGTCATACAGGCACGTGGAGGTCACACACACTACTGAGCCTCATTTTGACTTGTTTTAAGGACATTACATCAAAGTTGGATCAGCCTGTAGTGTGGTTTTCAACTTTCATTTTGAGTGTGACTCCAAATCCAGACCTCCATGGGTTGATAAATTGGATTTCCATTGATTATTTTTGTGTGATTTTGTTGTCAGCACATTCAACTATGTAAAGAAAAAAGTATTTAATAAGATTATTTCTTTCATTCAGATCTAGGATGTGTTGTTTAAGTGTTCCCTTTATTTTTTTGAGCAGTATATATATAGAGAGACGCTTCAAGACAATTTGTTTTACAAAATCAGTGAACAGAACACACACACACACACACACACACACACACACACACACACACACACACACACACACACACTATTTCACTTCTTCAGGCTGTCCTCTCTTGTTCATCCGATCTAGATGAGTAATGACTATGCCAACTAAATAATCTCCCATGCTAATTCCTACATTTAAAATTGATGGCAATGTACACCACCATAATCTCCTGACCAAGACCCACGTGTCTGATTAAACTACACTCTGGGAGCATAATATACCAGAGGGCAGATGCCTAATGTGAACCATACTGTATACAATACCTCAACCTTTTCTCTTTGATTTAACAGCAATCTATAATTGTAAGGTTTTCCCTTTACTTTTGGTATTTAAGATAATGTACCTCTACTTTCTGGCTATAAAATTGCATTAATGTACATTATCCATTTTTATTTTAAGTTGATC
Organism: Salmo salar; assembly: GCF_965601325.2. Taxonomy (NCBI): domain Eukaryota; kingdom Metazoa; phylum Chordata; class Actinopteri; order Salmoniformes; family Salmonidae; genus Salmo; species Salmo salar. The sequence continues at coordinate 101,057,458 of NC_138291.1, forward strand.
TGCCTCATTTGGCCCGTTTATGCTTGGCGGGGGAAGACTGTTTATTTATTTACTAAAAATCATCTAAAGTGGGAAAGAGTAAAGAGAAGCTGCCATGTGAGAAATCTCAGATTCTGGCTCTGGACCAGGGTGCAGAGGAGGACTCAGTGAGGACTCAGTGAGGAGGATGAAAGACGCTGTAGTTAACAGTAGGTGAAAAGAGGAAAGAAAGATACTGTACAGGCACCCTGTTTCAGATGAGGATTCAGTGAGGAGAGTATACAGTAGGCATCCTGTTTCAGAGGAGGAATCAGTGAGGACAGTAAACAGTAGACATCCTGTTTTGTAAGAGGATTCAGTGAGGACAGTACACATTAGGCACCCTGTTTAAGAGGAGGATTAAATGAGGACAGTAAACAGTAGGCACCCTGTTTCAGAAGAGGATTCAAATAGGACAGTAAACAGTAGACATCCTGTTTCAGAGGAGGATTCTGTAACATGGGTCGTATAAAGGGGAGTGCTCATATTTACTTTAATGAAGACACTAAACAGAAAACAACAAAAACGACAGCCAACTATTCCGTCAGGTAATACTTACAAAACGGAAAACAACTACCCCATAGACAACCCCAACTTAAATATGATCTCCAATTAGAGACAACACGAACCAGCTGCCTCTAACTGGAGATCATCAAAACTCAACCTAGAACTAGAAAAACAAGAACAAAACATAGAAACAAAAAACATAGACTGCCCACCCATATCACACCCTGACCTAAATAAACAGAAAAACACAGCTTTCCTAGGTCAGAGCGTGACAGTACAACCTCCAAAGGTGTGGACTCCCGGACGCAAACCTGAACCTATTGGGGAGGGTCCAAGTGGGCATCCATACTTGGTGGCGGCTCTGGTTCTGGGCGTAGAGCACCCACCGCCCGCTGATCCCCCCGCTTCTGTGTGTCCGGAGGAACCAGACCGTGGATCATCGCCGGAGGCTTTGGACCGCCAACCGCCGCTGAAGACTCTGGGCTAAAGGCCGCCGCTGAGGACTCTGGGTTGCAGACCGCCTTTGAAGACTCTGGGCTGCAGACCGCCATTGAAGACTCTGTGCTGCAGATGGTCATTGAACACTCCGGGCTGCAGACCGCCGCTGAAGGCTCCGGGCTGCAGACCGCCGCTGAAGACTCCGGGCTGCAGACCGCCGCTGAAGACTCCGGGCTGCAGACCGTCGCTGAAGACTCCGGACTGGGGAGTGTCGCTGGAGGCTCCGGGCTGAGGAGCGTCACTGGAGGCTCCTGACTGGGGAGCGTCGCTGGAGGCTCCGGACTGGGAAGCGTCACTGGAGGCTCCGGACTGGGAAGCGTCACTGGAGGCTCCGGACTGGGAAGCGTCACTGGAGGTGCCAGACTGGGAAGCGTCGCTGGAGGCTCCGTACTGGTGAGCGTCGCTGGAGGCTCCGGACTGAGGAGTGTCGCCGGAGGCTCCGGATGGAGGAGCGTCGCCGGAGGCTCCGGATTGGGAAGCGTCATCAACGGTTCCAGACTAGTGACCGCTGCTGCTGGCTCCATGCCATGGATCATCTCTACAGGTTCCACACCATGGATCATCACAGGAGGCTTCTTACCATGGATGATCTCTACACGTGCCGGGCTATGGATTATTCCTACAGGCTTCGTTCCAGGGTTTATCACTACAGGCTCCGGACCATTTATAACCCCTTCAGGCTTTTTGCCAATTATTATTTCTACAGGCTCCGGGCCATGGATTACCTCTCGAGGCTTCGTGCCATGGAACATCCCTACAGGCTCCGGGCCATGGATCATCACTAGAGGCTTCGTGCCATGGATCATCTCTATAGGCTTCGGATCATCGCTTATCACTGGAGGCTTAGATCGTGTAGCTGAAACAGGTCTCACCGGACTAGGAAGACGCACTGAGGACCGAGTGCTCAAAGCAGGCACCGGCCGTACTGGGCTATGGAGGCGAACTGGAGGGAGAGTGCGAGGAGCAAGCACAGGACGTACTGGATTATGGAGGCGCACTGGAGGGAGAGTGCGAGGAGCAGGCACAGAACGTACTGGGCTACGGAGGCGCACTGGAGAGAGAGCGCGAGAGGCAGGCACATGCTCACCACAATAAGCACGGGGAGTTGGCTCAGGTCTCAGTCCTGGCCCAGCCAAACTACCCGTGTGCCACTTTAACCTGCCTCTCGTTCTTCCCCGGTAGGCTCCGTTACCTCTCTATTACTTTGCCCCAAGTCCAGTTTCTCCTTTCCGTCCACTCCTTGTGTGACCAGGTGTCCATTTCTGCCTGGGCACGCCGCTTGATCCAATCATGGTGGGTAGTTCTGTAACATGGGTCATATAAAGGGGACCATGGCGCGGCGTGTAGAGTGCTCATATTTACTTTAACCTGTTGAGGACAGACGTTCTGCTAGCGGAACCCCGTTCCGCATGCGGAATCCCTAGCCAACAGCCAATGGGATCGCACGGCGCGGAATACAAAACCAACTAAAATACCACAATTCAATTTTCTCAAACAATCAACTATTTTACACCATTTTAAAGATAAGACTCTCGTTAATCTAACCACATTGTCCGATTTCAAAAAGGCTTTACAGCGAAAGCAAAACATTAGATTATGTTAGGAGAGTACATAGACACAAATAATCACACAGCCATTTTCCAAGCAAGCATATATGTCACATAAACCAAAACCACAGCTAAATGCATCACTAACCTTTGATGATCTTCATCAGATGACACTCCTAGGACATGATGTTATACAATACATGCATGGTTTGTTCAATCAAGTTCATATTTATATCAAAAACCAGCTTTTTAAATGAGCATGTGACGTTCAGAACTAGCATACCCACCGAAAACTTCCGGTGAATTTACTAAATTACTCATGATAAACGTTGACAAAATACATAACAATTATTTTAAGAATTATAGATACAGAACTCCTTTATGCAATCGCTATGTCCGATTTTAAAATAGCTTTTCGGCGAAAGCACATTTTGCAATATTCTGAGTACATAGCTCGGCCATCACAGCTAGCTATTTTGACATCCGCCAACTTCGGGGTCACCTAAACTCAGAATTACTATTAGAAAGATTGGATTACCTTCGCTGTTCTTCATCAGAATGCACTCCCAGGACTTCTACTTCAACAACAAATGTTGTTTTGGTTCCAAATAATCCATAGTTATATCCAAATACCTCCGTTTTGTTCGTGCGTTCAGGTCACTATCCGAAGGGTAACGCGCGAGCGCATTTCGTGACAAAAAATTAAAAAATATTCCATTACCGTACTTAGAAGCATGTCAAACGCTGTTTAAAATCAATTTTTATGCTATTGTTCTCGTAAAATAGCGATAATATTCCAACCGGGCGACGTTGTATTCATTCAAAGACTGAAAGAAAAAAATGGAGAAGTCTCGTGAACGCGCATCTCCAGTCTCACTGTCCCCAGGCTGACCACTTACAAACTCTGCTGCTGTACTTTGCCCAGACAGCAGACACCCCATTCCACTTTCTGGCGGCTTTAGAGAGCCAATGGAAGCCTTAGAAAGTGTCACGTTACAGCACAGATGCTGTAATGTCGATAGAGATGCAACAGAAGGACAACAAATTGTCAGACAGGGCACTTCCTGTATGGAATCTTCTCAGGTTTTGGCCTGCCATATGAGTTCTGTTATACTCACAGACACCATTCGAACAGTTTTAGAAACGTTAGAGTGTTTCCTATCCAAATCTACTAATTATATGCATATTCTAGTTTCTGGGCAGGAGTAGTAACCAGATTAAATCGGGTACGTTTTTTTATCCGTCCGTGAAAATACTGCCCCCTATCCCAAAGAAGTTTTAATGAAGACACTAAACAGAAAACAACAAAAACGACAGCCAACTTAAATATGCTCTCCAATTAGAGACAACACGAACCAGCAGCCTCTAATTGGAGATCATCAAAACTCAACCTAGAACAAGAAAAACAAGAACAAAACATAGAAACAAAAAACATAGACTGCCCACCCATATCACAACCTGACCTAAATAAACAGAAAAACACAGCTCTCCTAGGTCAGAGCGTGACAGATTCAGTGAGGACAGTAAACAGTAGACATCCTGTTTTGGAGGATAATTCAGTGAGGACAGTAAACAGTAGGCACCCTGTTTCAGAGGAGGATTCAGTTAGGACAGTAAACAGTAGGCACCCTGTTTCAGAGGAGGATTCAGTTAGGACAGTAAACAGTAGACATCCTGTTTCAGAGGAGGAATCAGTGAGGACAGTAAACCGTGTGCATTTTGTTTCAGAGGAGACTTCAGTGAGGATAGTAAACAGGAGGCACATTGTTTCAGAGGAGGATTCAGTGAGGACAGTGAACAGTAGGCACCCAGTTTCGGAGGAAGATTCAGTGAGGACAGTCTACAATAGGCATATTGTATCAGAGGAGGATTCATTGAGGACAGTGTACAGTAGGCATCCTGTTTCAGAGGAGGACAGTGTACAGTAAGCATCCTGTTTCAGAGGAGGACTCAGTGAGGACAGTGTACAGTAGGCATCCTGTTTCAGAGGAGGAATCAGTGAGGACACTAAACAGTAGGTGCACTGAGGATATAAAGAGGAAAGATTTAGCACAGATACCACTAGGCATCCACTTCTTTTACAAACAAAAAATACAGTTTTCAGTTTCAGAAGATTCTGCAATTTACAGTAGCAGGGGGGTATTAAAGGGTTAGTGCGAGATTAGGCAAATAATAATACTCGTTAGCAATGGCTCCAGAAACGACCTTCAACTTTCACTAGTCAGTATTCAGCAGTCACTAGTCAGTATTCAGTAGTCACTAGTCACTAGTCAGAATTTAGTAGTCAGTAGTTAGTAGTGAATGGTGTGGCTGTTGAACAAGTTGAGGAAACTAAATTACTTGGCGTTGCCTTAGATTGTAAACTGTCATGGTCAAAACCTATAGATTCAATGTTTGTAAAGAGAGGGAGAGGTCTAGCCATAATAAAGAGATGCTCTGCATTTTTGACACCAAACTCCAAAAAGCAAGTTCTGCAGACTCTAGTTTTGTCTAATCTTATTTATTGTCCAGTCATGCGGTCGAGTGCCGCAAAGAAAGACCTAGTTAAGCTGCAGCTGGCCCAGAACAGAGCGGCACGTCTTGCTCTTCATTGTAATCAGAGGGCTGATATAAATACTAACCATGCCAGTATCTCTTGGCTAAGAGTTGAGGAGAGACTGACTGCATCACTTCTTTTTTTAATAAGAAACAATGTGTTGGAAATACCAAATTATTTGCATAGTCAACTTACACAAAGCTCTGACACATACACTTACCCCACCAGAAATGCCACCAGAGGTCTTTCCACAGTCCCCAAATCCAGGACAAATTCAAGAAAGTGTACAGTATTATATAGACCATTATTGCGTGGAACTTCCTTCCATCTCATATTGTTCAAATGAACAGCAAACCTGGTTTCAAAAAACAGATAAAGCAACACCTCAAGGCACAACACCTGTCCACTATTTGACCTAGATGGTTTGCGTGTATGAATTGGTATGTAGCCCACGTTTGCCTTTAAAAAATAAATAAATAATGTTTTGATGTAGTTCTATCCTTGAGCTGTTCTTGTCTATTAATGTTCTGTATTATGACAGGTTATGTCATGTTTCATGTTTTGCATGGACACCAGGAAGAGTTTGGCAACAGTTAATGGGAATTCTAATAAAAATACTAAAAATACCAAAAGTAGTCAGTTGTCAGTATTCAGTAGTCACCAGTTAGTAGTAACTAGTCATTAGTCAGTAGTCACTAGTCAGTGGTCACTAGTCACTAGTCTGTATTCAGTAGTCAGTTTTCACTAGTCAGTTGTCATTAGTCACTAGCACTAGTCAGTATTCAGTATTCACTAGTCAACATTCACTAGTCACTAGTCAGTAGTTAATAGTCAGTATTCACTAGTCACTAGTTAGTATTCAGTAGTCACTAGTCAGTATTCACTAGTCAATAGTCACTGGTCAGTATTCACTAGTCACTAGCAATAGTCAGTATTCAGTAGTCAGTTGTCACTAGTCACTAGCACTAGTCAGTATTCAGTAGTCACTAGTTAGTAGTCAGTTTTCAGTAGTCACTAGTTAGTATTCAGTAGTCACTAGTCAGTATTCAGTAGGCACTAGTCACTATTCAGTGGTCACCAGTCACTAGTTAATAGGCAGTAGCCTTTTTTGGCAAATAGATGAGATGTTTAATTGACATAAATAGATCTCCAAATATTAGATTCAGATTATTTCTCAGTCTGACTCATCATAATGCAAATGCATCCCAAATGGCACTCTATTCCCTATATAGTGCACTACTTTTGACCAGAGTCTTATGGTCCCTGATCAAAATTTGTGCCCTATATAGGGAGGAGGGTGCCATTTGGAATACAACCCGTGTTTCAGAGCTCAGTGTATCATTAAACTAATAAGAGAAGCTGTAATCAGTGCCAAGGATTTACACCCTCTACATTTCAGTCTCTTGATTGCATGCCAACACCTGGAGTATGTTTGTGTGTGTTTGTGTGTGTGTGGGATTTATGGTTCTACTCAGGATGCCATTTGGGATGTAGATATGGTTCTACTCAGGATGCCATTTGGGATGTAGATATGGTTCTACTCAGGATGCCATTTGGGATGTAGATATGGTTCTACTCAGGATGCCATTTGGGATGTAGATATGGTTCTACTCAGGATGCCATTTGGGATGTAGATATGGTTCTACTCAGGATGCCATTTGGGATGTAGACATGGTTCTACTCAGTGGCGTTGTTAGGCCTGGACTTCCGGGCTTCAGCTCCAGATGTTTTTGGTCCAGCACCGAACCTTCAGATGGTGAAAATGATTTACTGACACATTTTTATGACTAAAATAAACAAAGTTATATACTGCGCTAGGCAGTAGCAGGCACTGCAAGAAGCCCCTGGAGTGATGCTGTGCCTGCTGTGATTGGTCCAGATTCCCTTGACCCTTCCCCCACTCCTACAGCACCGGTTAGATGTCGATGTCATCACTCAGCAAAACGCCTGTCACTTAGTCAGAGTCTGCAGCATAGCACAGAGGAAGTATGGGTATTTGGAACTTCTTCTGAAAGAGAGGCAAAAAAGTGAGCAGGTTGAGGCAGCAATGAATTAGGAGGAGAGGGCAGAACAGTCAGAAAGACAAAGTGCAGCAGCAGCAGAGTTAGCCACAGGTTTGATCAGGGTTGGTGGTAGCTAACTAGCTATTCTCCCTCAGCATAAGAGATGGCTAATACTAATAAGCTAGCTTTCGACAGGTAAAAATTATTGGATCATGACTGTTATTTCCATATAGACTATGTAACTAATCTGCAAAATTATTTCATTGAGCTTTTAAATGTATTACTATTTTTATTCACTTAGCTACATAATTGTTCCTGTTATTGTTGCATTGTCGAGAGGTGAACCTGCAAGTAAGCATTTCATTGCACTGTGCACTCCATGTATTTCATGTGTATATGACAAATAAACCAACTTGAAGTTATAAGGGAAAGGGGAGGGCAGTCAGAACGAGAGTGGGAAATATGGCCAGTTTTGATGTTAGATTATAGGTGAACAAAACATTTAAAATATACTTATCTGTCAAAATAAAGGAAACACCATAATCATGTCTTAATAACCTGTTGGGGATACCCCTTCCCGTTCGGATCCCGTTAACGGGATTGCTTGACAAGATACAATGCGCGAAATTCAAAACAGAATAATTCGAATAATTAAAATTTCTCAAACAATCAACTATCTTACACCCTTTGAAAGATAAACATCTCCTTAATCTAACCACGTTGTCCGATTTCAAAAAGGCTTTGCTGCGAAAGCATAAAGTTAGATTATGTTAGGACAGTACATTGACAAAACATTACACACAGCTATTTTCACCAACCAGCTAAAATGATGCACTAACCTTTGACAATCTTCATCAGATGACACTCCTAGGACATTATGTTAGACAATACATGCATTTTTTGTTCTATCAAGTTCATATTTATATCCAAAAACAGCATTTTACAGTGGCGGTGAAATTCAGAGAATATTTTCCGTCAAATGCTGCCGGTGAATCAGTGCTACAATTTACAGAATTACTATTCGAAAACATTGGTAAATTATAATATTGTCATTCAAAGAATTATAGATCAACATCTCGTGAATGCAACCGCATTGCCAGATTTCAAAATAACTTTACTGGGAAATCACACTTTGCAATAAACGAGGTGCTATGCTCAGAAAAATAGGCTGGGCGATACAGGTTAGCGCCATCTTGGAACCATCTAAAATCAAATATACTATTGTAAATATTCACTTACCTTTGATTATTTTCATCAGAAGGCGCTTCCAGGAATCCCAGGTCCACAACAAATGTAGTTTTGTTCAAAAAAGTTAATAATTTATGTCCCAATAGCTCCTTCTTGTTAGCGCGTTCTGTAGGCTACTCAAAATGTACCGAAGGGCGCGGGACTTGTTGCCACGAAAGAGCAAAAAATATGTATTTACGTTCGTTCAAACATGTCAAACGTTGTATAGCATAAGTCTTTAGGGCCTTTTTCAATCAGAACTTCAATAATATTCAAGGCGGACGATTTCATTGTCTTATAAAACGTTTTGGAAAGAAAGGGTCCCCACACGCATGCGCGTCATAGTAAACATGGCCACCTGCCTGTGACCGAGTTTACAGCCTTCTCGTTCGGTCAGTTTTTACAGGAGAAGACTCAAACCACTTTGTAAAGACTGTTGACATCTAGTGGAAGCCTTAGGAAGTGCTAAATGAATCCTAACTCACGGTGTGTTTCATAGGCAAAGTGTTGAAGGTGATTCCACAAATCAGACTTCCACTTCCTGCATGGAATCTTCTAATGTTTTGGCCTGCCATATGAGTTCTGTTATACTCACAGACACCATTCAAACAGTTTTAGAAACTTTAGAGTGTTTTCTATCCAAATCTACTAATTATATGCATATTCTAGTTACTGGGCAGGAGTAGTAACCAGATTAAATCGGGTACGTTTTTTTATCCGGCCGTGCAAATACTGCCCCCTATCCCCAACAGGGCATTGGGCCACCACGAGCTGCCAGAACAGCTTCATTGTGCGTTGGCATAGATTTTAATGTGAATGTTCAAAAAGCTGCATAAAAGCAATACATGCATTTTCCCACCAGAAATGTGTTTCTATCAAGTTTACTTATTGCTGATAAAATTCTGTGGTTGATTTCTTGGTGAACATAAACATGACTTAAGGGGTTATATTTCCATGTACAGAGTAAAACATAGAAGTTAAGTGCAATGGAGGTAGGCCACCGAGACAGCTGTGCAATATGGCAGTCCTAAATGCCACCCTGGGCCCCGTGGGCCCTGGTAAAAAGTAGTCCACTATATAGGGAATAGGGTGCCATTTGAGACACATTCTTTGTGTCACACAAAGTGCAAATGAGGCTCATGCAATTGTAAGGAGCCCCAATTGAAGTGGGTGACTGAGGCTAAGGCACGATGTACCAAAGTATTCAGACATATTCCCTTTCTCCACGTACAGCCTTTTTCTAAAATGGATTAAATAAATAAAAATCCTCACACAATACCCCATAATGCCAAACCGAAATCAGATTTTTAGAATTTTTTGTAAATGTATTAAGAATAAAAAACAGAAATACTATATTTATATAAGTATCCAGACCCTTTGCTATGCGACTCGAAATACTTATGTCACGCAATAAAATGCTAATTAATTACTTAAAAATCATACAATGAGATTTTCTGGATTTTTGTTTTAGATTCCGTCTCTCACAGTTGAAGTGTACATATGATAAAAATTACAGACCTCTACATGCTTTGTAAGTAGGAAAACCTGCAAAATCGGCAGTGTATCAAATACTTGTTCTCCTCACTGTACCTACTCCTGATGGTGTGATCATCTACGTCAATGTATATGTGCAGCAATAAACTGAAGTTCTAGTACAGGAGCTTCTCTGAATTCCACTGTCACACGAGGTCAAAGTGTCAAAACCAGATAGTGTTTACAAGAGGTGTGGACTCGAGTCACACTCGGCCACCCCTCATACCCTGGTTCCTCTCTAGGTTTATTCCTAGGTTCTGGCCTTTCTAGGGAGTTTTTCGTAGCCACTGTGCTTCTACACCTGCATTGCTTGCTGTTTGGAGATTTAGGCTGGGTTTCTGTACAGCACTTCGAGATATCATCTGATGTATGAAGGGCTTTATAAATACATTTGATTTGATGATTTGATTTGACATGACTTGGACTTGAGTCAGACTCGAGTCACAAATATGATGACTTGCAACTCGACTTTGACTTTAACACCAATGACTCGTGACTTAACTTGGACTTAAGCCTATTGACTCGACCTGACTTGATACCCTCTCCAAGCCCAGATATTAAAAATGATGCTATTAAAAAAAAGTGTGCAGCGTGTCAACTCTTCATTTAACGGATTACAGTTTAAATCGGACAGCAGCCAATCAAATTGTGCCAGCTGAGAAAAAGTTGTGCGTGGCAGTGCAGAGGAATGTCGGTGGGTGAATTCAGATGGAGCCCTTGGAAAGATGATGCCCAAAAGTATTATTTTCGGATATAAAGACGACGCTGTATCAGCAAAAAACGGATTGCAACTTGCAAAACATGCGGGAAGAAAATTACAGACGGAGGCACAACAATTTCAAACTTTGTTCGACATTTGAAGCTGCACAAAGAACATTAAGTTGTGTCTAATATAGCCGAGAGCTATATAATTTATAACTTTGCTAGTGTAGCATGTAGGCTAATGTAACTCAATGAGCCTCCACACAGTCAGTCAGTATGGGAACGTGATCATTACACCCAAGATTGACCTAAAACTGGCTAGGAAGTTGGTAGCCTAAATTCTGCCTGATGTTACTGCTGTTCCTAAAACCATTGACATATGTACTGTAACCACACATAGAGTGTGTGTGTGGGTGTGTGTGTTAAGGTTGGACGATTGTGTACAAGCCTACATCGCCTATTGCGCCCCATAGTGTGGGGGGGGGTCCTTTCTCATGGCTACCCATGTATTTCCATGGAAATATAACGTTTATTTGGAAAGTATTAAATATATAGATAAAAATAGATAAGCATACATGATTTGCGTAAATGTAATGTTACTCTTGTTAAAAATATGAAATTGTATTACATTTGGTGAAGAGCACATTATGACTTGTTTAGGACTCCAAACTCAATGTTTAGGACTTGAGACTTGACTTGATACTTTTTTATTTATTTCACCTTTATTTAACCAGGTAGACAAGTTCTCATTTACAATTGCGACCTGGCCAAGATAAAGCAAAGCAGTTCGACAACATACAACAACACAGAGTTACACATGGAGTAAAACAAACACACAGTCAATAATACAGTAGAAAAATAAGTCTATATCCCCTGTGCGGCCTCCGTCATCCAGCGAAAAATCATATCGCCATTAGCATAACAAAATTTAATAATTTTTTTTCGCAATTTTTTTTCTCTCAAATTATATCGTTTAATAGATACACCTCTCCTGAATCGAACCACATTGTCCGATTTCAAAAAGGCTTTACAGCAAAAGCAAAACATTAGATTATGTTAGAGGAGTATATCGTAAAAGTAGCCACATAGCCATTTTCCGACCAACCACATGCATCACAAATAACCAAAAAACAGCTAAATGCAGCACTAACCTTTGACAATCTTCATCAGATGACACACCTAGGACATCATGTTACACAATACATGCATTCTTTTGTTCGATAAAGTTCATATTTATACATAAAAACAGAATTTTACATCAGTGCGTAACGTTGACTAACTATTTTCCCTCAAATGCATCCGATGAAACAGAGCAACAATTTACTAAATTACTATTCGAAAACATTTTTAAAATGTAATATTGGCATTCTAAGATTTATAGATGAAATTCTCTTGAAAGCACCTGTAATGCCAGATTTAAAATTCACTTTACTGGGTAATCATACTTTGCGATGAAAGGGGATGCGATACTCTGAAAAATAGGCTAACGTTACAGGTCAGCGCCATCTTGGAACAATCGCATATCACATCTAGTCTTGTATACTATTGTCAATAATCCCTTACCTTTGGTTGTCTTCATCAGAAAGCACTTCCAGGAATCCCAGGTCCACAACAAATGTATTTTCGTTCGAAAAAATTACTCCTTTATGTTCCAAGAGCTTGTTCTTGTTAGCGCGTCTGAAAGCTGATCTAAATGCTCTGTCGGCCGCGGGACAGCCATTTCGAGAAAATGCATTTTTTTCCCATTTAGGTTCGTTCAAACATGTCAAACGTTGTATAACATAAATCTTCAGGGCGTTTTTCAACAAGAGAGCCAATAAGATTCGAGGGGGACGATTGCATTGTGTTTCAAAACGTTTCGAAATGGGAGGGTAACCAGGGGCGCCGGCGTCATAATGGTGATGGCCCTCTCCGTGTGACCACGTTCCACAGCGTCTCATTCATTCAGTTTTAACAGTAGGAGACTCAAACCACTTTGTAAAGACTGGGGACATCTAGTGGAAGCAATAGTAAGTGCTCAATGAACCATAGCTCACGGTGTGATTAATAGGCAACGTGATGAAGTTGAGTTCGCAATTCAGAATTCCACTTCCTGTTTCGATCTGTCTCGGGGTTTTGACTGCCATATGAGTTCTGTTATACTCACAGACACCATTCAAACAGTTTTAGAAACTTTAGGGTGTTTTCTATCCACAAGTATTAATTATATGCATATCCTAGCTTCTGAGTTTGAGTAGTAGGCCGTTTAAAATGGGCACAAATTTTTTTCAAAATGCGCTGTGGCGCCCCCTATCCTAGGCGACCGTCAAGAGGTTAAACAATGTGAGCAAATGAGGTGAGATAAGGGAGGTAAAGTCAAAAAGGCCATGGTGGCAAAGTAAATACAATATAGCAAGTAAAACACTGGAATGGTAGATTTGTAGTAGAAGAAAGTGCAAAATAGAAATAGAAATAATGGGGTGCAAAGGAGCAAAATAAATAAATAAATAAATACAGTAGGGGAAGAGGTAGTTGTTTGGGCTAAATTATAGATGGGCTATGTACAGGTGCAGTGATCTGTGAGCTGCTCTGACAGCTGGTGCTTAAAGCTAGTGAGGGAGATAAGTGTTTCCAGTTTCAGAGATTCGTTCCAGTCATTGGCAGCAGAGAACTGGAAGGAGAGACGGCCAAAGGAGGAATTGGCTTTGGGGGTGACCAGAGAGATATACCTGCTGGAGCGCGTGCTACAGGTGGGTGCTGCTATGGTGACCAGTGAGCGGAGATAAGGGGGGACTTTACCTAGCAGGGTCTTGTAGATGACCTGGAGCCAGTGGGTTTGGCGACGAGTATGAAGCGAGGGCCAGCCAACGAGAGCGTACAGGTCACAGTGGTGGATAGTATATGGGGCTTTGGTGACAAAACGGATGGCACTGTGACAGACTGCATCCAGTTTGTTGAGTAGGGTATTGGAGGCTATTTTGTAAATGACATCGCCGAAGTCGAGGATCGGTAGGATGGTCAGTTTTACGAGGGTATGTTTGGCAGCATGAGTGAAGGATGCTTTGTTGCGAAATAGGAAGCCAATTCTAGATTTCATTTTGGATTGGAGATGTTTGATGTGAGTCTGTAAGGAGAGTTTACAGTCTACCCAGACACCTAGGTATTTGTAGTTGTCCACATATTCTAAGTCAGAACCGTCCAGAGTAGTGATGCTGGACAGGCGGGCAGGTGCAGGCAGCGATCGGTTGAAGAGCATGCATTTAGTTTTACTTGTATTTAAGAGCAGTTGGAGGCCACGGAAGGAGAGTTGTATGGCATTGAAGCTCATCTCTGTCTTGACTTGAGACTTGACTCGGACTTGCCTGTCTTGACTTGGGACTTGACTTGGGACTTGAGTGCTAAGATTTGAGACTTACTTGTGACTTGTAAAACAAGGACTTGGTTCCACCTCTGGTGTTAACTTCTCTGCTCTTTACCTAGTTCCAGTCTGTCTCTCGCTTAGCCTGCAGGCATGTTCTTGCAACAGCTAGAGCATAACCAGAAAGACCAATATGGATGGCTTGTGCAATGGATAGTGACAGAGTTTTAGACACAAAGCAACAGTATATATTATAAGGCCCGCTGCAAAACATCTGAATCTTAAGGTCCCCTTAACCTGTTAGGGCTAGGGGGCAGTATTGACAAGGCCGGATAAAAAACTTACCCGATTTAATCTGGTTACTACTCCTGCCCAGTAACTAGAATATGCATATAATTATTGGCTTTGGATAGAAAACACCCTAAAGTTTCTAAAACTGTTTGAATGGTGTCTGTGAGTATAACAGAACTCAAATGGCAGGCCAAAACCTGAGAAGATTCCATGCAGGAAGTGGCCTGTCTGACAAGTGGTGTTTCATCTTGGCTCTTTTTATTGAAGACTGAGTATCTTTGCTGTAACGTGACACTTCCTACGGCTCCCATAGGCTCTCAGAGCCCGGGAAAAAGCTGAACGATATCGAGGCAGGCTGAAACACATTATCGCTTTTGGCAAGTGGCCGATCAGAGTACTATGGGCTTAGGCGCGTGCCCGAGTCGAGCGAATGCTTTATTTTCTTTTGTCTGTTTACCTAAACACAGATTCCCGGTCGGAATATTATCGCTTTTTTATGAGAAAAATGGCATAAAAATTGATTTTAAACAGCGGTTGACATGCTTCGAAGTACGGTAATGGAATATTTAGAATTTTTGTGTCACGAATTGCGCCATGCTCGTCACCCTTATTTACCCTTTCGGGTAGTGTCTTGAACGCACAAACAAAATGCCGCTGTTTGGATATAACTATGGATTATTTTGAACCAAACCAACATTTGTTATTAAAGTAGAAGTCCTGGGAGTGCATTCTGACGAAGACAGCAAAGGTAAGAACATTTTTCTTATAGTAAATGTGACTTTTCTGAGTGCTAAACTTGCTGGGTGTCTAAATAGCTAGCCCTGTGATGCCGGGCAATCTACTGAGAATATTGCAAAATGTGCTTTCACCGAAAAGCTATTTTAAAATCGGACATATCGAGTGCATAGAGGAGTTCTGTATCTATAATTCTTAAAATAATTGTTATGCTTTTTGTGAACGTTTATCGTGAGTAATTTAGTAAATTCACCGGCAGTGTTCGGTGGGAATGCTAGTCACATGCTAATGTAAAAATCTGTTTTTTGATATAAATATGAACTTGATTGAACAAAACATGCATATATTGTATAACATAATGTCCTAGGGTTGTCATCTGATGAAGATCATCAAAGGTTAGTGCTGCATTTAGCTGTGGTTTGGGTTTATGTGACATTATATGCTAGCTTGAAAAATGTGATTATTTCTGGCTGGGTACTCTCCTAACATAATCTAATGTTTTGCTTTCGTTGTAAAGCCTTTTTGAAATCGGACAATGTGGTTCGATAACGAGAGTCTTGTCTTTAAAATGGTGTAAAATAGTCATATGTTTGAGAAATTGAAGTTATAGCATTTTTAAGGTTTTTCGTATTTCGCGCCACTCGATTCCACTGGCTGTTGACGAGGTGGGACGATTTCGTCCCACATACCTGAGAGAGGTTAAAACTGAACACTAATGCGACAAGCAAACAAAAGAACAACCAAACAGTTCCGTCAGGTGCAAAACACTAAACAGAAAATAACCACCCACAAAACCCAAAGGAAAACAGGCTGCTTAATTATGGCTCCCAATCAGCAACAACGATATACAGCTGTCCCTGATTGAGAGCCATACCCGGCCAAAACAAAGAAATACCAAACATAGAAAAAAGGAAATAGAATGCCCACCCCAACTCACGCCCTGACCAACCAAAATAGAGACATAAAAGGATCTCCAAGGTCAGGGCGTGACAGTACCCCCCCAAAGGTGTGGACTCCGGCCGCAAAACCTAAACCTATAGGGGAGGGTCCGGGTGGGCATCTACCCGTGGTGGCGGCTCAGGAGCAGGACGCAGACCCCACTCCACCGCTGGCTCACCCCACTTTAATGGCTCCCCTAGAGCGTGGTCTCTTGCCGCCAGATTAAATCTGGTACGTTTTTTATCCGGCCGTGTCAATACTGCCCCCTAGCCCTAACAGGTTAATGTTAAACTCTCTAGGGTCGGCGGGACGAAATCGTCCCACCTACGTAACACCCAGTGGAATCCTGTGGCGCGTTATTCAAATACCTTAGAAATGCTATTACTTCAATTTCTCAAACATATGACTATTTTACACCATTTTAAAGACAAGACTCTCGTTAACCTCTATGGGCTAGGCGGGACGAATTCGTCTCACCTACGTAACAGCCACTTGAAGCCTGTGGCGCGATTTTCAAAACCTTAAAAATCCTATTACTTCAATTTCTCAAACATATGACTATTTTACAGCTATTTAAAGACAAGACTCTCGTTAATCTAACCACACTGTCCGATTTCAAAAAGGCTTTACAACGAAAGCAAAACATTAGATTATGTCAGCAGAGTACCAAGCCAGAAATAATCAGACACCCATTTTTCAAGCTAGCATATAATGTCACAAAAACCCAGAAGACAGCTAAATGCAACACTAACATTTTATGATCTTCATCAGATGACAACCCTAGGACATTATGTTATACAATACATGGATGTTTTGTTCAATCAAGTTCATATTTATATCAAAAACCAGCTTTTTACATTAGCATGTGACGTTCAGAACTAGCATACTTAGCAAACTTCCTGGGAATTCGCTAACATTTTACTAAATTACTCACGATAAACGTTCACAAAAAGCATAACAATTATTTTAAGAATTATAGATACAGACCTCCTCTATGCACTCGATATGTCCGATTTGAAAATAGCTTTTTGGTGAAAGCACATTTTGCAATATTCTAAGTACATAGCCCAGGCATCACGGGCTAGCTATTTAGACACCCGGCAAGTTTAGCACTCACCATAATCATATTTACTATTATAAAAGTTTGATTACCTTTTGTTGTCTTCGTCAGAATGCACTCCCAGGACTGCTACTTCAATAACAAATGTTGGTTTGGTCCAAAATAATCCATCGTTATATCCGAATAGCGGCGTTTTGTTCGTGCGTTCCAGACACTATCCGAAATGGTAAAGAAGGGTTGCGCGCATGGCGCAATTCGTGACAAAAAAATTCTAAATATTCCATTACCGTACTTTGAAGCATGTCAACCGCTGTTTAAAATCAATTTTTATGCCATTTTTCTCGTAGAAAAGCGATAATATTCCGACCGGGAATCTCCTTTTCGGCAAACAGAGGAAAAAATCACAAAGACGGGGGCGGTCAGGTCACGCGCCTAAGCCCAGAGTCCCTTGATCGGCCACTTGAGAAAGGCGATAATGTGTTTCAGCCTGGGGCTGGGATGACGACATTCAGCTTTTTCCCGGGCTCTGAGCGCCTATGGACGACGTAGGAAGTGTCACGTTAGAGCAGAGATCCTTAGTAAAAGATAGAGATGGCAAAGAAATTCCAGAAATGGTCAGACAGGCCACTTCCTGTAAAGGAATCTCTCAGGTTTTGACCTGCCATTTGAGTTCTGTTATACTCACAGACACCATTCAAACAGTTTTAGAAACTTTAGGGTGTTTTTTATCCATATGTGTTAAGTATATGCATATTCTAGTTACTGGGTAGGAGTGGTAACCAGATTAAA
Source organism: Salmo salar (assembly GCF_965601325.2). Lineage (NCBI taxonomy): Eukaryota > Metazoa > Chordata > Actinopteri > Salmoniformes > Salmonidae > Salmo > Salmo salar. The sequence continues at coordinate 101,075,180 of NC_138291.1, forward strand.
TCGGGTACGTTTTTTTATCCAGCCGTGTCAATACTGCCCCCTAGCCCTAACAGGTTAATCTAACCACACTGTCCGATTTCAAAAAGGCTTTACAATGAAAGCAAAACATTAGAATATGTCAGCAGAGTACCCAGCCAGAAATAATCAGACACCCATTTTTCAAGCTAGCATATAATGTCACAAAAACACAGAAGACAGCTAAATGCAGCACTAACCTTTGATGATCTTCATCAGATGACACACCTAGGACATTATGTTATACAATACATGCATGTTTTGTTCAATCAAGTTCATATTTATATCAAAAACCAGCTTTTTACATTAGCATGTGACGTTCAGAACTAGCATACCCCCCGCAAACTTCCGGTGAATTTACAAAAAATTTACTAAATTACTCACGATAAACGTTCACAAAAAGCATAACAATTATTTGAAGAATTATAGATACAGAACTCCTCTATGCACTCAATATGTCCGATTTTAAAATAGCTTTTCGGTGAAAGCACATTTTGCAATATTCTCAGTAGATAGCCCGGCATCACAGGGATAGCTATTTAGACACCCAGCAAGTTTAGCACTCATCAAAGTCAGATTTACTATAAGAAAAATGTTATTACCTTTGCTGTTCTTCGTCAGAATGCACTCCCAGGACTTCTCCTTCAATAACAAATGTTGGTTTGGTCCCAAATAATCCATTGTTATAATCAAATAGCGGCGTTTTGTTCGTGCGTTCAAGACACTATCCGAAAGGGTAAATAAGGGTGACGAGCATGGCGCATTTCGTGACAAAAAATGTCTAAAGATCCCATTACCGTTCTTCGAAGCATGTCAACCGCTGTTTAAAATCAATTTTTATGGCATTTTTCTCGTAAAAAAGCGATAATATTCCAACCGGGAATCTGCGTTTAGGTAAAAAGAGGAAAGAAAATAAAGCACGGGGTGGACTCGTGCACACGCCTATGCCCATTGTCCTCTGATCGGCCACTTGCCAAAAGCGTAAATGTGTTTCAGCCTGGGGCTGCCTCGATATCATTCAGCTTTTTCCCGGGCTCTGAGAGCCTATGGGAGCCGTAGGAAGTGTCACGTTACAGCAAAGATCCTCAGTCTTCAATAAAAAGAGCCAAGATGAACAACAACTTGTCAGACAGGCCACTTCCTGTTCAGAATCTTCTCAGGTGTTTGCCTGCCATATGAGTTCTGTTATACTCACAGACAACATTCAAACAGTTTTAGAAACTTTAGGGTGTTTTCTATCCAAAGCCAATTATTATATGCATATTCTAGTTACTGGGCAGGAGTAGTAACCAGATTAAATCGGGTACGTTTTTTATCCGGCCGTGTCAATACTGCCCCCTACCCCCAACAGGTTAAAACTGAACACTAATGCGACAAGCAAACAAAAGAGCAACCGAACAGTTCCTTCAGATGCAAAACACTAAACAGAAAATAACCACCCACAAAACCCAAAGGAAAACAGGCTGCCTAAGTATGGCCCCCAATCAGCAACAACAATATACAGCTGTCCTTGATTGAGAGCCATACCCGGCCGAAACAAAGAAATACCAAACATTGAAAAAAGGACATAGAATGCCCACCCCAACTCACGCCCTGACCAACCAAAATAGAGACATAAAAGGATCTCCAAGGTCAGGGCGTGACACTTAAGTAGTACTTTCAAGCATTTTTACTTAAGTACTTTACACCACTGCCCAAATGCCTTCACACCAGTACATCAACATACTTTATATACTGTTACACATGCACTTATCACATAGTATTCCATACATACAGTAAGTTAAGGCCATGCAACCTGAGTGAGGTGCACATGTACATTACATAAACAGATGCATGCGCCACATATTTATCTAGTGGATACCTGATACGGTCACATGATATTGTTGTGGCATGTCACAAAGTCATGTTATGACCACACATGTCAATATTCATTATAAATCAATATTTTGCTAAGTGGATGGTCTCTACAGAAGGTCTAAACGGTACAGCCAAATGGTTACTTGCATAGTAGCAATATCAGAAATAGATAGTGTCAATATTCGTAAAATATACAGTATGTACAAGAACAATATCAATAAAGATATCAGTGATAGACGAGGTAGTTATATGCATACAATCAGGGGTAAAGTGGCTGAGCAGCAGGATAAAAAATAGTAGCAGCAACGTATGGCGTGTGTGTTAGGAGAGAGTCATGTGAATAGAGGCACTGCAGATAGTGCTGATGACTGGTCTGTCCAAACCACACATGAACAAGGGAATCCATATTCGGAGAGCCTGTTTCTGTCCTGCCCTTGACTTTGGTGCAGGGCATGTGATGTCCATAGCCTCTTTATCACAAAACTCCCTGATCTTGTCAAAAAGATAGTTTGTCGCACTTTTACAGGCAGACCATCTATGGGAGGAAGGATGCGCAGCAGCTGAAACCTGGTCCCGACAGTCCGAACGCTCCTTGGCGACAACACCAGGCTCCAGAGCATCGAAGCTGTAAAACAGGGAATAACAAAAAATCAGAAGACATTACAACCCTGCACAACATCAATTTAGAGTAAGGCTGTAACGTAACAAAATGTGGAAAAAGTCAAGGGGGCTGAATACTTTCTGAATGCGCTGTACTTTCATATTGTTTTCATATACATCATTCTGATTAGCATGGTTGGCCAAAGCAGACTTATAACTACAGTGCAGTACGTTCCAACAGAAAAGTGGTGCCTAGAAACATTCCAGATAAATGCTGATATTGTTTTCCTCTTTATTGTACAACATGTTGTTTCGTTATGTAGTTCAAGGCAATAGTTACCATGGAGACATTAAGTGGCTTATAGTAATGTATCAACTATTTGACCATTTATTTCCACAATTTGGAATAATTGGACAAGACAAAAATACACACTTCACAAGACAAACAAAAAAACAACACACGTTATATGGAGGCAGCATGAAAACAAATAACATGCTATTGGGAAAAAGCGTTAAAAACAAACACAGTCTTTAGGGAGTCAGCGTGAAAAACAAACAACACAAGCTATAGGGAGTCAGCGTGAAAAACAAACAACACACGCTATAGGGAGTCTGCGTGAAAAACAAACAACACAAGCTATAGGGAGTCAGCTTGAAAAACAAACAACACACGCTATAGGGAGTCTGCGTGAAAAACAAACAACACACTATAGGGAGTCAGCTTGAAAAACAAACAACACACCCTATAGGGAGTCAGCGTGAAAAACAAACAACACGCTATAGGGAGTCAGCGGGAAAAACAAACAACACACGCTATAGGGAGTCTGCGTGAAAAACAAACAACACACTATAGGGAGTCAGCTTGAAAAACAAACAACACGCTATAGGGAGTCAGCGGGAAAAACAAACAACACACGCTATAGGGAGTCAGCGTGAAAAACAAACAACACGCTATAGGGAGTCAACGTGAAAAACAAACAACACGCTATAGGGAGTCGGCATGAAAAACAAACACGCTATAGGGAGTCAGCGTGAAAAACAAACAACACACTATAGGGAGTCAGCGTGATAAACAAACAACACACGCTATAGGGAGTCAGTGTGTAAAACAAACACACTCTTTAGGGAGTTAGTGTGAAAATCAAACAACACACGCTATAGGGAGTCAGCATGTTAAACAAACACACGCTATAGGGAGTCAGCATGTTAAACAAACACACGCTATAGGGAGTCAGCTTTAAAAACAAACAACACTTTATAGGGAGGCAGCATGAAAACAAACAACAACCAAAAGGGAGGCAGCATGAAAACAAACAACAACCAAAAGGGAGGCAGCATGAAAACAAACAACACTTTATAGGGAGGCAGCATGAAAACAAACAACAACCAAAAGGGAGGCAGCATGAAAACAAACAACAACCAAAAGGGACGCAGCATGAAAACAAACAACACGCTATAGGGAGGCAGCATGAAAACAAACAACACGCTATAGGGAGGCAGCATGAAAAACAAACCAATAATTTACAAGCATTGTTCTTCCAGCTCTCTTCTTCCAGCTCTCTTCTTCCAGCTCTCTTTTTCCAGCTCTCCTCTTCCAGATCTCCTCTTCCAGCTCTCTTCTTCGAGGTAGCTATGGAATGAGAGGTGTAATCCAGATCCAACATTTTCTATGGCTTATTTTGTCTGTGTGTGTGTACGTGTGTGTGTACGTGTGTGTCCATGTATATGTGTGTTCTCGAGATCCAACCTTGCATCTTAACGCAGGGTTGTTGTGCTTTTCATCTTGTTTTAAGCATGCCTTCCTCCATCTGGACCTGCCTCATGTAAACAGCCATGCATGAAATGATAAACACTCAGAATTAACCACAAACACAGACACACACACACACACACACACACACACACACACACACACACACACACACACACACACACACACTGAGACACACTCAGACTCTATTTACCTTGCATGAAATGTTAAACCCTCAGAATCAACCACACACACTGAGTGGGAGAATGAATACTACTCAGCCTCCTTGTGAGACAGAGTCTGCATCCCCAATGGCACCCTATTCCCATTAGTGCAATACTTTTTACCAGAGCCCTATCAAACGTAGTGCACTACATAGGGAATAGGGTGTAATTTGTGAATAACACAGCCTAAAGCATGTTATTAGGCTTCAGATGTAGGATATTAATTTGATCACTCTTTTCTTGCAGGAAATGCAAACTTTCTATTCAAGGTTAAAAAAAGGCTTCTAAAGTTTGTAATTTACACTTTAAAATGTCTCACTTAATTTGCTGTCAAATTACAAACAAATTTCAAACAAAATCTATGAATTATAATCCACATAATAATTCACATTTCCTTTTGCTGCAGGATTATTTTCCTGTTGTAGCAAACTAGCACCAATGAAGATCCTACATCTGTATGTGAAACCACCTGATTCAGACCATTGCACAGACTGGGTGTCTTCCAATTTTCCACAGCAGATTATGATGCATCATTTTCTGTAGCCCTTTCCTAAAGTCAAATGTCCTAGTGGCCTCATGGGTGGAATGTTATTAATCATATAGTAACCCAAAAAATAGTTAAACAAATCAAAATATATTTAGGTTCTTCAAAGTAGCTACCCATTGCCTTGACGACAGCTTTGCATACACTTGGCATTCTCTTAACCAGGTTCATGAGGGATGCTTTTCCAACAGTCTTGAAGGAGTTCACACATATGCTGAGCACTTGTTGGCTGCTTTTGCTTCACTCTGCGATCCAACTCATCCCAAACCATCTCAATTGGGTTGAGGTCGGGTGATTGTGGAGGCCACGTCATCTTATGCAGCACTCAATCACTTAGCCTGGAGGTGTGTTTTGGGTCATTGTCCTGTTGAAAAACAAATGATAGTCCCACTAAGTGCAAACCAGATGGGATGGCGTATTGCTGCAAAATGTTGTGGTACCCATGCTGGTTAAGTCTGCCTTGAATTCGAAATAAATCACTGACAGTGTCACCATTAAAGCACCCCCACACCTCCTCCTCCATGCTTCACGGTGGGAACCACACATGCGGAGATCATCCGTTCACCTACTCTGCATCTCACAAAGACACGGCGGTTGGAACCAAAAATCTCAAATTTGGACTCATCAGACCAAAGGACAGATTTACACCAGTCTAATGTCCATTGTGCTTGTTTCTTGGCCCAAGCAATTCTCTTCTTAATTGGTGTCCTTTAGTAGTAGTTTCTTGCCACAAAATCGACCATGAAGGCCTGAACAGTTGATGTTGAGATGTGTCTGTTACTTGAACTCTGTGAAGCCTTTATTTGGGCTGCATTATTAGGTGCAGTTAACTCTAATGAACTTATCCACTGCAGAAGAGGTAACTCTGCTTCCTTTCCTGTGGCGGTCCTCATGAGAGCCAGTTTCATAATGGCGCTTGATGGCATATGGGGCTGCACTTGAAGAAACATTCAAAGTTCTTGAAATGTTTCGGATTGACTGACCTTCATGTCTTAAAGTAATGATGGACTGTCATTTCTCTTTGCTTATTTGAGCTGTTCTTTCCATAATATGGACTTGGTATTTTACCAAATAAGGCGATCTTCTGTAAACCACCACTATCTTGTCACAACACAACTGATTGGCTCAAACACATTAAGAAGGAAACAAATTCTAGATCACCTGTACTCCACACACAGAGAAGCGTACAAAACTACAGGACTGTTTTGCTATCACAGACTGGAACATGTTCCGGGATTCTTCCGATGGCATTGAGGAGTACACCACATCAGTCACTGGCTTTATCAACAAGTGCATCGAGGACGTCGTCCCCACAGTGACTGTACGTACATATCCCAACCAGAAGCCATGGATTACAGGCAACATTCACACTGAGCTAAAGGGTAGAGCTGCCACTTTCAAGGTGCGGGACTCTAACCCGGAAGCTTACAAGTAATCCTACTATGCCCTGCGACGAATCATCAAACAGGCAAAGCGTCAATACAGGGCTAAGATTGAATCATACTACAACTGCTCTGAAGCTCGTCTTATGTGGCAGGGCTTGCAAACTATTACAGACTACAAAGGGAAGCACAGCTGCAAGCTGCCCACTGACACGAGCCTACCAGATGAGCTAAATCACTTCTATGTTCGCTTCGAGGCAAGCAACACTGAGGCATGCATGAGAGCATCAGCTATTCCAGACGACTGTGTGATCACGCTCTCCGTAGCTGACGTGAGTAAGACCTTTAAACAGGTCAACATACACAAGGCTGCAGGGCCAGACGGATTACCAGGACGTGTGCTCAGGGCATGTGTTGACCAACTGGCAGCTGTCTTCACTGACATTTTCAACATGTCCCTGATTGAGTCTGTAATACCACATGTTTCAAGCAGAACACCATAGTCCAAGTGCCCAAGAACACAAAGGCAACCTGCCTAAATGACTACAGACCCGTAGCACTCACGTCCATAGCCATGAAGTGCTTTGAAAGTCTGGTAATGGCTCCTGGACTTCCTGACGGCCCCCCCGCAGGTGGTGAGGGTTGGTAGCAACACATCTGCCACGCTGATCCTCAACACAGGAGCCCACTGGAGCCCCCCAGGGGTGCATGCTCAGTCACCTCCTGTACTCCCTGTTCACCCACGGCTGCATTGCCAGGCATGACTCCAACACCATCATTAAGTTTGCAGATGACACAAAAGTGTTAGGCCTGATCACCGACAACGATGAGACAGCCTATAGGGAGGAGGTCAGAGACCTGCCCGGGTGGTGCCAGAATAACAACCTATCCCTCATCGTATCCAAGACTAAGGAGATGATTGTGAACTACAGGAAAAGGAGAACCAAGCACGCCCCCATTCTCATTGACGGGGCTGTAATGGAGCAGGTTGAGCACTTCAAGTTCCTTGGTGTCCACATCACCAACAAACTAGAATGGTCCAAACACTCCAAGACGGTCGTGAAGAGGGCACGACAAAGCCTATTCCCCCTCAGGAAACTAAAAAGATTTGGCATGGGTCCTGAGATCCTCAAAAGGTTCTACAGCTCCAACATCGAGAGCATCCTGACTGATGCATCACTGCTTGGTACGGCAATTGCTCGGCTTCCGACCGCAAGGCACTACAGAGGGTAGTGCATACGGCCCAGTACATCACTGGGGCTAAGCTGCCTGCCATCCAGGACCTCTACAGCAGGTGGTGTCAGAGGAAGCCCCTAAAAATTGTCAAAGACCCCAGCCACCCCAGTCATAGACTGTTCTCTCTACTACCGCATGGCAAGCGGTACCGGAGAGCCAAGCCTAGGACAAAAAGGATTCTCAACTGTTTTTACCCACAAGCCGTAAGACTCCTGAACAGGTAATCAAATGGCTACCCAGACTATTTGCATTGTGTGCCCCCCAACCCCTCTATTTCGCTGCTGCTACTCTCTGTTTATCATATATGCATAGTCACTTTAACTATACATTCATGTACATACTACCTCAATTGGCCTGACCAACCAGTGCACCCACACATTGGCTACCCAGGTTATCTGCATTGTGTCCCGCCACCCCCTGCCCACCAACCCCTTTTTTACGCTACTGCTACTCTCTGTCCATCATATATGCATAGTCACTTTAACCATATCTACATGTACATACTACCTCAATAAGCCTGACTAACCGGGGTCTGTATGTAGCCTCGCTACTTTTATAGCCTCGCTACTGTTATTTTTCACTGTCTTTTTACTGTTGCTTTTATTTCTTTTCTTACCTATTGTTCACCTAATACCTTTTTTGCACTATTGGTTAGAGCCTGTAAGTAAGCATTTCACTGTAAATCAGCGCACGTTACAAACAAACTTTGATTTGAAATTCCACAAATTAATTTACAATGCACATCTGTTAAGTAAGCATTTCACTGTTAGTCTACAGCTGTTGTGACAAATAACATTTGATTTGATATTAGAGTGTTATTAACAAATTGTAGATTACTGAGTTATCGTGTGTATATTTGACATGACGTAACACACACACACACACACACACAAACACGCACAAAGAAACACATCACAAATGTTTGAATGGTTTGTCATTCAAAAGCAAGCGTCCCACCTAGCCCATAGAAGTTAATTGAAATTCTAGGTGACTACCTCATGAAGCTTGTTGAAAGAATGCCAAGAGTGTGCAAAGCTGTCAACAAGGAAAAGGGTGGCTACTTTGAAGAATCCCAAATATAAAATATATTTTCAAATCAAATACAATTTTATTTGTCACAAACATGTGATTAGCAGATGTATTTGTGGGTGTAGCGAAATTAATGCTTGTGCTTCTAGCTCCGACAGTACAGTAATATTTAACAAGTAAACTCTAACAAATTACACAACATATGCAAAAAACACACAAATCTAAGTAGGAATGAATTAAGACTATATACATATGGATGAGCAATGTCAGAGCGGAATGGACTCAGCTACAGTAGAAAAGTACTAAAAAACAGTATATACCCATGAGAAGACTAATGCCAGAAATGTAAACAATAAGTGACTAAGATACCGTGGAAGAGTATAGAATACAGTATAGAAATATGTGATGAGTAATGCAAGATATGTAAACATTATTAAGTGACTAAGATACCAAAGAATATAGTGGCTTGCGAAAGTACTAACCCCCTTGGCATTTTTCCTATTTTGTTGCCTTACAACCTGAAATAAAAAATGGATTTTGGGGGGATTTGTATCATTTGATTTAAACCACTTTGAAGATGCAACATTTTCTTTATTGTGAAACAAACAAGAAATAAGGCAAAAAAAACTGAAAACTTGAGCGTGCATATCTATTCAACCCCCCAAAGTCAATAGTTTATAGAGCCACCTTTTGCACAATTACAGCTGCAAGTCTCTTGGGGTATGTCCCTATAAGGTTGGCACATCGAGCCACAGGGATTTTTGCCCATTCTTCAAGGCAAAACTGCTCCCGCTCCTTCAAGTTGGATGGGTTCTGCTGGTGTACAGCAATACCACAGTATGCTTAGGGTCATTGTCCTGCTAGAAGGTGAACCTCCGTCCCAGTCTCAAATCTCTGAAAGACCGAAACAGTTTTCTCTCAATAATTTCCCTGTATTTAGCGCCATCCATCATTCCTTCAATTCTGACCAGTTTCCCAGTCCCTGCCGATAAAAAACATCCCCACAGCATGATGCTGCCACCACCATGCTTCACTGTGGGGATAGGGTTCTCGGGGTGATGAGAGGTGTTGGGTTTGCGCCAGACATAGCATTTTCCTTGACGGCCAAGAAGCTCAATTTTAGTCTCATATGACCAGAGTACCTTCTTCCATATGTTTGGGGAGTCTCCCACACGCCTTTTGGCGACCATCAAACGTGTTTGCTTATTCTTTTCTTTAAGCAATGGCTTTTTTCTGTCCACTCTTCCATAAAGCCCAGCTCTGTGGAGTGTACGGCTTAAAGTGGTCCTATGGACAGATACTCCAATCGCCAATGTGAAGCTTTGCAGCTTTTTCAGGATTATCTTTGGTGTCTTTGTTGCCTCTCTGATTAATTCCCTCCTTGCCTTGCATGTGAGTTTTGGTGAGCGGCCCTCTCTTGGCAGGTTAGTTGTGGTGCATATTCTTTCCATTTTATGGACTTAATGGTGCTCCATGGGATGTTCAAAGTTTCATTTTTTGTATAACCCTACTCTGATCTGTACTTCTCCACAATGTTGTCCCTGACCTGTTTGGAGAGCTCCTTGGTCTTCATGGTGCCACTTGCTTGGTGGTGCCCCTTGCTTAGTGGTGGTTACAGACTCTGGGGCCTTTCAGAACAGGTTTATACATACTGAGATCATGTGACAGATCATGTGACACTTAGATTACTCACAGGTGGACTTTATTTAACTAATAATGTGACATCTGAAGGTAATTGGTTGCACCAAATCTTATTTAGGGGCTTCATAGCACCACTTTTCTGTTTTTTTCTTTTTTGAATTTTAGGAAAGAAGTATTAAAAAAATACTTCTTTCCTAAAATTCAAAAAAGAAAAAAACAAATTTCACTTGACCAATTTTGAATAGTTTTTTGTATGTCCATTACATGAAATCCAAATAAAAATATATTTAAATTACAGGTTGTAATACAACAAAATAGGAAAAAGGGGGATGAATTATTTTACAAGGCAGTGTATCATACCCAACCAAAATATGCAAACATCCCCTGTTATTGAAATGGTGAGAGGTTAGCATGTAAATTGACATTTACTCCTGAGATGCTAACATTTTGCACCCTATATAACCAATCAATCAAATGTATTTATAAAGCCCTTCTTACATCAGCTGATGTCACAAAGTTCTGTACAGAAACCCAGCCTAAAACCCCAAACAGCAAGCAATGCAAGTGTAGAAGCACAGTTACTTGGAAAAACTCCCTAGAAAGCATGGAACCTAGGAAGAAACCTAGAGAGGAACCAGGATATGAGGGGTGGCCAGTCCTCTTCTGGCTGTGCCAGGTGGAGATTATAACAGAACATGGCCAAGATGTTCAAATGTTCATAGATGGCCAGCAGGGTCAAATAATAATAATCACATTCGTTGTAGAGGGTGCAACAGGTCAGCACCTCAGGAGTAAATGTCAGTTGGCTTTTCCTAGCCGATCATTCAGAGTATCTCTACCACACCTGCGGTCTATAGAGAGTTGAAACAGCAGTTTAGGGACAAGGTAGCAAGTCCGGTGAACAGGTCTGGGTTTCATAGCCGCAGGCAAAACAGTTGAAACTGGAGCAGCAGCACGACCAGGTGGACTGGGGACAGTAAGGAGCCATCAGGCCAGGTAGTCCTGAGGCATGGTCACATGGAGGGGAGGGAGGGGAGGGAGAGGAAGAGAGAGAGAATTAGAGGGAGCATACTTAAATTCACACAGGACACCGGATAAGACAGAGAAACACTGTAGATATAAAAGACTGACCCTAGCCCCCCGACACAAACTATTGCAGCATAAATACTGGAGGCTGAGACAGGAGGGGTCGGGAGACACTGTGGCCCCATCCGACGATACCCCAGGACAGGGCCAAACAGGCAGGATATAACCCCACCCACTCTGCACAGCCCCCACACCACTATAGGGATATCTTCAACCAGCAACTTACTATAGTGAGACAAGGCAGAGTATAGCCCACAAAGAACACCCCATGGCACGAACCCAAGGGGGGGGCGCCAACCCGGACAGGAGGATCACGTCAGTGACTCAACCCACTCAAGTGACGCACCCCTCCTAGGGACGGCATGGAAGAGCACCAGTAAGCCAGTGACTCAGCCCCTGTAATAGGGTTTGAGGCAGAGAATCCCAGTGGAGAGAGGGAACCTGCCAGGCAGATACACCAAGGGCAGTTCGTTACTCCAGTGCCTTTCCATTCACCTTCACACTCCTGGGCCAGACTACACTCAATCATAGGACTTACTGAAGAGATGAGTCTTCAATAAAGACTTAAAGGTCGAGACCGAGTCTGCGTCTCTCACATGGATAGGATAACAATTCCATAAAAATGGAGCTCTATAGGAGAAGGCCCTGTAAGGAGGCCTGCGTCTTGTGTCCGTAGCGTACGTGTAGGTATGTACTGCAGGACCAAATCGGAATGATAGGAAGGAGCAAGCCCATGTAATCCTTTGTAGGTTAACAGTAAAACCTTGAAATCAGCCCTTGCCTTAATAACAGGAAGCCAGTGTAGAGAGGCTAGCACTGGAGTAATATGATCACATTTTTTTGTATTTTTCTGCATCATTTTTGGACAGAACGTTTCTGATTATTGCAATGTTATGTAGATGGAAAAAAGCTGTCCTTGAAACAGTCTTGATATATTCGTCAAAAGAGAGATCAGGGTCCAGATTAACGCCGAGGTCCTTCACAGTTTTATTTGAGACGACTGTACAACCAAGATTAATTGTCAGATTCAACAGAAGATCTCTTTGTTTCTTGGGACCTAGAACTAGCATCTCTGTTTTGTCCGAGTTTAAAAGTAGGACATTTTCTGTTCACTTCCTTATGTCACTTCCTTATGTCTGAGACACAGGCTTCCAGGGAGTGCAATTTTGGGGCTTCACCATGTTTCATCAAAATGTACAGCTGTGTGTCATCAGCATAGCAGTGAAAGTTAACATTATGTTTCTGAATGACATCACCAAGAGGTAAAATATATAATGAAAACATTAGTGGTCCTAAAATGTAGCCTTGAGGAACACTGACATTTACAGTTGGGGCAGCAGGTAGCCTCGTGGTTAGAGCGTTGGACTTGTAACCAAAAGGTCGCAAGATTGATTTGCCGAGCTGACAAGGTAAAAAATCTGTAGTTCTGGCCATGAACAAGGCAGTTAATCCACTGTTCCTAGGCCGTCATTGAAAATAAGATTTTTTTCTAAACTGACTTGCCTAGTTAAATAAAGGTAAAAAAAACAAAAAAAACATTTGATTTGTCAGAGGACAAACCATCTACAGAGACAATCTGATATCTTTACGGCAGATAAGATCTAAACCAGACCAGAACTTGTACAATTTGGGTTTCCAATCTCTCCAAAAGAATGTGGTGATCGATGGTATCAAAAGCAGCTCTAAGGTCTAGGAGCACGAGGACAGATGCAGAGCCTTTTAATGCCATTAAAAGGTAATTTACCATCTTCACAAGTGCAGTCTCAGTGCTATGATTGGGTCTAAAACCAGACTGAAGCATTTTGTATACATTGTTTGTCTTCAGGAAGGCAGTGAGTTGCTGCGCAACAGAGGAATGGGAGATTCGATATAGGCTGATAGTTTTTCATATTTTCTGGGACAAGGTTTGGCTTTTTCAAGAGAGGCTTTATTACTGCCACTTTTACTGAGTTTGGTACACATCCGGTGGCTAGGGAGCCATTTATTATGTTCAACATAGGAGGGCCAAGCACAGGAAGCAGCTCTTTCAGTAGTTTAGTTGGAATAGGGTTCAGTATGCAGCTTGAAGGTTTAGAGGCCATGATTATTTTCATCATTGTGTCAAGAGATATAGTATTAAAAACTTGAGTGTCTCCCTTGATCATAGGTCCTGGCAGTGTTGTGCAGACTCAGGAAAACTGAGCTTTGGAGGAATATGCAGATTTAAAGAGGAGTCCGTAATTTGCTTTCTAATGATCATGATGTTTTCATCAGCTTTGAGACAGTATCAAAAATACATTTTGGATTGTTCTTATTTTCCTCCATTAAGTTGGAAAAATAGGATGATCAAGCAGCAGTGAGGGCTCTTCGATACTGCACGGTACTGTCTTTCCAAGCTAGTCGGAAGACTTCCAGTTTCCTGTAGCACCATTTCACTTCCATTTTTCTGGAAGCTTGCTTCAGAGCTCGGGTATTTTCTGTATAGCAGGGAGCTAGTTTCTTATGACGAATGTTTTTTGTTTTAGGGGTGCGACTGCATCGAGGATATTATGCACGGTTAAATAGAGTTCCTCAGTTAGGTGGTTAACTGATTTTTGTACTCTGACGTCCTTGGGTAGGTGGAGGGATTCTGGAAGGGCATCTAGGAATCTTTGTGTTGTCCGAGAATTTATAGCACGGCTTTTGATGATCCTTGGTTTGCGATTGCAAACGTAATAAAATGGTGGTCTGATAGTCCAGGATTATGAGGAAAAACATTAAGATCCACAACATTTATTCCACTCCTAAACAACATTTAACCACTGTGATTATTATTTGAACGTTTGAACATCTTGAAGAAAGATCTGGCCTTAAAACCCCCAGAGTCGATGCCCACGCACCCGTGAAAAAAAAATCCCCATAAAAATCTGTTATTTTAAGCAAGAGATATGGCATTGGATGCCTTTCAATATACCGCATCTGCCGATGTCGCACTTCCACATCTGTGGTGAAAGGTGACAGAGATAGAGCGTTTGTCAGACCCGAAAATCGGTCTTCTCTCAAAATTGTCTGTAGTGTCTGAACGGTTTGGCCAAAAAATACCCTCTACAGTGTTTGCTATATGACCGCCACAAGCGTCTTTGGACTGGTCGAAAGTCAGTACAGCCGATCTGCCAAATTCTGTAATCTTTTAATCTCCACCTGGAACAGCCAGAAGTGAGCTGACCACCCCTCCGAGCCTGGTTCCTCTCTAGGTTTCTACTTAGGTACCTGCCTTTCTATGGAATTTTTCCTACATATTTAAAAAAAACATTTTAGTCATTTAGAAGACATTTATCCAGAGCGATTTACAGGAGAATTCTCTTGGTAGATAATGCGGTCGACATTTGATTGTGAGGAATTCTAAGTCAGGTAAACAGAAGGACTTGAGTTCCTGTATGTTGTTATGATCACACCACGTCTCATTCATCATAAGGCATACCCCCCCCCCGCCCTCCTTCTTACCAGAAAGATGCTTGTTTCTGTCGGCACAATGCCTTAAGAAACTAGCTGGCTGTACCGACTCCGATAGCGTATCTCGAGTGAGCCATGTTTCCGTGAAGCAAAGAACGTTACAGTCTCTTATGTCTCTCTGGAATGCTACCCTTGCTCGGATTTCATCTACCTTGTTGTCAAGAGACTGGACATTGGCGAGTAGTATGCTTGGGAGCGGTGCGCAATGTGCCCGTCTCCGGAGCCTGACCAGAAGACCGCTTCGTCTGCCCCTTTTACGGCGTCGTTGTTTTGGTTTGCCGGCTGGGATCCGATCCATTGCCCTGGGTGGTGGGCAAAACAGAGGATCCACTTCGGGAAAGTCGTATTCCTGGTCGTAATGATGATGAGATGACGTTGCTCTTATATCCAATAGTTCCTCACGACTGTATGTAATAAAACCTAAGATTACCTGGGGTACCAATGTAAGAAATAACACATAAAAAAAAATACTGCATAGTTTCCTAGGAATGTGAAGCGAGGCGGCCATCTCTGTCGGAAGCCGGAAGCTCCGGCGCCGAAAACAGGAAGCTCCCGCGCTCAGGTCTGTTCAACGCTGGTCCAACCAATCTGATTCCACGCTTCAAGATTGCTTTGATCACGTGGACTGGGATATGTTCCGCATTGAGTCAAACAACAACATTGACGGATACGCTGATTCAGTGAGCGAACTATTCCCTCCGCAAGGCAATCAAACAAGCTAAGCGTCAGTATAGAGACAAAGTAGAGTCGCAATTCAACGACTCAGACACAAGAGGTATGTGGCAGGGTCTACAGTCAATCACGGATTACAAAAAGAAAACCAGCCCCGTCGCGGACCAGGATGTCTTGCTCCCAGACAGACTAAACAACTTCTTTGCTCGCTTTGAGGACAATACAGTGCCACTGACACGGCCCGCTACCAAAACCTGCGGACTCTCCTTCACTGCAGCCGATGTGGGTAAAACATTTAAACATGTTAACCATTTTAACCCTCACAAGGCTGCAGGCCCAGACGGTATCCCCAGCCGCGTCCTCAGAGCATGCTCAGACCAGCTGGCTGGTTTGTTTACGAACATATTCAATCAATCCTTATCCCAGTCTGCTGTTTCCACATGTTTCAAGAGGGCCACCATTGTTCCTGTTCCCAAAAAAGCTAAAGTAACTAAGCTAAATGACTACCGCCTTGTAGCACTCACTTCCGTCATCATGAAGTGCTTTGAGAGACTAGTCAAGGACCATATCACCTCCACCCTACCTGACACCCACTCCAATTTGCTTACCGCCCCAATAGGTCCACAGACGACGCAATCGCAACCACACTGCACACTGCCCTAACCCATCTGTGCAAAAGGAATACCTATGAGAGAATGCTGTTCATCGACTACAGCTCAGCATTTAACACCATAGTACCCTCCAAACTCGTCATCAAGCTCGAGACCCTGGGTCTCGACCCCGCCCTGTGCAACTGGGTACTGGACGTCCTGACGGGCCGCCCCCAGGTGGTGAGGGTAGGTAACAACATCTCCACCCCGCTGATCCTCAACACTGGGGCCCCACAAGGGTGCGTTCTGAGCCCTCTCCTGTACTCCCTGTTCACCCATGACTGCGTGGCCATACACGCCTCCAACTCAATCATCAAGTTTGCAGAGGACACTACAGTGGTAGGCTTGATTACCAACAATGACGAGACGGCCTACAGGGAGGAGGTGAGGGCCCTCGGAGTGTGGAGTCAGGAAAATAACCCCACACTCAACGTCAACAAAACAAAGGAGACGATCGTGGACTTCAGGAAACAGCAGAGGGAGCACCCCCCTATCCACATCGACGGGACAGTAGTGGAGAGGGTAGTAAGTTTTAAGTTCCTCGGCGTACACATCACGGACAAACTGAATTAGTCCACCCATACAGACAGCATGGTGAAGATGGCGCAGCAGCGCCTCTTCAACCTCAGGAGGCTGAAGAAATTTGGCTTGTCACCAAAAGCACTCACAAACTTGTACAGATGCACAATCGAGAGCATCCTGTCGGGCTGTATCACCGCCTGGTATGGCAACTGCTCCGCCCACAACCATAAGGCTCTCCAGAGGGTAGTGAGATCTGCACAACGCATCACCGGGGGCAAACTACCTGCACTCCGGTTATTGGCCCAACGTTCTTAACCACTAGGCTACCTGCTGCCCTAGCTGCCATGCTTCTACATCTGCATTGCTTGCTGTTTGGGGTTTTAGGCTGGGTTTCTGTATAAGCACTTTGCTAATGTAAAAAGGGCTTTATAAATACATGTGATTGATTGAAATGGAGGAAGTGAAAAAAGACTTGAAGACTCAAACCTCAAAGGAGAGGAAAGAATTAAACCACTTCATAAATTAACAAGCCCTGTTCATCAGTAATGGATCCCAAGGTTTCATTGCTACAATTTGTGACAAGAGGCAGCCATGCATTCACTCTGCGCTGATTAGGGACAGGAATGGAGAGACAGCTGAGTCTTTTTTTAATAGTACCCCTGCACTCGGTTGAAGAGTTGTGTGTGTGTGTGTGTGTGTGTGTGTGTGTGTGTGTGTGTGTGTTTGTGTACAGTATATGTGTGAGTGTGTGTGGTGAACGTGTGTGTGAGGGGGGGCAACAAAGATGCTCAGAGAAGAAAACAGACAGAGATGATATAGGAAAGTGTAATGGCCGTCGTTAGAGAAAGACCAAGGTGCAGCGGAGGAGTTGTTCATCTTGAATGAATTTTAATACAAAAAGAGAACACTTGACAAAATAAACAAAATGACAGCCGACAGTTCTGTCAGGTACTAACAACGAAACAGAAAGCACTAAACAGAAACAATCACCCACAAAAACCCAAAGGAAAAACAGGCTACTTGTGTGACTCCCAATCAGCAACAACGAACTACAGCTGTGCCTGATTGGGAGCCACACACGGCCCAAAACAAAGAAATACAAAAACATAGAAAAATGAACATAGAACACCCACCCAACGTCAGGGCGTTACAGAAAGGAAGTAAAACACAACAGGCTTCTTTACCTGAGAGCCCCAAATGGCACCTTATTCCCTACATAGTGCCCAACTTTTGACCAGAGGCAGACCTTATTCCCTACATAGTGCACTACTTTTGACCAGACAGACCTTATTCCATACATAGTGCACAACTTTTGACCAGAGACAGAGAGATTAGGAATACAACAATAGAGAGAGAAACAGAGAGAGATTGAGAGAGACTGAGAAAGAGAGAAAAAGAGACACAGAGAGAGATAACTAGGGAAGGAAAGAGAGAGAGGGAGTGAGAAAGGTGGGAGAGGGGGAGGAACTGAAAGGTAAAACAAAATATACAAATAGAAAAATACCAACACCACATTAACAGGCGCGAGGGAGGGTCATGTTATACTAGGAGACAAATAGCTTTGTGGTTAGGTATTTGATATTTTATTAGGATCCCCATTAGCTGTTGCAAAAGCAGAAGCTACTCTTCCTGGGGGTACACACAAAACATGAAACATGACATAATACAGAACATTAATACACAAGAACAACTCAAGGACATAACTACATACATTTGTTTTAAAGGCACACGTAGCCTACACATCAATATATACACAAACGTTTTTGAAACCAGGTTTGCTGTTCATTTGAGATGGAACGGAGTTCCATGCAATAATGGCTCTATATAATACTGTACCCTTTCTTGAATTTGTTCTGTCAAAGCTGTGTGTAAGTTGACTATGCAAAGAATTTGGGATTTTCAACACATTAATGATTCTTATAAAAAGAAGAAGTGATGCAGTCAGTCTCTCCTCAACTCTTAGCCAAGCGAGACTGGCATGCATAGTATTTATATATGCCCTCTGATTACAATGAAGAGCAAGACGTGCCGCAAGATGTGCCGCTCTGTTCTGGGCAAGCTGCAGCTTAATTAGGTCTTTCCTTGCAGCACTGGACCACACAACTGGACAATAAACAAGATTAGACAAAACTAGAGCCTGCAGAACTTGCTTTTTGTAGTGTGGTGTCAAAAAAGCAGAGCCTCTCTTTATTACAGACAGACCTCTCCCCATCTTTAGAACCACTGAATCTATATTTTGACCATGACAGTTCACAATCTAAGGTAACGCCAATTAATTTAGTCTCCTCAACTTTTCAACAGCCACACATCCATTACTAGATTCAGCTGAGGTCTAGAACTTAGGGAATTATTTGTACCAAATACAATTCTCCTAGTTTTAAAGATGTTCTTTCCAGTTTATTACTGGCCACCCATTCCAAAACAGACTGCAATTCTTTATTAAGGGTTTCAGTGACTTCATTAGCTGTGGTTGCTGATGCGCATATGGTTGAATCATCAGCATACATGGACACACATGCTTTGTTTAATGCCAGTGGCAGGGCAGTGGTAAAAATAGAAAATAGTTGAGGGCCTAGAGAGATGCCCTGCGGTACACCACACTTTACATGTATGACATTAGAGAAGCTTCCATTACAGTAAACTCTTTGAGTTCTATTAGATAGATAGCTCTAAATCCACAATATGGCAGAGTTTGAAAAGCCATAACACATACATTTATGGTCAATAATATTAAAGGCTGCACTGAAATCTAACAGTACTGCTCCCACAATCTTCTTATTATAAATATCTTTCAACCAATCATTAGTAATTTGTGTCAGTGCAGTACATGTTGAGTGGCCTTCTCTATAACCATGCTGAAAGTCTGTTGTTAATTTATTTACAAAGAAATAGCATTGTATTTGATCAAGCACAATTTTTTCAAACAGTTTGCTAGGAGCTGGCAGCAAGCTTATAGGTCTGCTGTTAAAACCAGTAAAGGTCGCTTTACCACTCTTGGGTAGCGGAATTACTTTGGCTTCCATCCAGGCTGAGGACAAAGACTTTCCTCTAGGCTCAGAATAAAGAAATGACAGATAGGAGTGGCTATAGTAAACTACCATCAGTAGCTTTCCATCTAAGTTGTCAAGGGATGTCATTATTGATCGATAACAACAATTTTCCATCTCTCCCTAACTTCACAAAATTCAAACCTACAAAGCTTTTCTTTCGTTATTTGTTTTTTATGCATGAATACGATGGCTCACTGTTCATCACACTTTGCCAAGGAAGTAATCATGAAAATAATTGGCAACATCTCATCTCTCCCTAACTTTACAAAATTCAAACCTACAATGCTTTTTCTTTCGTTATTTGTTTTTTTTATGCATGAATACGATGGCTCACTGTTTGTCACACTTTGCCAAGGAAGTAATTATGAAAATAATTGGCAACATCAAAAGTTTTTGTGATAAATAAGCCATCTGATTCGATGAAAGATGAGGTTGAATTTGTCTTTCTGCCGATCATTTCATTTAAAGTACTCCAAAGATTTTTTTCCATCATTCTTTAAATCATTGATCTTGGCTTCATAATACAGTTTCTTCTCCATTCTGTTGAGTTTAGTCACATAATTTCTCAATTTGCAGTAAATCAGCCAGTCAGATATGCAGTCAGACTTATTAGCTAGGGTTATTAGGGTTGGTGTTAGAGTAGCAATGTTGGTGGTTTTTAGGGTTGGGGTTATAGTAGCAAGGTTGGTGGTTTGGGTTAGGGTTGGGTTTACAGTGAGGGAAAAAAGTATTTGATCCCCTGCTGATTTTGTACATTTGCCCACTGACAAAGAAATGATCAGTCTATAATTTTAATGGTAGGTTTATTTGAACAGTGAGAGACAGAATAACAACAAAAAAATCCAGAAAAACGCATGTCAAAAATGTTATAAATTGATTTGCATTTTAATGAGGGAAATAAGTATTTGACCCCCTGTCAATCAGAAAGATTTCTGGCTCCCAGGTGTCTTTTATACAGGTAACGAGCTGAGATTAGGAGCACGCTCTTAAAGGGAGTGCTCCTAATCTCAGTTTGTTACCTGTATAAAAGTCACCTGTCCACAGAAGCAATCAATCAGATTCCAAACTCTCCACCATGGCCAAGACCAAAGAGCTCTCCAAGGATGTCAGGGACAAGATTGTAGACCTACACAAAGCTGGAATGGGCTACAAGACCATCACCAAGCAGCTTGGTGAGAAGGTGACAACAGTTGGTGCGATTATTCGCAAATGGAAGAAACACAAAAGAACTGTCAATCTCCCTCGGCCTGGGGCTCCATGCAAGATCTCACCTCGTGGAGTTGCAATGATCATGAGAACGGTGAGGAATCAGCCCAGAACTACACGGGAGGATCTTGTCAATGATCTCAAGGCAGCTGGGACCATAGTCACCAAGAAAACAATTGGTAACACACTACGCCGTGAATGACTGAAATCCTGCAGCGCCAGCAAGATCCCCCGCTCAAGAAAGCACATATACATGCCCGTCTGAAGTTTGCCAATGAACATCTGAATGATTCAGAGGACAACTGGGTGAAAGTGTTGTGGTCAGATGAGACCAAAATTGAGCTTTTTGGCATGAACTCAACTCGTCGTGTTTAGAGGAGGAGGAATGCTGCCTATGACCCCAAGAACACCATCCCCACTGTCAAACATGGAGGTGGAAATATTATGCTTTGGGGGTGTTTTTCTGCTAAAGGGACAGGACAACTTCACCGCATCAAAGGGACGATGGACGGGGCCATGTACCATCAAATCTTGGGTGAGAACCTCCTTCCCTCAGCCAGGGCATTGAAAATGGGTCGTGGATGGGTATTCCAGCATGACAATGACCCAAAACACACGGCCAAGGCAACAAAGGAGTGGCTCAAGAAGAAGTACATTAATCCCATAGAAAATCTGTGGAGTGAGCTGAAGGTTCGTGCTGCCAAACGTCAGCCTCGAAACCTAAATGACTTGGAGAAGATCTGCAAAGAGGAGTGGGACAAAATCCCTCCTGAGATGTGTGCAAACCTGGTGGCCAACTACAAGAAACGTCTGACCTCTGTGATTGCCAACAAGGGTTTTGCCTCCAAGTACTAAGTCATGTTTGCAGAGGGGTCAAATACTTATTTCCCTCATTAAATGTTAAATTAAAGGTTGGTGGCTTTTAGGGTTGGGTTTATAGTAGCAAGGTTGGTAGTTTGGGTTAGGGTTGGGGTTAGAGTAGCAAGGTTTGTGGTTGTTTGGGTTGGTGTTGGGGTTAGAGTATGTGTTTCAGTTTCAGGAGGAACGTTTCCTATTTTTGTAATTTCATGTGTTCCACTACCATGACAATTGTATAATGCACCGCTATCTTCAGATACAGGTCACTTTTCTACTGGTAAATTGCGTTTTATATGAAAAGCACTGTCCATGGTGCTGATTCTAGCTATACTGGTGATTGCTGAAGCTGCCATAGTCATCACAGCTGTCATGGTTCCTTGATGATGCAATTTAGTTGGAACACAAGCACAATCGTACACACACGTGCCTTGGACAAATGTCTTGAAGTACTGTGTAATCATATTCATAACCACTGCTAAATTATGTACATTCAAACCTAGTGGATTCCATCGAGGGTTTCATTGGCTGATCAAGTCCAATAGACTTACAACCTAAATGACCACAGTGACATTTCTAATCCAATAGAAGACAGATTAAAACACGTGCAATACCGAGAGAGAGAGAGAGCAAGAGAGAGACTGAGGGACTGAGGGATTGAGGGACTGTATGAAAGATTGCTGCTCCCTCCGTTGTCTCCGCTCCTCTCCAGGTTCAAATTAGCTCTCACTCTGACACACAGCTCCCACCCTCCTCTCCTCCTATCACTTCTTTTTAGGATAGAGGATGCTGCCACGGAGGAGGCCATTGGATTAGGTAACCATAGTAACGCGGACGGAGATGTCAGAGCCATCCCACTGACACACACACAGACACAAATACACACACATCAATGGGAAGTAGTTTGGGGTTGGGGGTGCTGCTGCTGCAAAAAAAAATGAAATTCCTGTGCTGAAGAGGTCTGTATCGGTCTGCTAATACAGGACTAGTAAAGGCCGATTTCACCACTTTTGTGATTTTTTTTTAACTAAATGTATTTGAATGTTTAACCGGAATTCGTAACTTACGTCTAATAATTATCTGTACAAAACAGTTCATCTGATAATACTTGTGGAATATAAAAATATTTGCTTGAAATATGTTTTACAGTTTGTTGAAATACTTTGCAAATAGAAATAAGTTACATGTGAAAGCTGAAATGGTCTAATCAAGGAGTTCGTATGCTTTCAAGCCAAAAGAGTTCGGAAGAGTTTTGTGAGGTTTATGTTTATTTTGAACTTCAGTAAGGGTTTTTTCTGTTGTTCGGGAACACAACTTTTTTTCTTGAGGCAAGCTGAAACCCCTTCGTTGGTGGTTGGTCTACAGTAGGGATTATTTAGAAAAGTCTTTGTTGTCTTTCAATGAGAGACGAATCGTTTTCATGCAAAAAAAAAGTATGTTAGGATGGTAAATTAAAACTGCACAAAAAGTGTTTGTTTTCCATGTTATTTGATCAAGAAAAATATTTAATTACATGTGGATGTTTTGTGTCTTTGCCCATAACTTTGCACCTTTTGATGTAATTTAGAATGACATTCACAGAGAAAGGGACAGGACAATTCCTACAATTCCAAATATTGATCCTGCAAAATACTACCTTAATTACACACAGGAGGTTGGTGGCAACTTAATTGGGGAGGACTGGTTCGTGGTAATGGCTGCAGCGGAATCAGTGGAATGGTATAAAATACATCAAACACATGGTTCCAGCCATTATTATGAGCCATCCTCCCCTCAGAATCCTCCTTCCGTAAATACAAAACATACTTTTTTTCCAAAGTAGAGATGCTGATTTTTTTTTATGTTGCTTGCACTACAGATGTCTATATCAGTCACACACACACACACACACACACACACACACACACACACACACACACACACACACACACACACACACACACACACGATGAGGTGGCATCTTATTCTATATACAGTGCAAAAGGTCAATGTTGACATTATTTAACTTAATATTTTTGTTTAATTTGATCATAATCTGAATTGTCGATCAATATTATTCAGTAAATACAGTTCACAGTTCCTATTAGTTATAATTCAAAACCTGTCTCTCTGTTTGAATCTAGCTAATCAATATGTATGATCAAATAATAAAAATGACATCAGGATATTTAGTGATGTAATTTCGTTGACAACCTATTACTATCAGTCAACATACACCAAATAGATTGTGATAGTATTGATCCCATCAAAGTAAAATACCCAGCATAATGTATATACTGTAACACAGAGATTTAACATTACATTAATGCACGGCCATTGCGTAAAATTTGAGTCTATATATCGGTATTTGTTGAAGCTCACTGTTAAATTCAAATCTCCCTACCATCATACACTATATATACAAAAGTATGTGGAGACCCCTTCAAATGAGTAGAATCGGCTATTTCAGCCAAACCCGTTGCTGACAGGTGTATAAAATCGAGCACACAGCCATGCAATCTCCAAAGACAAACATTGGCAGTAGAATGGCCTTATAGAAGAGCTCAGTGACTTTCAACGTGGCACCATCATAGGATGCCACCTTTCCAACAAGTCAGTTTGTCAAATGTCTGCCCTGCTAGAGCTGCCCCTGTCAACTGTAAGTACTGTTATCGTGAAGTGGAAATGTCTAGGAGCAACAACGGCTCAGCCACTAAGTGGTAGGCCACACAAGCTCCCAGAACGGGACAGGCAAGTGCTGAAGTGCCTAGCCTGTAAAAACCTTATGTCCTCAGTTGCAACAATCAATACAGATTTCCAAACTGCCTCTGGAACCAACATCAGTGCTTGAACTGTTCGTTGGGAGCTTAATTAATGAAATGGGTTTCCATGGCTGAGCAGCCTAAGATCACAATGCGCATTGCCAAGCGTCAGTGTAAAGCTTGCCACCTTTGGACTCTGGAGCAGTGGAAACACGTTCTCTGGAGTGATGAATCATGCTTCACCATCTGGCAGTCCGACAGACGAATATGGGTTTGTCGGATGCCAGGAGAAAGCTACCAGCCCGTATACATCGTGCCAACTGTAAAGTTTGGTGGAGGAGGAATACTGGTCTGGGATTGTTTTTTATGGTTCGTTCTAGGCCCCTTAGTTCCAGTGAAGGGAAATCTTAACGCTACAGCATACAATGACATTCTAGACGATTCTGTGCTTCCAATTTTGACGCCACAGTTTGGGAAAGGCCCTTTCCTATTTCAGTATGAGAATATATGTTTTTATTTAACCTTTATTTAACTAGGCAAGTCAGTTAAGAATAAATTCGTATTTACAATGACGGCTTAACCCGGCCAAACCCGGACGACGCTGGGCCAATTGTGCGCCGCCCTATAGGACTCCCAATCACAGGGACTGTAGTGACGCCTCTTGCACTAGGATGCAGTGCCTTAGACCACTGCGCCGCTTGGGAGCCCCAATCCACAATACCTCCGTGCACAAAGCGAGGTCGATATAGATATTATTTGTCAACATCAGTGTGGAAGATCTTGACTGGCCTTCACAGAGCCCTGATCGCAACCCCATCAAACACCCTTGGGTTGAATTGGAATGCCAACTGCGAGCCAGGCCTCATCGCCCAACATCAGTGCCCGACCTCACTAAGGCTCTTGTGGCTGAATGGAAGCAAGTCCCGCAGCAATGTTCCAACATCTAGTGGAAAGCCTTCCCAGAATAGTGGAGGCTCTTATAGTAGCAAAGGGAGGACCAACTCCATATTAATTCTCATGATTTTGGAATGGGATGTTCACTGAGCAGGTGTCAACACACTTTTGGTCATGTGGTGTATCTTAGCCCATATGACACCAATCTCAATGAAAATTCACAACTTGGTTGGAGGCACACAACACACTCAACGCCTCTCGTCATGAGTCGCACGTCAGTTACCGAGAACCACATACCAAATCAACCTGATTGGAGGTACACAACATACTCACCGCCTCTCGTCATGAGCTGCACGTCAGTTACCGAGAACCACATTTATAAAATGTATATTTTATCACTCTCGTGCACATTTCCATCCTTTATGAAACAACAATGTGGTACCTTTTTGTAGCATTTCTGACAATGCTAACATCTTTTTTTCAGCTGAATCTCAGAGTTCTATCAAACTGGTCCAACAACTCCGTCACTCAGCAACTCGACAACACAAACAGCTCACCGCTTGCACCAGCCAGGCAGCTGCTAGCCATGATAAGAAATGGTTGAGGACAAACCTAGGCTACTATAGATAGCTATATGTTGGTTCTCAAGCTGAGGTTAATCACTAAATGCATGCAGATAATTGTCCAACACGAAAAATGGGATAGTGGTTATTAGTGAGCTGAATGTGATTTTGTTTAAATTAGCTAACGTTAGGTAGCTAGCTAGCCAGCAGCTGTAACGTTAGGTATCCAGCAAAAGTAACGTTATACCACAGATAGAATAAGTTACCAGTCAGAGGAGAGCTAATGTTGGCTAACTAGCTAATCAACAAGCGAGGAAAGCTAATTAGCTATATTTTGCCAAGGAAGATTTTTTATATAAGGTTGGTCAATTGTTTAAACAAACAAATAAGCTAGCGAGCATCCTTGCCTGCTATGGCCAGTTAACTAGGCAACTAGTAACAACTCAATGTTGACAATAACTTAGGTAGCTATATCCCACATTCTTCCACAAGCATAGTTAGCTAAGTAATGTTCATAGTCAACACCCAATTTGGGAAACTGCCACGCTGCTAATTTCTCATATATCATGCAATGGGCATTGCTTATCAAATGTTTGCTGCTCCATACAGTCAAATTGGCTTGCTTGCTAACATTACGTGTGCAACCGGATTTCAGCTCATAACATAACAGCTGCTAGCACACTGCACACACACTGCACACACCCTGCGCACATAAACTCTGTGATTTGAGGCATCGCTAATTATAGCTAGCACTTAAGGAGATTGGAAAACCTATGTGGACAAGTTCTTGCCTGGTTTAGATGTTAACTGTCGAGAAAATACAACATTTCAAATCAATGGTACGTTTCGGTGTTCCTCAAGGTTCCGATCTAGGACCATTATTGTTCTCACTATATAATATTTGAATTGGTTATGTCATTCGGAAATACAATGTCAATTTTCACTGCTATGCAGATGACACACAACTGTACATTTCAATGAAACATGATGAAGCCCCAAAATTGCCTATCCTAGAAACTTGTGTTTCAGATAAAAGGAAGTGGATGGTGGCAAATGTATTACTTTTAAACTGAGACAAAACAGACTAGTTCTAGGTCCCAAGAAACAAAAAGATCTGCTGTTGGATTTGACAATGAATCTCGATGGTTCGTTTCCAATAAAACTATGAAGGACCTCAGCATTACTCTGGACCCTGATCTCTCTTTTGACGAAAATATGACAAATGATTCAAGAGCAGCTTTTTTTCTAACTTTGTAACATTGCAAAAATATGAAACTTTTTGTGAAAAAATTATGTAGGAAAGCTAATACATGTTTTTGTCACTTCAAGATTAGACTACTGCAATGCTCTACTCTCCGGCTACCCAGATAAGGCACTGAATAAACTTCAGCTAGTGTTAAATACGTCTGCTAAACTTTTGACTAGAACCAAACAATTTGTTCATATTACTCCAGTCCTAGCCTCTCTACACTGGCTTACTGTTAAGACAAGACTGATTTCAAAGTTTTACTGTTAGTTTCAAGTTTTAATGTTGCATGCACAAGTAAAGTGAAATGCCTTTCTTGCAAGCTTTAAACCCAACAATGTATTAATCAATATTGATGTAGTACTAAAAATAACATGGTTGTTCCACTGGATATTATAGGTGAATGCACCAATTTGTAAGTCGCTCTGGATAAGAGCGTCTGCTAAATGACTAAAATGTAAATGTAAAATGTAGAACAAAAACACAAAATAAATACAAATAAGAAGAACCCAAGAATGTAAGAAAGCTACAGGTGTTTACGGGGCGGCAAGTAGCTTAGTGGTTAAGAGTGTTGGGCCAGTAACCAAAAGGTCACAGGTTTGAATCCTCGAGCCAGCAAAGTGGAAAAATAGGCCTTTAAGTTAAGCAGGACAGTTAAACCCCATCAACAGCGGATGTGGATGTCAGTTCAGGCAGCCCCCTGCACCACTCTCATCCAGAGGGATTTTCTTGAATGCATTCAATTGTGCAACTGACTAGGGGATGACAACTTCATCAGATGACACTCCTAGGACATTATGTTATACAATACATGCATGTTTTGTTCAATCAAGTTCATATTTATATCAAAAAACAGCTTTTTACATTAGCATGTGATGTTCAGAACTAGCATACCCACCGCAAACTTCCAGTGAATTTACTAAATTACTCACGATAAACGTTCACAAAAAACACAACAATTATTTTAAGAATTATAGATACCGAACTCCTTTATGCAATCGCTATGTCCCATTTTAAAATAGCTTTTCGGTGAAAGCACATTTTGCAATATTCTGGGTACATAGCCCGGCCATCATGGCTAGCTAATTTGACACCCACCAAGTTTGGCCCTCACCAAACTCAGATTTACTATAAGAAAAATTGGATTACCTTTGCTGTTCTTCGTCAGAATGCACTCCCAGGACTTCTACTTCGACAACAAATGTTGTTTTGGTTCGAAATAATCCATAGTTATGTCCAAATACCTCCATTTTGTTCATGCGTTGAGGTCACTATCCGAAGGGTGACGCGCGGGCGCATTTCATGACAAAAAAAATCAAAATATTCCATTACCGTACTTCGAAGCATGTCAAACGCTGTTTAAAATAAATGTTTATGCTATTTTTCTCGTAAAATAGCGATAATATTCCAACCGGGCGACGTTGTATTCATTCAAACACTGAAAGAAAAACATGGAGTCGTCTCGTGCACGCGCGCTCCAGTGTCATTGTTCTCAGCAGGACCACTCACAAAAACTTCTGCTTTTTTCGCCCAGAGACTGGAGAGCTCTCATTCCACTTTCTGGTGCCTTCTGAGAGCCAATGAAAGTCTTAGAAAATGTCACGTTACAGCAGAGATGCTGTATTTTTGATAGAGATGCCCTAGAAGGAGAACACATTTTCAGACAGGGCACTTCCTGTATAGAATCTTCTCAGGTTTTGGCCTGCCATATGAGTTCTGTTATACTCACAGACACCATTCAAACAGTTTTAGAAACTTTAGAGGGTTTTCGATCCAATTATATGCATATTCTAGTTTCTGGGCAGGAGTAGTAACCAGATTAAATCGGGTACGTTTTTTATCCGGCCATGAAAATACTGCCTCCTATCCCAAACAGGTTAACCATCCAGATCGATGGACGGTTACGGGAACGTACTGTAGGAGAAGTCCCCAATAGGATCTGAGCTCACCCAAATTCCTCTAAGAGCCTCCGAAGACTGCCTAGTTACCTCTTCCCTAACGCATAAGCAGACTGAACACCCAGAGTTGTCTGTATTGCGATACTGTCGGTCATTATGTGTCAACCTGTCCCTTCAAGAGACCTAGCTCTTTCGTTGGAGCGAGTACTCTGGTGGGTCTTACAGATAATTGTTCTTCTCCCCTTACTCGCCCCCCTCTCCATGCCACCCTGCTGTGGGGCGACCAGTCAAAGTCTCTTCAGGTACTCATCGACTTGTGGGCCAATGTGTGTGGGGGGGGGGGGGGGGGGGGGGGTACTGTCACTCCATGATCTGTTTCACCTGTCCTTGTGCTTGTCTCCACCCCCCTCCAGGTGTCGCCCATCTTCCCCCTTGTGCATTTATCCCTCTGTTTTCTGTATTTCTGTTTCCTAGTTCGACTTGTTTTTCAAGTCAACCAGCGTTTTTCTCGTCCTCCTGATTTTTGACCTTTGCCTGTCCTGACCCTGAACCCGCCCACCTGACCACTGCCTGTCTCTGACCCTGAGCCTGCCTACCGTCCTGTACCTTTGCTCCACCTCTGGATTACCGACCTCTGCCTGACCTGACCCTGAGTCTGCCTGCCGCCCTGTACTTTTGACTCTGCTCTGGATTATCGACCCCTGCCTGCCTTGACCTGTCGTTTGTTTGCCCCTGTGGTTGCAATAAACATTGTTACTTCACACTGTCTGCACTTGGGTCTTACCTTGATTCCTGATACCTTTTGCTCGTTTGATGACTGTGCGGAGGTTGTAGTGGGACTTCTTGTATTTGTTTCTGTCCTCAGCAGTGACGGAGGTGGTTCGGAATAGGCTGTGATAGCCCTGTGTGTGGTAGCCATGTCCTTCAGTTTAGAACCAATCTGTTTTAATCCAGGGTTTTTGATTGGGTACAATGTCGTCAATGCATTTCCTAATGAAGCCGGTGACGGTGGTGGTTAGCTCGGAACATATTCCAATCATCGCTAGCTAAGCAGCCCTGTAGCAAAATCTCGGGTTTTTCCTGTTTGAGCTTGTGAGCAGGAATACAGAGTAATGATTTGATTTGCCGAAGGGGGGATGATGAAGGGCCTTGTACGCTTGCTTGTGGGTAGAGTAACAGTGGTCTAGGACTTTATCACCTGTAGTGGCGAAGGAGAGGTGTTGATGGAAATTGGACATAACCCTTTCATGAAGTCCACCCATGAATCCCTCTAGTGGCTTCATGGGTGGAATGTTATTATGTTTCATAATTTCCTAATTAAACATTTATTGTAAATATTTTACACCTCCGAAAATCTAGCATTCCTATGTCAAACGGTTTTGTTATATTTCAGACTTCTGTGATATTTCAATTGTATTATTGTGATGCAAACTCAAAATGTAACACATTTCAACTCTATATCTGACATGGTACAGCATAAATCTCCTTTGGGAGGTAGAAGGGTCAGCATTTGACCATCAAGTATTCCAAGACAGGTGAACAATGGGTCGAGACTTCCACTGCGCTCGAGTCAGCGCACCATTTGTTGCTGAGGAAGAGGCAAACCCCTCCCCTTCTAGATTTCCCTGTCTTTACTGTCCTGTCCACTCGGTGAATGGAGAATCCATCGAGTTGGATAGCCATGGGGGGTATCTTGCCTCTCCTCTCTGTGTCCTCTCCTCTCTATAGCCTTCCTCTCTGTGTCCTCTCCTCTCTGTTGCCTCTCTGTGTCCTCTCCTCCCTGTGTCCTCTCTGTCCTCTCCTCTCTGTCTCCTTTCCTCTCTGTGTCCTCTGTCTCCTCTCCTCTCTGTGTCCTTTAAGCTCTCCTCTCTGTGTCCTCTCCTCCCTGTGTCCTCTCTATCCTCTCCTCTCTGTCTCCTTTCCTCTCTTTGTCCTCTAAGGTCTCCTCTCCTCTCTGTGTCCTCTCCTCTCGGTGTCCTCTCCACTCTGTGTCCTCTCCACTCTGTGTCCTCTCCTCTCGGTGTCCTCTCCTCTCTGTCTCCTCTCCTCTCTGTCTCCTCTCCTCTCGGTGTCCTCTCCACTCTGTGTCCTCTCCTCTCGGTGTCCTCTCCTCTCGGTGTCCTCTCCACTCTGTGTCCTCTCCACTCTGTGTCCTCTCCTCTCTGTCTCCTCTCCTCTGTGTCCTCTCCAGTCTGGGTGCTCTCATCTCTGTCTCCTCTCCTCTGTGTCCTCTCCTCTCTGTGTCCTCTCCTCTCCTCCGTCTCTTCTCCTCTCTGTCTCCTCTCCGTTTCCTCTCCTTGTCCATTCCTCTCTGCGTCCCCTCCAGTGTAGGATAGTAAATGAGCAATATAAACTGCAGGAAACTAACCCAACCACAGCCAGGATGCTTTTCCATCCATTCTAAACCTATTTTCACTCCCACTGCAGCAATCACCCTCTGAATAAATAATGCATTTATTTCCACTTATTTATTTATTACAACTGCTGTCATCTTTACACAATTACTTTTTATGCATTTCTTGTTTTCGGTCTCTTTCTGTATCTCTATTGCTCTCTTGCTGACTCCCTCGCTTTTTCTTTCATCCTTTTCTCCCTCTCTCCTCTCTCTTGCCAGCGAACTTGCGGTTTATCTGGATCACTTGAGAGATCAAGTTCCGTTCTTTCTGCTGAATATAGCAATACTCGGTTTCCTGTTTCTTTCTAAACCTTTTTTTTTATCATTGTCTTGAATAATAAATATTACATTTTGCCTTATGCCATTAGCATCCCTCCACATTGTACAATACCCATTACATGACAGTACAGAGAAATGTAATTTGAAATGTTGTTTCAATCACGTTTAATATAACAAATGATCTCCCAAACATTAAACTCAAAACAATTGAACCCCTCTGCTCCAATCTCTGTATGTGCCCTGGTCAAAATTAGTCTACTATATAGGGACTAAGGTGCCCTTTGGGACACAGACCCAGTTAACGGTAACCTCTTTAGTGTATGTAGTGAAACAGACTGAATAACTATGTATACAGATTGTAATAGAGACTGTTTGTTGTGCCGTACATAACAACTGAATGCAAACTCAAATTACGTCCGGCCATTTTATTTTATTCAGCTGGAAACTCATGAAAACAGACATCAAGTTCGCATCCCAACTGACTCTCTATTCCCTATATAGTGCACTACTTTGAAACAGGGCCCATTGGGTTCTGGTCAAAAGCAGACACTATGCAGGGAATAGGGTGCTATTTGGGAAGCATTTTAAACAGACGTCAAGGCTTTACAATTTCATTTAACACCCACTGAATGACTGAATAGGCTGACTGTGTAAATGTTATTTTTTGACAGTTTTCTAATTCTGCTCTTCACAATAGCAAGCCGTTATTGCGGAACAATTTTGCAGCTACAGTGCAGACAATTATGATTGTCTAAAGGGCTCTGCGAGCTTGGACTTAGAAAACTATTGTTATGGACAACAATTCGTAAGTTAAATAATGTGAGATTTAATGAATGAGAAAGGGGAAACTTTGCATTCTAGTCCACTGTATTTGTTCTTTGTCCTATACTGCATTAGTTTAGGGAACGGTAAGGTATTGTGTTGACAGTTTATTTAGAGCTGGCCTCATTTAAATTGTGAGGAAGATACTAAGGAATATACTTGTTTGGGAGATAACACAGACTCTGGGAGATATGCTTAGATGCATGAAAACTTATTGAATATAAGTTATTTATTCCCTGGTCAATAGGTGTACACATCTGCCCATACGTTACACCATACTGTTCCTGTTGGTAAATAAAGCAACTTCCGAACATGGAATACTATGAAATGTACATAGAATACTCTCACCGTTATCTAACACTTCAAACTTCTTAAACTTCTCCAACTACCATACAAATATTTTAAGACAGCTAAAAGCGAGGCATAACATTTTTCTTCAGGAAAATTACCTTTACCTTTTCTAGTTATGTCCTATGAGGTTGTATAATAATCTATGTTAATAATATCAGGAAAAAGGTCATAGCCACAGATAAGGCCTCCCCATGGTTAACTATAGTCCCATGTCTCCCCATGTCTTCTTGTCACTACAGACTCCCCTGTGTTGACAGTCCTGTGGGATGGGAACAGGGGTATGAGCCCAGTGGCAACTAGAGGTAGGCAAAGGGTTGAGACAGGGGAGGCAGGGGAAGGCAAAGAGGAGGCAGAGAGGAGGCAGAGAGGAGGTAAGGGAAGGCAGAAAGGAGGCAGGGAAAGGCAGAGAGGAGGCAGGGGAAGACAGAGATGAGGCAGAGAAGAGGCTGGGGAAGGCAGAGTGGAGGAAAGGCAGAGTGGAGGGAAGGCGAGTGTGGAGGGAAGGCAGAGTGGAGGGAAGGCAGAGTGGAGGGAAGGCAGAGAGGATGCAGGGGAGACAGGGATGAGGCAGAGAAGAGGCAGAGAGGAGACAGGGGAGGCAGGGAAGAGGCAGAGAGGAGGCAGAGAGGAGGCAGGGGAAGGCAGAGAGGAGGTAGAGGAAGGCAAAGGAAGGCAGTGAGGAGGTAGAGAGGAGGCAGAGGAAGGCAGAGAGGCGTTAGAGAGGGGGCAGAGGAGGCAGGGGGAGGCGGAGAGGAGAGGAGGCACAGAGGAGTTACAGAGGAGGCACAGAGGCACAGAGGAGGCAGTGGTAAAATGGTAATAGGCTATGAGCCCATCAGCAGCCAGGGGCTTAGTGTTGGGCCCATGGTTGGGGACCACAGCAACAAGCTCACCTCTCCATGGAGGATAGTGAAAAGAGAGATAGTGAGAGAGGGTAGAGAAGTAGGGTGGGCGGATTGAGGCTGACATGATTATGATACTACTTTCAGGATATCTTTTGTTTTCCAGATTATATTCAGGAAGAGTCAAGTGATGAGAAATTGATAAATACCTGAACAAGGGATCTGGGGTGAAACATACCATGTATTTATTAGATGCAATATAAGACACACCACTTCATGGTAAACTCAAACAACAGCATGTTAGGACTGGTGAGTGATAAAGCCTCAAACAGAAATGCTTTTTTTTCCAAGATATTCCGTTTTTTTTCTGCTCTGCTCTTGGAAGTAAAATGTTTCCCTCATATTCCAATACATTTAGCAGCAGAATGTAGCAATTGGAGTGGATGCATTTGTTGAATAGGGGCTTCAAGTGGCTATTCTTTTTTAGATTTTGCAGGTCAGTGGTCCTGACTGGGGACAGTTGTGTGCATCCCAAATGGCACCCTATTCCCTACATAGTCCACAACTTTTGACCAACATCACGTCAAGGATAGAGGTCTTTCAGCAAATATAATATGAATGACAAACCATTCAAACATTTGTGATGTGTTTCTTTGTGCGTGTTTGTGTGTGTGTGTGTGTGTGTGTTACGTCATGTCAAATATACACACGATAACTCAGTAATCTACAATTTGTTAATAACACTCTAATATCAAATCAAATGTTATTTGTCACAACAGCTGTAGACTAACAGTGAAATGCTTACTTAAGGGCCCTTCCTAACAACGCAGAGAGAAAAAGTTAAATAACAGAAAAATAATAACAAAAGGAATAAATACACAATGAGTAACGACAGCGCTTTGTCTTGCTGACGTTGAGGGAGAGGTTGTTATCACACTGCCAGGTCTCTGACTTCCCCCCTGTAGGCTGGCCTATCACCTTTGTGTTGTGGATAAACTTAAGGATGGTGTTGGAGTTGTGTGCACACAGTCGTGGGTGAACAGGGAGTACAGGAGGGGACTGAGCACGCACCACTGGCGAGCTCCAGTGGATCAGCGTGGCAGATGTGTTGCTACCTACCCTCACCACCTGGGGGCGGCCCGTCAGGAAGTCCAGGATCCAGTTGCAGAGGGCGGTGTTTAGTCCCAGGATCCTTAGCATAGTGATGAGCTTTGAGGGTACTATACTGTTGAATGCTGAGCTGTAGTCAATGAATACCATTCTCACATAAGTGTTCCTTTTGTCCAGGTGGGAAAGGGCAGTGTGGAGTGCAGTAGAGATTGCATCATCTGTGGATCTGTTTGGGCGGTATGCAAATTGGAGTGGGTCTAGGGCTTCTGGGATAATGGTGTTGATGTGAGCCATGACCAACCTTTCAAAGCACTATATGGCTACAGACGTGAGTGCTACGGGTCTGTAGTCGTTTAGGCAGGTTGCCTTTGTGTTCTTGGGCACAGGGACTATGGTGGTCTGCTTGAAACATGTTGGTATTACAGACTCAATCAGGGACATGTTGAAAATGTCAGTGAAGACACCTGCCAGTTGGTCAGCACATGCCTGGAGAACACGTCCTGGTAATCCATCTGGCCCCGCAGACTTGTGTATGTTGATCTGTTTAAAGGTCTTACTCACGTCGGCTACGGAGAGCGTGATCACACAGTCATCCAGAACAGCTGATGCTCTCATGTATGCCTCAGTGTTGCTTGCCTCGAAGCGAGCATAGAAGTGTTTTAGCTCGTCTGGTAGGCTCGTGTCACTGGGCAGCTCACGGCTGTGCTTCCCTTTATAGTCTGTAATAGTTTGCAAGCCCTGCCACATAAGACGAGCGTCAGAGCCGATGTAGTATGATTCAATCTTAGCCCTGTATTGACGTTTTGCCTGTTTGATTTTTCATCACAGGGTATAGCAGGATTTCTTGTAAGCTTCCGGGTTAGAGTCCCGCACCTTGAAAGTGGTAGCTCTACCCTTTAGCTCAGTGTGAATGTTGCCTGTAATCCATGGCTTCTGGTTGGGGTATGTACGTACAGTCACTGTGGGGACGACGTCCTTGGTGCACTTATTAATAAAGCCAGTGACTAATGGGGTGTTTTTGCAGAAATAGTAAAAATAAAGTCGAACCCTGGAATAAGTACAGTGCCTTGCAGAAGTATTCATCCCCCTGGGTGTTTTTCCTATTTTGCTGCATTGCAACCTGTAATTTAAATTGTTTTTTTTGGGGGGACGATTTCTTGTAATTGATATTCACAAAATAGTCAAAACTGGTGAAGTGAAATGAAAAGAATTACCTGTTTCAAAATAAAACAATGTAAACTGTTGCGCGCATATGTATTCACCCCCTTTGCTATGAAGCCCCTAAATGAGATCTGGTGCAATCAATTACCTTCAGAAGTCACATGATTAGTTAAATAAAGCAAGGGGCACCACCAAGCAAGCGGCACCATGAAGACCAAGGAGCTCTCCAAGCAGGTCAGGGACAAAGTTGTGGAGGAGTACAGATCATGGTTGGGTTATAAAAAAATATCAGAAACTTTGAACATCCCATGGAGCACCATTAAATCCATTATTAAAAAATGGAAAGAATATGGCACCGCAACAAACCTGCCAAGAGACCTGCCAAGACAGGGCCGCCCATCAAAACTCATGGACCAGGCAAGGAGGGCATTAATCAGAGAGGCAACAAAGACACCAAAGATAACCCTGAAGAAGCTGCAAAGCTCCACAGCGGAGATTGGAGTATCTGTCCATAGGACCACTTTAAGCCATACACTCCACAGAGCTGGGCTTTACGGAAGAGTGGCCAGAAAAAAGCCATTGCTTGAAGAAAAAAATAACCAAACATGTTTGGTGGTCGCCAAAAGGCATGTGGGAGACTCCCCAAACGTATGGAAGAAGGTACTCTGGTCAGATTAGACTAAAATGTTGTTTTTTGGCCATCAAGGAAAAGCTATCTCTGGTGCAAACCCAACACCTCATCATCCTGAGAACACCATCCCCACAGTGAAGCATGGTTGTGGCAGCATCATGCTGTGGGGATGTTTTTCATTTGCAGGGACTGGGAAACTGGTCAGAATTGAAGGAATGATGGATGATGCTAAATACAGGTAAATTCTTCAGGGAAACCTGTTTCAGTCTTCCAGAGATTTGAGACAGGGATGGAGATTCACCTTCCAGCATGACAGTGACCGTAATTATACTGCTAAAGCAACACTTTAGTTTTTTAAGGGGAAACATTTAACGGTCTTGGAATGGCCTAGTCAAAGCTCAGACCTCAATTCAATTGAGAATCTGTGTTGTGACTTAAAGATAGCTGTACACCAGCAGAACCAATCCAACTTAAAGGAGCTGGAGCAATTTTGCCTTGAAGAATGGGCAAAAATCCCAGTGGCTAGATGTGCCAAGCTTATAGAGACATACCCAAAGAGACTTGCAGCTTTAATTGCTGCAAAAGGTGGCTCTGCAAAGTATTGACTTTGGGGGATGGGGGGGGGGGGTGAATAGTTATGCACGCTCAAGTTTGCCGTTTTTTGTGTTATTTCTTGTTTGTTTCACCCAAAAAAATATTTTGCATCTTCAAAATGGTAGGCTTGTTGTATAAATCAAATGATACAAACCCACAAAAAAATCTATTTTAATTCCAGGTTGTAAGGCAACAAAATAGGAAAAAATGCCAAGGAGGTGAATACTTTCGCAAGCCACTGTAAGTGTGTTCAAACTTTTGACTGGTACGGTACGTACGGTCACTGTGGGGATGACTTTGTCAATGCACTTATTAATGAAGCTGATGACTGATGTGGTAAACTCATCAATGCCATCGGATGAATCTCGGAACATATTCCAGTCTATGCTAGCGAAACAGTCCTGTAGCTTCCTGCTTCATCGGACCACTTCCGTATTGATTGCATCACTCGTACTTCCTGTTTGATATATTGCTTGAAAGCAGGAATAAGGTAGATAGAGTTATGGTCAGATTTGCCAAATTGAGTTTTGTATGTGTCTTTGTGTCTGCAGTAAAGGTGATCTAGAGATTTTTCCAACTCTAGTTGCACAGGTGACATGCTGGTAGAAATTAGTTGAAATGGATTTCAGTTTTCCTGCACTAAAGTCACTGGCCACTAGGAGGACAGCCCCTGCGTGAGCATTTTCTTGTTTGCTTTTGTCCCTATATAGCTCGTTGAGTGTGGTCTTAGTGACAGCATCGGTTTGTGTTGGTAAATTGATAAATACGAAAAATATAGATGTTAAATAGCTGTGAAGGGAACGGCACCTCCATACCTTCAGGCTCTGATCAGGTCCTACACCCAAACAAGGGCACTGCGTTCATCCACCTCTGGCCTGCTGGCCCCCCTACCTCTGAGGAAGCACAGTTCCCGCTCAGCCCAGTCAAAACTGTTCGCTGCTCTAGCACCCCAATGGTGGAACAAGCTCCCTCACGACGCCAGGACAGCAGAGTCAATCACCACCTTCCGGAGACACCTGAAACCCCACCTCTTTAAGGAATACCTAGGATAGGATAAAGTAATCCTTCTAACCCCCCCCCCCCTTAAAAGATTTAGATGCACTATTGTAAAGTGGTTGTTCCACTGGATATCATAAGGTGAATGCACCAATTTGTAAGTCGCTCTGGATAAGAGCGTCTGCTAAATGACTTAAATGTAATGTAAATGTAAATAGTATGGTCGACAGCTTAAATGATGTATTCTAACGTAGGTGAGCAGAACCCTGAAACTTTCTTAATATTAGAGATTGCTCACCAGCTGTTTTTAACAAAGGAACACACACCCCTGAGCTTCCCCAAAGCCACCGGTCTGTCCTACAGATGTATAGAAAAATCAGCTAGTTATATATTTACCATGTCGTTTTTCATCCACGACTCTGACATCAAGGACATGCCAAGCTGAAATTGTTTTTGTTTTTTACAGCACAATTTGGATCCTTTAATCTCTAAACGTTAGTGACTATTTAAAGAGTAGGAAGCATGAGTTTTTACTCACCAAAGTAACAACACAGAGCGGTGAAAGATTTAGTAACTTAGTCATAGTCACGATCTGGTTACCTATAACTACAAACGTAGTTATGTTTGACTATTTTTATATATTTATTAACTTATTTCTGGATATTTTCAGAACTAACCACAATGCACTATTTCTCAACATCATATGGAGAACCGAAGCTACTTAGCTAGCTCCAGCTGGCTAATGTTAGCTACTAGCCATGCTGACGTGATTAAATTAAAGACTAAGTCTTGGCACTGGTGAGCTACTACGTACATTAATGAAGAAGAAACCATATAAATTCATGTGAAAAACTGCATCTCTTTGCATTACATTATAGGGAATAGGCTGGCTTGCCGGGTCCTCCATATTACATCACACCCCGTAAATGTTTTTTCCTGCATTTTTCTTTGGCATTCTTTGGAATAACTTGAAAAATAGAATAGTGAGGTGTTACTTTGTATTGGGACTTTTAATGCGTATTTTAATGCAAATCCATATGTTACATGTGGTTACGCTAATGCTACCTACCCTTTAATTATTTATAAGGCTAACAGCCCTTAAGCATGGATATACCTTGCATTAGTGTTGCGCTTACTACCATTTTATAATGAATAAGGATCTGCTTACAAATTGGGTTGCATTTGTATGCATCCTTATTCAGTTTGTTTGGTGGCATTTGAATTAAGCTCTCTGTTGTAATGGGAGGAAAAGAGCAGAGAAAAAAATGAAAAGAAGAGAGGTAGAGAGGGAAGAGAAATGTAATGAAACAGAGGAAAAGCATTGGGGATTATGAGCCTTTGAAGAGCTGCTTTCATATTTAAAGCCCCACTCTGTGATTCCTACAGCTAACAATGAAACCAAACAGAGCCTCAATATATAATTAACGCGATCATGTAGGCCTCATGGACTGTCACTCCTTGCTTCCATAGCTCCATCTATAAATCTGCTTCCATTTCTCCAGCCCCAACCCTCCGCTTTACAGCAAAACATGTGGTGGGGCTGCTGTATTGCTTTAAAAGGAATACCAGACTGTAGTTTGAATGTCTGTATTTATAAGTTGAGTGAGTGTTCTCCAACCCATAGCCTGCTACAGTAGGTGGATGACTCGTGTAATCTTTGTAGATGTTATTGCAGTATCATTTTAGGTGATGACGAAGCAACAACCTCATTAGCAGTTTTACGGAAACTGTGTCGGTGGGCAAGGGACAAATAAAAACGCCAACAAGCAAATGAGAAGGTCTATTTTCTGTGTTGTTACCTGAGGCATAGTTATCTCTCATAACTCTATTCAGTTATGTCTGAGAATACATCATTTCACTAGAAACGCCCTGAGGGAGAAGAAGGAAAGAAACTAAAATTGGAGTTTTGAAGTGGGAGTATTTTTTTGTAGTGTGCATCCCAAATGGCACCCTATTTCCCTTTTTATTGTACTACAGACCCCTATAGAGCCTGGTCAAACGTAGTATGCTAGATAGTGAATAGGGTGCCAGTTGGGACACAGCGTAGTATTAGTGTTTACCCTATGGATCGTCAAGGGGCCACTTTCTCTTTCAAAGATTGATCAAGTAGTGTCTCTGACAGTTTGATGGGAACGTAATGAATGCGTTTGTGTGTGTGTGTGATTCTCTTTCTCTGTGTGTTTGTGTGTGTGTGTGTGTGTGTGTGTGTGTGTGTGTGTGTGTGTGTGTGTGTGTGTGTGTGTGTGTGTGTGTGTGTGTGTGTGTGTGTGTGTGTGTGTGTGTGTGTGTTTGATGGGTTCATGATGGATAGTCATCCTGGACTGTATTCTACCTGTCAGGGGGAAATAAATTGTCCATCCCATCAACACATACCTTTGATCTCTGCTTGTGGAAATAGTAACCAGGAGGAGAGGAGTGTAGTGATATTAACCAGGAGGAGAGGAATGTGGAGATAGTAACCAGGAGGAGAGGAGTGTGGAGATAGTAACCAGGAGGAGAGGAGTGTGGAGATAGTAACCAGGAGGAGAGGAGTGTGGAGGTAGTAACCAGGAGGAGATGAGTGTGGAGATAGTAACCAGGAGGAGAGGAGTGTGGAGGTAGTAACCAGGAGGAGAGGAGTGTGGAGATAGTAACCAGGAGGACAGGAGTGTGGAGGTAGTAACCACGAGGAGAGGAGTGTGGAGATAGTAACCAGGAGGAAAGGAGTGTGGAGATGGTAACCAGGAGGAGAGGAGTGTGGAGATGGTAACCAGGAGGAGAGGAGTGTGGAGATGGTAACCAGGAGGAGTGGTGTGTGGAGATAGTAACCAGGAGGAGAGGAGTGTGGAGGTAGTAACCAGGAGGAGAGGAGTGTGGAGATAGCAACCAGGAGGAGAGACGTGTGGTGATAGAACCAGGAGGACAGGAATGTGGAGGTAGTAACCAGGAGGAGAGGAGTGTGGAGGTAGTAACCAGGAGAAGAGGAGTGTAGGGATAGTAACCAGGAGGAGAGGTGTGTGGAGATAGTAACCAGGAGGAGAGGAGTGTGGAGGTAGTAACCAGGAGGAGAGGAGTGTGGAGGTAGTAAGCAGGAGGAGAGGCGTGTGGAGATAGTAAAGCCAAATAAACTGAGCCATCTTTAATGCCAGCTGAACTGACCTGTCTTTAAAGGCAGCTAAACTGAGCCGTCTTGAAAGCCAACTAAACTGATCCGTCTTTAAAGCCAACTAAACTGACCCATCTTTAAAACCATCTAAACTGAGCCGTCTTTAAGCCAACTAAAATGACCCATCTTGGTTGGCAGGTAGCCTAGCGGTTAAGAGCGTTGGGTCTGTAACCGAATGGTCGCTGGCTTGAATCCCCAAGCCCACTAGGTGACAAATCTGCCTATGTGCTGTCGTGTCTTTGACTATCATTAATGTGATTGACTGTTATTTTATCAAATAATTACATACGATGTTAAATTATTACGCAATTAAATTACTAATGTAACAATTAATTAAGTAGTTATATGGGGCACCACGGAAAAAGTTAGTTAACTAGTTACTATCTCCCGACTGAACTCTAAAGATATAAATATCTCTTACATCAGTCACAGTCAATTCATTCATTCATATTTACCTTTTATCAGTCTCGTTCTGAATGTTGCAAAATCCTTGGATATCTGCACGAACCCTAGCATAAATGATGAATCAGTGACAAACAAATCGGCTTAATTATTTATTTACTAACTAACTAAATAATCACACAGAATTACAAAAACACACAAACAGAATAGTTTACACATTGATTGCTACATAATGCAATGAAAAGTCCTTGGTGGACTAAACACGATATGACAGCTTGGTAGACAATGGAAAGGGGTGGGGACAGAAAAAGAGCAGGAAAGACAGAATGGACCCACTACATACATACAGCTGAGAACTATGCTCATGGAAATGTGAATATCTGGCCCATGCGAAAGAGTTGCAATGTACATATTTATGTGTGTATCTTGCTGTCTCTCCGTTGCAAACACTCAATCCGTCTGATAAGGAATTCTACAGAAAGTCTCTGGGTTGTCCACCAGAGATCAAAGTCTTTCGTAGTTGTAGCTCATTTCAACTTCTTCACTCGAGAAAGTTTCAGAGTTTCTAGCCATTCTGTACCTTTCAGCTCACGCTGTCGGTCTTGCTGGCCTATAGAGTGGTAACCATTTCAGCGTGGGGATGCACGTCCTCACATTCTCTAGTCTTTAGTTTTGTAGATTTCTTAACCATTCCTGACATCCGGTTCACAATGTCCGCCTGCTTGGTCTAATGTACATTTTGTCAGGAGTCCTATTTAAGCTC
Source organism: Salmo salar (assembly GCF_965601325.2). NCBI lineage: Eukaryota > Metazoa > Chordata > Actinopteri > Salmoniformes > Salmonidae > Salmo > Salmo salar. The sequence continues at coordinate 101,117,803 of NC_138291.1, forward strand.
ACGTGGGCGTAGCCACTGACTTGGTTAAGAATTCATATGAAAAACAATTCTCATTTAGAAGGCTAACATCACATTACATCTTCTCAGAAATAGTTTCATATTTAATCATATTAGTTCCCCAACATTTGTATGTGAATCTGATCACTTGGAAATATACACATTCAAAGATACAGTTATGTTGTTCTACTGTCCTAGGTTACATAACAAATTAGTAATGAATTCAACATGATTGTTCGTTAAGTATTCACGGACCCTTCCAACTGTTTGGAAAACATAAATATTGTTTCATTATTCAACCTTTTGAAGTTGCCATACTTACTTACTGCAACGTCTCTTTCTGTGGTAACAAAGGGATTTTACTTCCATTTTTGGAAGAGTGGGAGGCAGAGTTTCCCTGCAGGTATTTACGACCGTCATAAAACGGGCAACTTCACCCCTGCGGGCAACTTCATTCCCATCTGCAGGAGACCCACTGTAACCTGATCCTTCAGGTCTGAACAGGAGAGTCATGACAGTGCCCTTGAACAAGGCACCTAACCTGAATTGCTCCTGTAAGTTTCTCTGGATAAGAGTATCTGCTAAATCAGTGGTTCTTAACCAAGTACTAAGACCCCTGGTGGTACTTGGCCTATCCACAGGGGCATTTGAGAAGACTCATGAGACCATAGGCCTACTGGTAAAATGCACACGAGGGGGTACTTCAGGGGTACTCCAGGTAGAGAAAAATTCAGTTGGTGGTACAGTAACATAAGTTGGGAACCACTATGATAAATTACTCAAATGTAATACTGAGTTGCAATCCCCCCCCCCCCCTTTTGCCCTCAGAACAGCCTCAATTCATCGGGGCATGGACTCTACAAGTTGTCGAAAGTGTTCCACAGGGATGCTGGCCCATGTTGACTCCAATGCTTCCCACAGTTGTGTCAAGTTGGCTGGATGTCCTTTGGGTGGTGGACAATTCTTGATACACACGGGAAACTGTTGAGCGTGAAAAACCCAGCAGCATTGCAGTTCTTGACGCAAACCGGTGTACCTGGCACCTACTACAATACACTGTTCAAAGGCACTTCAATATTTTGCCTTGCCCATTCACCCTCTGAATAGCACACATACACAATCCAATGTCTTAATTGTCTCAAGGCTTGAAAATCCTCCTTTAACCTGTCTCCTCACCTTCATCTACACTGATTGAAGTGGATTTAACAGGTGACATGAATAAGGGATCATACCTTTCAACTGGATTCACCTTGTCAGTCTATGTCATGGAAAGAGTAGGTGTTCCTCATGTTTTGTGTACTCAGTGTATGTTCATACTCTGTTACTGAATAAAAAGAGTATTGCGTGAGGGGTCTGCCACCTTCAGTAGATATGTCCATTAGTAAACAGACTGTGAAGTGTAATCCACCGTGGGAGCATTTGGTGTTAGAGTTGTCAGACAGACTTAAAACAGGCTTCATCCCTAAGGCAAACATGTCATCATACCACACCGCCCCACTCTCCCCTAACTCCCTCACTCCCACGCACTCCACACGACCCCACCCTCACCAACTCTCCCTCGCCTTGCCTCTCTCCCTCACTCCCCATACACACACACATAGCCCCCCAGCTGCTTCACTGTGGGCCTATGGGCCCTTCTTAAAAGTAGTACACTATATAGGTTATATGGTGCCATTTGGGACGCATCCTGGTACTCCAGGCAGGCTAGTGAATGAAATCCATGATGAACGAGAGTCTTCCGTGACTCTGGATCAAGCAAAGTGGCGGTGGTGAAAGAAAAAGACAGGGATTAAAAGAAAGGGAGAGGAAAAAATAGAGAACAGGGATTTAATATGTTGATGTCAGACAAGGTCAGGCTATATTTGAATCCCTGCTGTCAAGTGTGCTTGCTGAGATATCCTCAGATATCCTTTCAAACTGATGGTGATGCAAAGCGCTGAGCAAAATGTCTTGTTAAAGTGTTTTAGCGACAAAATAGATGATCAAAAGAGGAAGTACACATTTTATTTACCAATTTCAGTTAATAGAGACATGTCACCTTCATGTAGGTGGCGTACGCTCAGAGCAAAACATACTTTTAAAGTGTTTTAGTGACAAAATAGGTGTCATGACGTTGGCCTGTGGGTAAGGTTTATGACCCTCCCATAAATACCTTTCTCCCTTCCCCTCTCTCTCTCTGACCCTACTGAAGGACTTTTGAATAGCCTTTGTTAAATATAGAGAGTCTGGGAACATCAAACAAGTGGGGGAAAAGGAACCATATTTCGGTAATAGAACCAGTTGGAAATATACCAGGTACTTAATGAGTATGGATGTCAGTTCGGTTGTCATCTGAGACATTATGACTGATGACAGGACGACATAAACTGCACCTGGGAAAGTCTACACATTCTAGTTATCAGATTCACATGGAATTGTTGTGCAATTTAAATGTTTGATATTGAACTGTTTGTTAGGAGATTAAATGTAATTTTAGCTTCCAAATGAGAGAATTGGGTTTTCATAAGGAAAGAGCTCTGATCAATCAGTGGCCCGCCCCTGTGAAGAGACAGGGGTTATAAACGATGAAACACACCCTTCTCCCCTCGCCACTATATAAGCCAGTGACACAATGTAACCAGCCTGTTCCAGGTACATGAGGTCTGCAGCCTCTAAATTAACCTGTTTAGGATAGGGGGCAGTATTTTCACGGCCGGATGAAAAAACGTACCTGATTTAATCCCCACTAGTTCATTCCTTCCCCTCTGTGGATGATAGGGGGTCTGATTGAAGTTATTCATTTCAAACCTGATCTGACCTTTGAATTCTCGTGGACAGTCATGACACTACCATAATTTGTTGTTTGACGTTCATTTTTCATTCTACTGTTCCAATACGCACAGATCACTCTAATGCAATGCCCCCAAGGCTAAAATTCGGACTAAATAAAATGTGGGAAAGGAGGATACCTAGTCAACTAAATGCCTTTAACTGAAATGTGTCTTCCACATTTAACCCAACCCCGCTGAATCAGAAAGGTGCGGGGGGCTGCCTTAATCAACATCATCGGTACGCGGGGAGCAGTTGTTGTTCGGGGTAACAGCCTTGCTCAGGGGCAGAACTACAGAGTTTTACCTTCTCCGCTCGGGGATTCAATCCAGCAACCTTACAGTTACTGTCCCAACGCTTCTAGCCACCCAGGACCCAGGAAGAATGCTAACATTGAGTTGAGGTGCAGACCATACATTGAGTGGGCCAAAGATATCAAGGGCCAGTGCTGCCTCTCTCCTCTGTTATATTGAATTCCCACTTTTGTATTTATAGGTCACATGATTTCCATTCACAGTGCAGTATATTTCATACATGTATTACAGTAGCCAAAAGCCATTATCGAGAAACCTTATCTTCTTTCTGTAATCAGTTGTTTTCAGTAGTCTAAATATTTTAGCTCAGAGACACGACAATTACTGTGCGACTAATTTTAACTCCTACTTACCTCAAATGTTAGTCTCACATTGATATCAATGCTTGACTAAGTGAAAATAAGCATTCAGGATTAAGTGTTGCTAGGTAGCCTAGTGGTTAGAGTGTTGGGCAAGTAACCGAAAGGTTTCTAGATCAAATCCCTGTTCTGCCCCTGAACAAGGCAGTTAACCCACTGTTCCTAGGCTGTCATTGTAAATAAGAATTTGATCTTAACTGACTTGCCTAGTTAAATAAAAAAGTGTGCACCTGTTCTGTCAGTCCATACACCTACTCACCCCTTGCTGTAACAACAATGTCTATGCATAACAACCCACCTGTTCTGTCAGTCCATACACTTACTCAACCCTTGCTGTAACAATCATGTCTCAGGGCCTGGAGAGCTTGCTATCGTCGATGGAAAAATGAATTCCCAAGTTAATCAAGACATTTTGCAGGAGAATGTAAGGCTATCTGTACACCAGTTGAAGCTCAACAGGAGTTGGGTGATGCAACAGGACAACGACCCAAAACACAGAAGTAAATCAACAACAGAATGGCTTCAACAGAAGAAAATATGCCTTCTGGAGTGGCCCAGTCCGAGTTCTGACCTCAACCTAATTGTGATGCTGTGGCATGACCTCAGGAGAGCAATTCACACCAGGCATGCCAAGAATATTGCCGAACTGAAACAAAGAGGAATGGTCCAAAATTCCTCTAGACCGTTGTGCAGGTCTGATCCGCAACTACAGAAAACGTTTGGTTGAGGTTGTTGCTACCAAAGTAGGATCAACCAGTTTGTAATGATGAGGCGGTGAGTCGGAAGCAGGTGAACCATTTTAATATAATAACAAGACACAAACATACGGCAGTACTCCGAGACACAAGAACAATACCAACTGGTGAGTGAAGCTGGGAGACTGACATATAAAGGGGAGGAAATGAGGAAGGTAATGGAGTCCAGGTGTGAATCATAATGATCATGATGATTCACAGGTGTGCGTAATGATGAGTGCCAGGTGTGCGTAATGATGAATCCCAGGACCGGTGGTTAGTACTCTGGTGACTTTGTACGCCAAAGAGGAGGAGCAGGAGCAGACGTGACACTGTTATTAAAACCAAGGGTTCACATATTTTTTCCACCCTGCACTGTGAACGTTTACACGGTGTGTTCAATAAAGACACGACAACATATAATTATTTGTGTGTTATTAGTTTAAGACATGAAAACGTATAATTGTTTGTGTTTTATTAGTTTAAGCAGACTGTGTTTGTCTATTGTTGTGACTTAGATGAAGATCAGATCCAATTTTATGCCCAATTTATGCAGAAGTCCAGGTAATTCCTGGGTTCGCATATTTTTTCTTGCTGCTGTTCATAACAACCCACCTTTTCTGTCAGTCCATTCACCTACTCGACCCTTGCTGTAACAATCCTGTCTATACATAACAACCCATTTTTCCTGAGCCCCTTTATGTCGTCCTAACTTTGTGTCATCTTTAACAGACCGAACTTCTTCTGGGAGAAAAACGTGTGGTGCCATTGGCTCTCTCTACAACGAGTACCTGACTGTTGACAGTTCATTGTGATTCAGTCAGACATCAATGATAGCCTGCAGTGCTCTTCTGAAATCAGTAAGTTCCTGTTAATTGAATCAGTTGGGATGTATCTAACTGATTTACCATGTAGGGGGTCCATATTAAATAGTGGATCCATGTGTACCCTGGATGGACTAATTAGTCCATCAATGATAGGTGTTAGACATTAGAATAAAACCTGTGGTGAGACAGCATAGTAGGGGATCCCAAAATTACCATTTTACTGCCCCCCCCCACACGTTGATTATGGGTTACTCTCACAGAGGCAATTGTGGATGCCACCACCAACCTCTGTTATAATAGATTACAGATTGTCTGTCTGATTTCTGTTGGCAATTAATTAATGCTTAATTAATAGTCCTTAATTAATAGTGCTTAATTTGAAACTTGTATCTCATTATGGTAAATGGTGAAATAAGTATAGCTAGTTATAATTGTAATGGCTTAGCAGATAATAAGAAAGGACGATCAGTCTTTACCTGACTAAAAGAGAAGGAATATAATATCTATTGTTTACAGGAAACTCCAACAATTTTCGATGAAGTTATGTGGAAAAAGGACTGGGGGGAATATGCTTCTCCCATGGGCAAAGAAACTCAAAAGGGGTGATGATATTAATTAACAATTTTGATCCAAATGTGCAAATTGTTCAAACAGATCTGCAAGGTAGATGGATTCTTTTAAATATGTTATTGGACAATAAACAGATTTGGCTCTTAATTTATATGGTCCAAATAATGAGGATCCACGCTTCTTTGAAAATATATATATAATAATTTATTACGCCTTCAAGCAATACAAGACTGTATTATTATAGTGGGAGATTATAATATGGTTTTAAATACCTCATTGAACCGTAAAGTAAATCACTACAAACTATCACCCTTATGCACTTAACTACAGGATCGGTGTCCCCCCTGAGGGACGGTTGGGCTAACGTGCGCAAATGTGATAAGCATGAGGTTGTAAGTAACAAGAACATTTCCCAGGACATAGACATATCTGATATGGGCAGAAAGCTTAAATTCTTGTTAATCTAACTGCACTGTCCAATTTACAGTAGCTATTACAGTGAAAGAATACCATGTATTAATAAACCAATTAGGCACATTTGTGCATACTTATTACAACATTTTGAACATAAATACAATGGTTCATTTGATCAGTCTAAAACTTTACACATACACTGCTGCCATCTAGTGGCCACAATATAAATTGCGTCTTAGCTGAGATAATACATTGTGGCCTTTCTCTTGTATTTTAAAGATGATGGAACAAAAAAAACTAAAAAACATTTTTTTCTTTGTATTATCTTTTAACAGGTCTAATGTGTTATGTTCTCCTACATTAATTTCACATTTCCACAAACTTCAAAGTGTTTCCTTTCAAATTGTATCAAGAAAATGCATATTGTTGCTTCAGATCCTGAGCTACAGGCAGTTAGATGTGGGTATGTCATTTTAGACGAGAAATGAAAAAAAGGGTCTGATCACGATTGTAACGGATAGTGCAACTAGTGGATATATGGAGGCTCAAATATCCTGACCTAGTGAGATATTCATGGCGGAGGCTCAATCAAGCTAGTCGTCTTGACTACTTTCTTAGGTCATTCTCGCTGGCACCAAAAGTTAAAAGTGTTGATAGGGGACAGAATAATTGGACAATCAAATAATTGGCATGTACAATACTCATACAGACTTCCCACGTGGACGAGGATATTGGACATTTTATTGGATTTTTTTTTTTTACCAGGATAGAAGAATTTATAACTGACTTTTTATGACGTAATATAGGTACAGCAGATCCCCTATGGGACACTTTTACATGTGCCTTTAGAGGCCATGCAATTCAATACTAATCTTTAAAACAAAAGTAATTTAAGTCAAAATCATTCATGTTAACAATGGGAATAGAACAACTATTCAGATAGATAGCAATAAAACTGTACCATAGAGGCACAGAATACGTGGAGGAACTCATTCAAGAATGATCAAGTGTAATATATTGTAAAAATAAAGTGAACTGGATGGAATATGGGGAAAAATGCGCCAAATATTTTTTTAATCTTTAACATAGAAATGCTACCAAAAATAATTGAATGAAACTTGTTACAAATGACATAGTCACCAATGATTCACCAAATTATATTTTGAAAGAGGAAGAAAAGTACTTTAAGCATATTTTTTGGTGTCAGTCTCCATCTCCACTAACCAAAGTTATTTGTAAGGATTCTTTTCTATTAATAATGTAAAATTAACAGCTGTACATAAAGACTCATGTGAAGGCCATATTACAGAGGAGGAACTACTTGATGCAATTAAAACCTTTAAGTCCTGGAAAACTCCAGGGCTGGATGACATACCAGTTGCGGTATACAAAATATTTTTAGATGTACACAGAGGATCGTTGTTCGCATGTTTTAACCACTCCTAGAAACATGGCAGATTATCTGATACTCAACAAGAATTAAATTATTGCTGAAACAGGACCCAAGTGGTAAATATAAAGATCCAGTCCATTTATAAAACTGGAGGCCCCTTACACTTCAGTGTTGTGATGAAAAAATGATTGCAAAATGCATAGCGCATAGAATTAAAAAGGTATTTTTGGATATTATTAATCTAATCAGACAGGTTTTTTACATGGACGATACATTGAAGATATTATAAGACAAGTACTGGAAATGATCAAACACTATGACAAATCTGGGAAACCTGGCCTGGTATTCATAACTGACTTTGAAAAGGCTTTTGATAAAGTACGACTGGAATGTATATTTTAATTTTGGAGAATCTCTTATACAATGGGTAACATTATGTATAGTAACCGTCGGTGTAAAATAGTCAATAATGGCTACTTCTCAGAGTATAAAGTATAAAACTGTCGAGGTGTAAAACAAGGTTTTCCACTATCGGCATATCTATTAATTATGGCCATCGAAATGTTAGCTATTGAAATCAGATCCAACAATAATATCAAAGGACTAGAAATCAAGGGCTTAAAAACAAAGGTGCCTAGGTAGGCTGAGGATTCTTGTTTTCTTTCAGCCTTATAGAGGATCTAGGTAATTGTTATAACTTCTCTGGGTTACAACCAAATGATGATAAGTGATGGTATTACGTATTGGATCACAAAACAATACAACTTTTACAATATTGTGTTGTTTACCAAAAAAATTGTCTAACGGTGGAGTGGACATACTCGGTATTCATATCCCGAAAGAAAGAAATGATCTCTCTACAATACATTTTAATAGAAAGTTAGCAAAAATAGATGAGATCTGCTACCATGGAGGGGAAAATATCTGTCTATTTGTGGAAAAATCATCCTGATTAACTCTTTAGTCATATCCCAGTTTACCTATTTGCTTACGGCCCTGCCTACACCTAGAGGCTTATTTTTAAAATTATATCAGCACATTTTATCTGGAACAGCAAGCAAGACAAAATTAAACAAGCATATTTATTTAATGACTTTTAATTCGGAGGGCAGAAATGATAAAAAAAATAAAGAATTGGACCTCTCACTAAAGGCTTCAGTCATAGTATAAAAGTTATAATTAAATACGAACTGGACTAGTAAGAATGTCTCACCCCATGTTCAAGAATGGCCTTTTTCCCTTTACTCAGATTACAACCGCTCACTTTCAGTTATTTGAAAATGAAATCATCTCTCATCGCTATTTATAAAACAAGCCATAGAAAGTTGGTTGAAATTTCAGTTAAATCCACCTGAAAAGACAGAACAAATATTACATCAAATATTATGGTTAAACTCAAATGCACAAATTATTATTATATTTTATATATATATATATATTGTTTTTGAATAAAAAAAAATATATAATCTTTGTAAATTATATCATAAATAGGACTGGTGAAGTTCTGTCACACAGACAACTAATTGCAGCATTACTGCAAAAATGGAAGAGGCAAGCGGAAGGGGGAGAAAGTGAGGAACTTGTCTATCGGCCCTGCGTTAAAGACCAAAAATGGTTAAAGAAAATGGTGATAAATAAAAAAGTACACCAGTTTCATTTAAGGACCCAAAAAATGACAGCTGTGCCGTATAGATAGTAAAAATGTGTGTATAAGCTGGAAGTAGAAGCGCTGTTGTCCATTAGTTTACTCCAATTAGGGGAGGGGTGATAGGATTAGGGCATATGCCATCTCATCTGGTATGCGTTTAGTGGGACTATCATTTGTTTTTCAACAGGAAAATGACCCAAAACACAATTCCAGGCTATTTGACCAAGACGAGTGATGGAGTGCTGCATCAGATGACGTGGCCTCCATAATCACCTGACCTCAACCCAATTGAGATGGTATGGGATGAGTTGGACCACAGAGTGTAGGAAAAGCAGCCAACAAGTGCTCATCATATGAGGGAACTCCTTCTAGACTATTGGAAAAGCATTCCAGGTGAAGATGGTTGAGAGAATGCGAAGAGTGTGTAAAGCTTTCATCAAGGTAATGATGACTACTTTAAAGAATCTCAAATATTAAATATATTTTGTTTAGTTTAACACTTTTTTAGTTGCAACATGATTCCATGTATGTTATTTCGTAGTTTTGATGTCTTCTCTATTATTCAACAACGTAGAAAATAATGAAAATAAAGAAAAACCCTTGAATGTGTAGGTGTGTCAAATCTTTTGAATGGTATTGTATATATTTACAAAATATATGTGGGTGATTGGAAATAACGCAGACAATTACATTGATGGAAGCCACAATCTATCTGCAATATTAAAGCTGATCTACCCCCTAATAACAAATTAAAATAAAAATAATGCTTAATTTCACACTTAACAGCCTCTGTACACTTGATTGCACTTTTGATAAATCGCATACCATGAACTATACGGATCACTGCTCGCTTGGTAGCAATGACACAGACCGGGGTGCACACATGCACACACTCACACACAAACACACACGTTGTGTAAAGCTGTCATCAATGCAAAGTGTGGCTACTTTGAAGACTCTCAAATATAAAATATTTTCATTTGTTTAACACTTTTTTGGTTACGACATGATTCCATATGTGATATTTCATAGTTTTGATATCTTCACTACTATTCTACAATGTAGAAAATAGTAAAAATAAATAAAAACACTTGAATGAGTACGTTTGTCCAAACTTTTGACTGTACCTGTAAGGAGCTTGGTAGCAGTGACACAAACAGGACTTCACTCACGCTTGACGTGCGTGCATTTACCTGTTGGAAGGCCTAAATGCCTCAAACAAGTAGCTGAAAGCTTTCATTTTTGTCACGTCCTACCATGAAGCATCTCAACTAACCTCAGAGTAGGCAAAACCTGTTGTATTGACGTCACATCAGCCATAGCCTGCTGGGCTATAATTGTTCTTCTGCTATATAAATCCTCTCTCGCCAATGTCAGTGTAGTCTAGATGTTACAACAGAATGTGCAGTCCAATGTCAGTGTAGTGTAGACATTACAACAGAATGTACAGTCTAATGTCATTGTTGTGTGGACGTTACAACAGGATATACAGTCTAATGTCATTGTAGTGTAGACGGAACAACAGAATGTACAGTTTATTGTCATCTCCTTACTTTCACTTCCAATGGTACAAGGTTGTGAAGTCGGGACACAAAAAGCATTAACCGTGTACGACCTCAAGCACGTATTTAGTCATCGCTCCGTCAGATATAATTGTGCATCGCTTCATGATCCTCTAAATAATTCAGTTTAAGGACCAGACATCGAATTGGTTTAGAATATTTATTGAGGAAATGGAAAGGAGGTGAGAATGAGGATCCAGGAGGGGATGAGAATGGGTTTAGGGTTTAGAATCCTCCATCTGCAGCCCTCCGCTTCATCCAGTCCATTCTCATTCCTCTCCTGGATATTCCATCTGCAGCCCTCTAATTGTCCGGTCCATTCTCATTCCATCCTGAATCATGCATCTGCAGCCCTCTGCTTTACCCAGTCCATTCTCAATTCCTCCTGGAGTCTCCATCTTCAGCCCTTTGCTTTATCTGGTTCATTCTCATTCCATCATGGATCCTGCATCTGCAGCTCTAGGCTTTATCCAGTCTATTCTCATTTCCTCCTGGATCCTCCATCTGCAGCCCTCTGCTTTATCCGGTCCATTCTCATTCCTTCCTGGATACTCATTCTCACATCCATTCCATTTCCTCACTACATATTCTAAACCATTTCAACACATTTCTATGGGCTTAGTAGTAAAGTCCAAATCTTTATTTCATCTTTTTTTATACCTAAAATGCTTAATCAAATAGCTAAATGATCCATAGTATGACCATCTTAAAACAATTCCATATGTCAGTTTAGAACCCCCCTCCCCCAACTTCTTAGACTAAAGAATTAAGGAGAGTGATGACAGTGATGAGTGTGTAACGGCCGTTGAAGGGAGTAGACCAAGGCGCAGCGTGTTGAGTGCTCATCATATTATTTTAATAGAACACTTTAAACAAAACAAGAACACGAACGACAGCCAAACAGTTCTGTCAGGAACATCAACTAAACAGAAAGTAACCACCCAAAAAACCCAAAGTAAAACAGGCTGCCTAAGTATGGCTCCCAATCAGAGAACGATATACAGCCGTCCCTGAATGAGAACCATATCCGGCCAAAACAAAGAAATACAAAACATAGAAAAAGGACATAGAATGCCCACCCTAGTCACACCCTGGCCTTACCAAAATAGAGAATAAAACCCTCTCTATGGCCAGGGCGTGACAGACTGTATGTTTTGTTTATTCCATGTGTTATTCCATGTTTTGTTTATTCTCTGTGTTGTTGTATGTGTCGAATTGCTATGCTTTATCTTGGCCAGGTCGCAGTTGCAAATGAGAACTTGTTCTCAACTAGCCTACCTGGTTAAATAAAGGTGAAATAAAAAATAAAATAAAAACAGGTGTGGAGGCTGATGCCCGTTGAGGTGCTAGGGAGCTGCATTCAAAGGCAACAAATTAAAGTTTTGCATTCAAGTCTGGTCCTCTCTCCTGAATTTTTGCACATATGATCCATTATATTGACCAGATAGTCAAGTGGTCACTCTAAATATGAAAATAAATGTCTTAAAAAATTGAAGGCAGTGGGGAGGAGGCAAGATCAGGTGGGAGCATTCTAGCCAATGAGAGGGCAGATATGCGGCGATATAAAGTGTTTTTTTCTCAAATTTGACGGGTTGTCACGTGTCCTACTTGTACATTATCAGCACACTCGTAACAACCTAAGCATTATGAAACTTCTATTTGATCAAATAAGCCACACGTAGCCATAGTCGCGGGAAGTAGGGGTGCTGAGGCAGCTGCAGCACCCCCTTAAAAGTTGAAATATTTAATAAAAAAATATCACAAAAGTAGTGCACTGGGCCTTTACTAGTCCTGTATTTTCCCTGGACCAAAGTAATGCACAATATTAGGAATAGGCTGTCATTTGGGAGACATACTTAATAGCTGATTCTATTCTGCTTCTATTAAATATATTTTTGTTTATGTCTCTCTGCATCATTAACCCTCCTATCTCAGCTTCCTGTGCATAGTCAAATTGCCAAACTAATTGGTAATGCTTGGGTGTTTTGTACTATGAATCATTCTCTCTGGAGGCAATATTTGTGTCTAGGTGAGAATGGAGTACATGTCTCTTTTTACATAATTCTTATCTTGCATCTATCCCTCTTGAAATAGCATAGTCACCAATCCATTCAGGGGTAAGGAACGTCGTTATGATATAACTTTTCTAGCGGCTCTCCGGTATATAACAAACCCCATATCTGGTCTCTTTGTTCACAGCCATCTTGAGACACTCATCTAAGGTGTTGCTGATGTCTACTCTCCAGTTCCATTTTTTACATTTACATCATTTAGCAGACACTCTTATCCAGAGCGACTGCATACATTTCATACATTTTTTGTTCCGTACTGGTCCCCCATGGGAATCAAACCCACAACCCTGGCGTTGCAAACACCATGCTCTACCAACTGAGCCACACGGGACTAACTCTTTATCACAGTTCAACCATGTAATGCCCAGTAGGACGTCCGGGGTGACTTAACAGTGAAAACCCCCTGCAGTTCAACTATGCTGACACTACACAGCCAAGTATATCTGACCAAATCATGAAAGACAAGCATTGCAACTTTGAATTCCGTAAAGTAAGTTTGGAAGTGGTGAAAAAATGATTATTGTCTATCAACAATGACAAGCCACTGGGGTTTGACAACTTGGATGGAAATTACTGAGGGTAATTCGTAAGCTTTCGCAAGCTTTCGAGTTGTGTAGTCCACTTGTGTAGCTAGCAGGACTGACTTTGTGTTAGCTAGCCAACGTTTAATTACTTCTGTGTTATGAAAGGAACTAGACACGGACACAAATGATGCATTGATAGTTTGTTGTAACCAAGTATTGGTGCTAACCATGTGTTATTGGATGCTAGCATGCTAGTTAGCTACGGCGTCATAAGACACGGTGCAATGGGTGGGCTTCATGGAAGAATACTGTACCAAGTTATCTAGCTGAATAAACTAAGTTTGAGCCTATTCCTGGAAACATTGAACCACTGTAGTTTACATCAATTATAATTTCTAAGTGGAAGTTGGAAAAGTTATATTTGAGTGTTTCAGCGAATGGTTAGTGAGGTTAGTGAGGGAGGCCCTGCTCTCTCGCTTCCCCAGTTGTTCAGTTAATTTTCTTTCCAATCTCCTTTGTATTAGCGTAGCCTCTCCTGTAGCCTGTCAACTATGCTTCACACCGCATGGCCGCTGCCACTCTAACCTCACGTCACCCAGCTCCTCCGCACACTCCACTGGCTTCCAGTTGAAGCTCGCATCTGCTACAAGACCATGGTGCTTGCCTACGGAGCTGTGAGGGGAACGGCACCTCCGTACCTTCAGGCTCTGATCAGTCCCTACACCCAAAGAAGGGCACTGCGTTCATCCACCTCTGGCCTGCTCGCCTCCCTACGTCTGCGGAAGCACAGTTCCCGCTCAGCCCAGTCAAAACTGTTTGCTGCTCTGGCACCCCAATAGTGGAACAAGCTCCCTCACAACGCCAGGACAGCGGAGTCAATCACCACCTTCCGGAGACACCTGAAACCCCACCTCTTTAAGGAATACCTGGGATAGGATTAAGTAATCCTTCTAACCCCCCCCACCCTCCCCCCAAAAAGATATAGATGTACTATTGTAAAGTGGTTGTTCCACTGGATATCATAAGGTGAATGCACCAATTTGTAAGTCGCTCTGGATAAGAGCGTCTACTAAATGACGTAAATGTAAATGTAATAGTGGATGGTACTGCCACTCCTATTTGCCATATCTTCAATTTAAGCTCCCTATAAAGTGTGTGCCCTTAGGCCTGGAGGGAAGCAAAAGTTATTCTCCTACCTAAGAATAGTAAAGCCCCCTTAACTGTTACCAACCCTTAGTAAAGTTTTGGAAAAAATTGTGTTTGACCAGATACAATGCTATTATGTAGTAAACAAATTGACACAGACTTTCAGAACGCTTATAGGGAAGGACATTCAAAAAGCACAACACTTAAATAAATGACTGATAATTGGCTGAGAGAAATTGATGCAAAACAAATTGTTGTGGCTGTTTTGTTAGACTTCAGTGCGACTTTTGACATTATCGATCATAGTCTGTAGCTGGAAAAACGTATGTGTTATGGCTTTACACCCCCTGCTATATTGTGGATAAAGAGTTACCTTTCGAACAGAACAGAACACAGTATAAAGGCGAGACCCAAATGTAGACACAGGAGGCAGATGGTAGAGCTCCGATATTCATTATAACAAAAGGAATAGGCAAAGGCAGGTCAGGGACAGGCAAGAGTTCATAAACCAGGTCAGAGTCCAAACAGTACCAGACGATAGGCAGTCTCGAGGTCAGGCCAGGCAGGGGTCAGAAACCAGATCCAAGTCCAAAACAGTACAAGGGGATAGGCTGGCTAGTAGTCAGAGCAGGCAGAGTGGTCAGGCAGGCGGGTTCGGAGTCAGGACAGGCAAGGGTCGAAACCAGGAGGACTAGAAACAAACAGAGACTGGGAAAAATAGGAGCAAGGAAAAATGCTGGTTGACTTGGCAAACAAGACAAACTGGCTCAGAGAGACAGGAAACATGGGGATATACAGTGCCTTGCAAAAGTATTCACCCCCTTGGAGTTTTTCCTATTTTGTTGCATTACAACCTGTAATTGAAATGGATTTTCATTTGGATTTTATGTAATGGACATACACAAAATAATCCAAATTGGCGAAGTGAAATGAAAAAAATAACTTGTTTCAAAAAATTCAAAAAATATATAAAACTGAAAAGTAGTGCGTGCATATGTATTCACCCCCTTTGCAATGAAGCTCCTAAATGAGATCTGGTGCAACCAATTACCTTCAGAAGTCACATAACTAGTTAAATAATGTCCACATGTGTGCAATCTAAGTGTCACATGGTCTCAGTACATATACACCTGTTCTGAAAGGCCCCAGAGTCTGCAACACCACTAAGCAAGCGGCACCACCAAGCAAGCGGCACCATGAAGACCAAGGAGCACTCCAAACAGGTCAGGGACAAAGTTGTGGAGAAGTACGGATCTGGGTTGGGTTATAAAAAAATCTGAAACTTTGAACATTCCACAGAGCACCATTAAATCCATTATAAAAAATGGAAAGAATATGGCACCACAACAAACCTGCCAAGAGAGGGCCGCCAACCAAAACTCACGGACCAGGCAAGGAGTGCATTGATCAGAGAGGCAACAAAGAGACCAAAGATAACCCTGAAGGAGCTGCAAATCTCCACAGCAGAGATTGGAGTATCTGTCCATAGGACCACTTTAAGCCGCACACTCCACAGAGCTGGGCTTTACGGAAGAGTGGCCAGAAAAAAATAAGCAAACATGTTTGTTGTTTGCCAAAAGGCATTTTGGAGACTCCCCAAACATATGGAAGAAGGTACTCTGGTCAGATGAGTCTAAAATGTAGCTTTTTGGCCGTCAATGAAAACGCTATGTCTTGCGTAAATCCAACACCTCTCATCACCCCGAGAACACCATCCCTACAGCGAAGCGTGGTGGTGGCAGCATCATGCTGTGGGGATGTTTTTCATCGACAGGGACTGGAAAACTGATCAGAACTAAAAATATGATGAATGGAGCTAAATACAGGGAAATTCTTGACGGAAACCTGTTTCAGTCTTCCAGAGATTTGAGACTGGGACGGAGGTTCACCTTCCAGCAGCACAACGACCCTAACCTGTTATGGCTAGGGGGCAGTATTTTCACGGCTGGATAAAAAACGTACCCGATTTAATCTGGTTACTACTCCTGCCCAGTAACTAGAATATGCATATAATTATTGGCTTTGGATAGAAAACACCCTAAAGTTTCTAAAACTGTTTGAATGGTGTCTGTGAGTATAACAGAACTCATATGGCAGGCAAAAACCTGAGAAGATTTCATGCAGGAAGTGGCCTGTCTGACAAGGTGTCGTTCTTCTTGTCTCTGTTTATTGAAGAGTGAGGATCTTAGCTGTCCTGTGACACTTCCTACGGCTGCCATAGGCTCTCAGAAGGCGGCAAAACGCTGAATCGTGGCTTTGCAGGCTCTGGCTGAAACAAAGTAGCGCGTTTGGGTAGTGGCTGGTTACAGTACTGTGAGACTCAGGCTCGTGCCCGCGTCGACCGAAAGCTTTGTTTTCTTTCCTCTGTTTAGCTAAATGGACATTCCCGGTCGGAATATTATCGCTTTTTTACGAGAAAAATGGCATAAAAATGGATTTTAAACAGCGGTTGACATGCTTCGAAGTACGGTAATGGAATATTTAGATTTTTTTTGTCACGAATTGCGCCATGCGCACGACCCTGATTTACCATTTCGGATAGTGTCTGGGACGCACGAACAAAACGCCGCTATTCGGATATAACGATGGATTAGTTTGGACCAAACCAACATTTGTTATTGAAGTAGCAGTCCTGGGAGTGCATTCTGACGAAGACAACAAAAGGTAATCAAACTTTTATAATAGTAAATCTGATATTGGTGAGTGCTAAACTTGCCGGGTGTCTAAATAGCTAGCCCGTGATGGCTGGGCTATGTACTTAGAATATTGCAAAATGTGCTTTCACCAAAAAGCTATTTTAAAATCGGACATATCGAGTGCATAGAGGAGTTCTGTATCTATAATTCTTAAAATAATTGTTATGCTTTTTGTGAACGTTTATCGTGAGTAATTTAGTAAATTGTTAGTAAATTCCCCGGAAGTTTGCGGGGGTATGCTAGTTCTGAACGTCACATGCTAATGTAAAAAGCTGGTTTTTGATATAAATATGAACTTGATTGAACAAAACATGCATGTATTGTATAACATAATGTCCTAGGGTTGTCATCTGATGAAGATCATCAAAGGTTAGTGCTGCATTTAGCTGTCTTCTGGGTTTTTGTGACATTATATGCTAGCTTGAAAAATGGGTGTCTGATTATTTCTGGCTTGGTACTCTGCTGACATAATCTAATGTTTTGCTTTCGTTGTAAAGCCTTTTTGAAATCGGACAGTGTGGTTAGATTAACGAGAGTCTTGTCTTTAAATAGCTGTAAAATAGTCATATGTTTGAGAAATTGAAGTAATAGCATTTCTAAGGTATTTGAAAATCGCGCCACTGGATTAGACTAGCTGTTGCGTAGGTGGGACGAATTCGTCCCGCCTAGCCCAGACAGGTTAACCTCTATGGCCACTTCCTGTTCAGAATCTTCTCAGGTTTTGGCCTGCCAAATGAGTTCTGTTATACTCACAGACACCATTCAAACAGTTTTAGAAACTAGCATATTTACTAACAATTTACTAAATTACTCACGATAAACGTTCACAAAAAGCATAACAATTATTTTAAGAATTATAGATACAGAACTCCTCTATGCACTCGATATGTCCGATTTTAAAATAGCTTTTTGGTGAAAGCACATTTTGCAATATTCTAAGTACATAGCCCAGCCATCACGGGCTAGCTATTTAGACACCCGGCAAGTTTAGCCTTCACCAAAATCAGATTTACTATTACAAAAGTTTGATTACCTTTTGTTGTCTTCGTCAGAATGCACTCCCAGGACTGCTACTTCAATAACAAATGTTGGTTTGGTCCAAAATAATCCATCGTTATATCCGAATAGCAGCGTTTTGTTCGTGCGTTCCAGAAACTATCCGAAATGGTAAATCAGGGTCGTGCGCATGGTGCAATTCGTGACCAAAAAAATCTAAATATTCCATTACCGTACTTCGAAGCATGTCAACCGCTGTTTAAAATCCATTTTTATGCCATTTTTCTCGTAAAAAAGCGATAATATTCAGACCGGGAATGTCCATTTAGCTAAACAGAGGAAAGAAAACAAAGCTTTCGGTCGACGCGGGCACGAGCCTGAGTCTCACAGTACTGTAACCAGCCACTACCCAAACGCGCTACTTTTTTTCAGCCAGAGCCTGCAAAGCCACGATTCAGCATTTTGCCGCCTTCTGAGAGCCTATGGCAGCCGTAGGAAGTGTCACGTTATAGCTAAGATCCTCACTCTTCAATAAACAGAGACAAGAAGAACGACACCTTGTCAGACAGGCCACTTCCTGCATGAAATCTTCTCAGGTTTTTGCCTGCCATATGAGTTCTGTTATACTCACAGACACCATTCAAACAGTTTTAGAAACGTTAGGGTGTTTTCTATCCAAAGCCAATAATTATATGCATATTCTAGTTACTGGGCAGGAGTAGTAACCAGATTAAATCGGGTACGTTTTTTATCCAGCCCCCTAGCCCTAACAGGTTAAGGCAAGGGCTGATTTCAAGGTTTTACTGTTAACCTACAAAGCATTACATGGGCTTGCTCCAACCTATCTTTCCGAATTGGTCCTGCCGTACCTACAGATACGCTACAGTCAAAAGACGCAGGGTTCCTTACTGTCCTTATAATTTCTAAGCCAACAGCTGGAGGCAGGGCTTTCTCTGATAGAGCTCCATTTTTATGGAATGATCTGCCTATCCATGTGAGAGACACAGATTCGGTCTCAACCTTTAAGTCTTTATTGAAGACTCCTCTTCAGTAGGTCCTATGATTGAGTGTAGTCTGGCCAAGGAGTGTGAAGTTGAACGGAAAGGCACTGGAGAAACAAACCGCCCTTGCTATCTCTGCCTGGCCGGTTCCCCTCTCGCCACTGGGATTCTCTGCCTCTAACCCTATTACAGGGGCTGAGTCACTGGCTTACTGGTACTCTTCCATGCCGTACCTAGGAGGGGTGCATCACTTACGTGGGTTGAGTCACTGACATGATCTCAGGGTAGTAAGTTGGTGGTAGAAGATATCCCTCCAGTGGTGTTGGGGCTGTGCTTTGGCAAAGTGGGAGGGGTTATATCCTGCCTGTTTGGTCCTATCCGGGGGTATTGTCGGACGAGGCCACAGTGTTTCCTGACCCCTCCTGTCTCAGCCTCCAGTATTTATGCTGCAGTAGTTTATGTGTCGGGGGGCTAGGGTCAGTCTGTTATATCTGGAGTATTTCTCTTGTCTTATCTGGTGTCCTGTGTGAATTTCAGTATGCTCTTTCTTTCTTTCTTTCTTTCTTTCTTTCTTTCTTTCTTTCTTTCTTTCTTTCTTTCTTTCTTTCTTTCTTTCTTTCTTTCTTTCTCTCGGAGGACCTGAGCCCTAGGACCATGCCTCAGGACTACCTGGCTTGATTACTCCTTGCTGTCCCCAGTCCACCTGGCCGTGCTGCTGCTCCAGTTTCAACTCTTCTGCCTGCGACTATGGAACCCTGACCTGTTCACCGGATGTGCTACCTGTCCCAGACCTGCTGTTTTCAACTCTCTAGAGACAGCAGGAGCGGTAGAGATACTCTGAATGATCGGCTATGAAAAGCCAACTGACATTTACTCCTGAGGTGCTGACCTGTTGCACCCTCGACAACCACTGTGATTGTTATTATTTGACCCTGCTGGTCATCTATGAACATTTGAACATCTTGGCCATGTTCTGTTATAATCTCCACCCGGCACAGCCAGAAGAGGACTGGCCACCCCTCATAGCCTGGTTCCTCTCTAGGTTTCTTCCTAGGTTCCGTCCTTTCTAGGGAGTTTTTCCAAGTAACCATGCTTCGACACCTGCATTGCTTGCTGTTTGGGGGTTTAGGCTGGGTTTCTTTACAGCACTTTGTGACATCAGCTGATGTAAGAAGGGCTTTAAAAATTAAAATTGATTGATTGATTGATGTAAATAAGGTATTTCTAAAAACCTGTTTCGCTTTGTCATTATGGGGTGTTGTGCGTAGATTGATGAGGATAAAAATATATTTAATCCATTTTAGAATAAGGCTGTAAAACAACAAAATGTGGAAAAAGTCAAGGGGTTTGAGTACTTTCCGAATGCACTGTACCTCTCCAACAGAAGTGAAGTGTGTTGTTTATAAACACCAGTAAGACTAGAGAGAGATGTTGCTCATTCTCAGACTCTGACCTAATCGTTGCTAAGTAATGTGAGTATGGGATGTCTGTCTCCTACCAGATATCAGTCTGGGACCTGCCAGTTTCATCAACACTAACTGTTGGGGAAGGGAAGACTGCCGGGACAGCTGTAAAACATATGCCCTGATGGTGTACAACCCCACTGATCCTGGTCCTTTGAGCTTGATAGGGTTGGGAAATTATGGGTTTATTCACCTGTATAGGAAAGTATATAAAAAATTATATCAAAGAGAAAATGATCTGCTTCAAGATATACTTTCTAGCTCCTCTGGTAATGAGAGCTTATTTGGTTATATTTCTGAAGATAAACATTTAAAAGAAAGGAAACCAACAAAACCAACAAAAACTTCAATTATCAAGAGAAACGAATCAGCCTTGACTGGGAGTTTGAAAGGCCTCAGGCATTATTTTCTCTCATCCCTGTATTGATTGTTAGCCAGGTAATGTGGGCATTGTTACAGTAGTTAACTGTGAGTGACAACTTGTTCAGGGGAGCAAGGAGACAGGGATGAGACAGGGATGAGACAGGGATGAGACAGGGATGAGCAGAAAACAGAAGATGAGCCCACGGATATAGTTATATTTTGTAAAGAACAAACAACTATATATGCACACACACACACACACACACACACACACACACACACACACACACACACACACACACACACACACACACACACACACACACACACACACACACACACACACACACACACACACACACACACACACACACACACACACGATTCAGACTCACACTATGCAAACCAATTATTATTTGGTTCAGTCTGTAGTGAACATACTAACACATCACCACGCTAAAAAGATGTCAAAGGTTCAACTAAATTGCTTTGATGACACCTCTTCTTGTGTAACACTGACCTGTCTCCTACAAAGTCCTTTAGAATGACTAACCTCTCTCTACAGCAGTATACTAGAGGGCCTACATCTGCTCAAGGGGCATACAGTATTTATACATGGTGTGAGTGTCATCACAGGCTGTCATTATCTTTGCTGAGGACTCTTCCTCTGTGGACAGACTAGACTGATGGCTAAATGTACCACCTGTCCACTTTATATTCTTTCTCTCTCTCGCTCTCAATCCAAATCAAGGGGCTTGGATAAACAAAAGTGAAATAAACAATAAAAAGTGAACAGTAAATATTACACTCACACAAGTTACAAAATAAGAGAGACATTTTAAAATGTCCTATTATGTCATCCAAATGGAAGGAGGACCAAGGCACTCTTCATATAATGAATTCAAATGCCTTTATTTGTATGGCTTGTTCAATGGAAACAACGTTTTTAAAAATGCTGATGCGTTTCGGCTGCATGGCCTTCATCAGGGAGTATAAAGATATGATAATACAATGTCCTCTTTTGAACAGGTTTTTCCAATCAACCCTGATTTGAAGAGGGAGTAACCCTGATTTGAAGAGGGAGTGGTTACAGATTTCATTGGACAACACCTAGTAAGCAATACTGTAGATATTTTATAAAAAATGCATCTCAAGGCTAGAAGCATCACAACACCTAGAAAGGTAGTCCTAAACTTGAATATGACTGGGCAAAGTTTTATGTATAGGAGACCCATCAATTCATAGGAAACTAGAACATAGCAAACATGGACCACACATGTCTAAACATAGCTGAGGTCAATAGAGCAAAAAGTCCAGTGGATGACAGCAAAAGGACCTCTCAAGACCCTACAGGAAGGTGAGAAATCCAAATCTTCATTTAAACCAGGGTACTTAGTGGCCTGTAGTTTGTAAATCCCCAAACCTTCACTTTGGTTTAGCTGTTTAAGACTGTTCCCTTTTCTAATTGAGGCCAGAACATGATCAACACCCATAGCTTGTAGGGAGGCAGGGTTGCCATTGCTACGCACACGACACACAATTAATCTTCTCCTTTCCCCCTTCTGATAACCAGGTGGCGAATCGCATCTCTGCATGTCTGGCAGACATATCAGTGTGGATGACGGATCACCACCTCAAGCTGAACCTCGGCAAGACGGAGCTGCTCTTCCTCCCGGGGAAGGACTGCCCTTTCCATGATCTCGCCATCACGGTGGACAACTCCATTGTGTCCTCCTCCCAGAGTGCTTAGAGCCTCGGCGTGACCCTGGACAACACCCTGTCGTTCTCCGCTAACATCAAGGCGGTGACCCAATCCTGTAGGTTCATGCTATACAACATTCGCAGAGTATGACCCTGCCTTACACAGGAAGCGGCGCAGGTCCTAATCCAGGCACTTGTCATCTCCCGTCTGGATTACTGCAACTCCCTGTTGGCGGGGCTCCCTGCCTGTGCCATTAAACCCCTACAACTCATCCAGAACGCCGCAGCCCGTCTGGTGTTCAACCTTCCCAAGTTCTCTCACATCACCCCGCTCCTCCGCACACTCCACTGGCTTCCAGTTGAAGCTCGCATCTGCTTCAAGACCATGGTGCTTGCCTACGGAGCTGTGAGGGGAAAGGCACCTCCGTACCTTCAGGCTCTGATCAGGCCCTACACCCAAACAAGGGCACTGCGTTCATCCACCTCTGGCCTGCTGGCCCCCCTACCTCTGCGGAAGCACAGTTCCCCCTCAGCCCAGTCAAAACTGTTCGCTACTCTGGCACCCCAATAGTGGAACAAGCTCCCTCACGACGCCAGGACAGCGGAGTCAATCACCACCTTCCGTAGACACCTGAAACCCCACCTCTTTAAGGAATACCTGGGATAGGATATAGTAATCCTTTTAACCCCCCCCCCCCCCCCAAAAAAAAGGATATAGATGTACTATTGTAAAGTGGTTGTTCCACTGGATATCATAAGGTGAATGCACCAATTTGTAAGTCGCTCTGGATAAGAGCGTCTGCTAAATGACGTAAATGTAAATGTAAATGTTTAAGGACTTGTAGTGCCTTGCCATACGGGTAGTCTTCATTGCCTACCCGTATGGCATACTTGTGTTCTGCTAAGCGGTCTTGAAGGCGTCTCTTTGTCCATCCACTGTAGAACACCTTGCACTGCAGACATTCCAATCTGTAGATGACATGAGTGGTGTTGCAGTTAATGAAATGATACTCCATTTTAGAAGCAGTGTCAACAAAACACTTTTTCTGTGCAATATTTCTGCAATGGTTGCACTGGTTGCATTTAGAAGAGCTCCTGTCTTTGTGGTCCAGCCATGTTTTTTGAGAGTCACCAGGGAGTGAACACATTTTTTATTTAGGGCAGGACATCTCTTAAACCTTATGGCTGGTAGCTCTGGGAAGACTTGGCGTATCACTTTGGATGATTCCCTATTCTTTTTCATTATTATTTTTAATGTTCTCTGCTTCAATGCTGTATTTTGTAACAAAGTACACTCTCTCTGATGCATCACGAGGCACTCCCCTTCACAACAAGCTCTCTCTGTCAAGTCGTCCGGCCCTTTATGTTACCTTTATATTACACTTATACCTTAACATTTCAGGACCTGAGCACTGTAGGCCCGATTGAAGAAGCGATTGTCCAATTCAGCAGATTCTTTCGAATTGGCCATTTGGAACGTTGTACACGGAGGATATTTTTTGTCCCATTTTGTGAATTTGTGGTTGGTGAGCGGACCCCAGACCTCACAACCATATAGGGCAATGGGTTCTTTAACTGATTCAAGTATTTCTTTGCCAAATTTGAATTGTTATGTCAAAATGTATGTTTCTTTTTATGGCATATACGGCCCTTGTCTCTCAGGTAGTTTACAGAACTGTGTAAGTTACCTGTGGCATTGATGTTTAGGCTGAGGTATGCATAGTTTTTTTGTGTGGTCTAGAGCAACGATGTCAAGATGGAATTTGTATTTGTGGTCCTGGCAACTTGACGTTTTTTGCAACACCATTATTTTTGTCTTACTGAGATGTACTGTCAGGGCCCAGGTCTGGCATAATCTGTGCAGAAGATCTAGGTGCTGCTGTAGGACATCCTTGGTTGGTGACAGAAGCACCAGATCATCAGCAAACAGTAGACATTTGACTTCAGATTCTAGTAGGGTGAGGCCTGGTGTTGCAGACTGTTCTAGTGCCCTTGCCAATTCATTGATATATAATATGTTGAAGAGGGTGGGGCTTAAGCTGCATCCCTGTCTCACCCTATAGCCCTGTGGAAAGAAATGTGTTTTTTGCCAATTTTAACCGTAAACTTGTTGTTTGTGTGCATGGATTTTATGATGTCATGTGTTTTTCCCCCAACAACACTTTCCATCAATTTGTATAGCAGACCCTTGTGCCAAATTGAGTCTGTGTTGGGTAGTTTGTTTGTCAATTAGGGTGTGTAGGGTGAATACGTGGTCTGTCGTTCGGTAATTTGGTAAAAAGCCAATTTGACATTTGCTCAGTACATTATTTTTACTGATAATGCAGAGGATTTTCCCAAAGTTGCTGTTGACGCATTTCCCACGGTAGTTATTGGGGTCAAATTTGTCTCCACTTTTGGGGATTGGGGTTATCAGTCCTTGGTTCCAAATATTGGGGAAGATGCCAGAGTCAAGGATGATGTGAAAGAGTTTAAGTATAGCCAATTAGAATTTGTGGTCTGTATATTTTATAATTTCATGTAGGATACCATCAGCACCACAGGCCTTTTTGGGTTGGAGGGTTTGTGTTTTGTCCTGTAGTTCATTCAATGTAATTGGAGAATCCGGTGGGTTCTGCTGGTATTTAATAGCTGATTCTAAGATTTGTAAATGATCATGTATATGTTTTTGCTGTTTGTTCTTTGTTATAGAACCAAAAAGATTAGCGAGGTGGTTTATCCACACATCTCCGTTTTGGATAGATAACTATTTTTGTTGTTTGTTTATTGTGTTCCAATTTTCCCAGAAGTCAGACGTCTTTGTCCTTCATCTTGTCGTGTCCCATGAAGACATCTTTTTATATATTTTTCTTCGCATATCTTTTTATATTTTTCTAAACCTCAACCTGAAAATACTCTCCTCCAACCCGCCTCACCCAATGTGGTGTGAATCTGTATTTTTATTTACCTCGGAACCGGAATCCCCCAACAGAAGCTAGCCAGCTCACAAGCTACTAGCTAGTAGTCAGCTAACCACTGCTAGTGGTGATCAGCTAACCTTTAGCTCAGAAAGCTCTTGCCAGTTTGTACAACGCGATTCAAACCAGAGCATACCAGACATATTTTCTCTCCATATCCCCGGATTCCTAACGCAATCTCTGAACCTTTTCACCTGGATCATCGCAGCTAGCTAGCTGCAATCCGAGTGACTACTCCTGGCTAACATCTGTCCCGAAGCAAGCAGCAATTAGGCTGGAGCTAGCCCATGCTAGGCGCATCTCCCGGCTAGCTGAAGAAGCCCATCAGCCACTCCTGGGCTACAATACCCGGACCCCTTCTACTGCCGGTACGGGGCACGGAACCCCGCCGATCCTTCACGACTGGACTACCGACATAATCTGCTCGAGGGGGTACTCAACTGGCCCCTACGTTGTGACGTCCCCTGAATGCCCATCTGCTAGCCTACTAGCCACGGCCCGCTAGCTGTCGAGAGCATATCGGACTGTTAGTTAATAGGCCCATCGGCCAATTTCTCGGGCCACTATACCTATTTTGCCAATTGGCCTGGACCCCTTTTACTCAACGAAGCCCTGCTTATTCGTCACGACTGGACTACCGACGTCATCTGCCCGAGGGTTTTTTTCCTACAGGCCCCTCCGTCACGACTTCCCCTGAATGCCCATCTGCTAGCCGCGGCCTGGTAGCTGTCTAGAGAATATTGGACTGTTAGCTGAATAGATCCATCGGCCAATTTCTTGGGCCACAATACCTATTTTGCCAATTGGACCCCTCTTCTACTCGGAATCCTACTAATCCATCACGACTGGTCTATCGACGTCACCGCACATGGAGGCTAAAACAGACTTTCCTCCGTCGCGACGTTCCTCTAAGGTCCTTCTGCTAGCTTGCTAGCCCCGGCCTGCTAGCTGTCTGAATTACCGTGTCTCCAGGGTTAGGGTTAGGGGTTGACTTCTGTAACCGTAAAAGCCTTGGTTTCATGCATGCTATCCAAGGCCCGCTAGCTGTCTAAAGCATACCGGACTGTTAGCTGAAGCGGTAAATCAGCCAATTTCTTGGGCTACTATACCTATTTTGCCAATTGGCCTGGACCATTTTACTACATGGACCCATGCTGATCCATCACGACTGGTCTGCCGACTTAACCGCACGAGGGGGCTACAACAGACTTCTTCTGTCGCGACGTCCCTCTAAAGCCCTTCTGCTGGAATGCTAGCCCCGTCCCGCTAGCTGTCTGAATCGTTGTGTCTCCAGCCCGCCTAGCTACACACTGGACCTTAAGATCACTCAGCTACGCATGCCTCTCCCTAATGTCAATATGCCTTATCCACTGCTGTTTTGGTTAGTGATTATTGTCTTATTTCATTGTAGAAGCTCCAGCCGTGCTCAGTATGCCGTACTTAACCCTAATGTTCCACCTCCTACACATGCGGTGAACTCACCTGTTTTAAATGATGTCTCTAGAGACAATACCTCTCTCATCGTCACTCAATGCCTAGGTTAACCTCCAATGTATTCACATCCTACCATACCTTTGTCTGTATGTCATGCTTTGAATCTAGTCTACCACGCCCAGAAACCTGCTCCTTTTAATCTCTGTTCCGAACGTACTAGACGACCAGTTCTTAGAGACTTTAGCCGTACCCTCATCCTACTTCTCCTCTCTGCCTCTGGTGATGTAGAGGTTAATCCAGGACCTGCAGTGCTTAGCTCCACTCCCGTTCCCCAGGCACTCTCATTTGTTAACTTCTGTAACAGTAAAAGCCTTGGTTTCATGCATGTTAACATTAGAAGCCTCCTCCCTAAGTTTGTTTTAGTCACTACTTTAGCACACTCTGCCAACCCGGATGTCCTGTCTGTGTCTGAATCCTGGTTTAGGAAGACCACCAAAACCCCTGAAATTTCCATCCCTAACTATATCATTTTCCGACAAGATAGAACTGCCAAAGGGGGCGGTGTTGCATTCTAGTGCAGAGATAGCCTGCAGAGTCCTGTCTTACTATCGAGGTCTGTGCCCAAACAATTCAAGCTTCTACTTTTAAAAATCGACCTTTCCAGAAACAAGTCTCTCACCGTTGCCACTTGCTATAGACCACCCTCTGCCCCCAGCTGTGTCCTGGACACCATATGTGAATTGTTTGCCCCCCATCTATCTTCAGAGATCGTGCTGCTAGGTGACCTAAACTGGGACATGCTTAACACCCCGGCCATCCTACAATCTAAGCTTGATGCCCTCAATCTCACACAAATTATCAATGAACCCACCAGGTACAACCCCAAATCCGTAAAAACGGCACCCTCATAGATATCATCCCGACCAACTTGCCCTCCAAATACATCTCTGCTGTTTTCAAGATCTCAGCGATCACTGCCTCATTGCCTGCATCCGTAATGTGTCTGCGGTCAAACAACCACCCCTCATCACCGGCAAAATCTCCCTAAAAAAACACTTCAGCGAGCAGGCCTTTCTAATCGACCTGGACCGGGTATCCTGGAAGGATATTGACCTCATCCTGTCAGTAGAGGATGTCTGGTTATTCTTTAAAAGTGCCTTCCTCACCATCTTAAATAAGTATGCCCCATTCCAAAAAAATAGAACCAGGAACAGATATAGCCCTTGTTTCTCTCCAGACCTGACTGCCCTTGACCAGCACAAAAACATCCTGTGGCGTTCTGCATTAGCATCGAATAGCCCCCGTGATATGCAACTTTTCTGGGAAGTTAGGAACCAGTATACACAGGCAGTTAGGAAAGCTAAGGCTAGCTTTTTCAAGCAGAAATGTGCATCCTGTAGCACAAACTCCAAAAAGTTCTGGGACACTGTAAAGTCCATGGAGAATAAGAGCACCTCCTCCCAGCTGCCCACTGCATTGAGGCTAGGAAACACTGTCACCACCAGTAAATCCACTATAATTGAGAATTTCAATAAGCATTTTTCTACGGCTGGCCATGCTTTCCACCTGGCTACCCCTACCCTGGTCAACAGCACTGCACCCACCACAGCAACTTGCCCAAGCCTCCCCCATTTCTTCTTCACCAAAATCCAGATAGCTGATGTTCTGAAAG
Source organism: Salmo salar (assembly GCF_965601325.2). Taxonomy (NCBI): domain Eukaryota; kingdom Metazoa; phylum Chordata; class Actinopteri; order Salmoniformes; family Salmonidae; genus Salmo; species Salmo salar. The sequence goes on from NC_138291.1 coordinate 101,146,454, forward strand.
AGCAGCAAAATCTGGATCCCTACAAATCAGCCGGGCAAGACAATCTGGACCCTCTCTTTCTAAAATGATCCGCCATTGTTGCAACCCCTATTACTAGCCTGTTCAACCTCTCTTTCGTATCGTCTGAGATTCCCAATGATTGGAAAGCTGCCGCAGTCATGCCCCACTTCAAAGGGGGAGACACTATAGACCCAAACTGCTACAGACCCATATCTATTCTACCCTGCCTTTCTAAGGACTTCGAAAGCCAAGTTAACCTGTTATGGCTAGGGGGCAGTATTTTCACGGCTGGATAAAAAAACGTACCCGATTTAATCTGGTTACTACTCCTGCCCATTAACTAGAATATGCATATAATTATTGGCTTTGGATAGAAAACACCCTAAAGTTTCTAAAACTGTTTGAATGGTGTCTGTGAGTATAACAGAACTCATATGGCCGGCAAAAACCTGAGAAGATCTCATGCAGGAAGTGGCCTGTCTGACAAGGTGTCGTTCTTCTTGTCTCTGTTTATTGAAGAGTGAGGATCTTAGCTGTCCCGTGACACTTCCTACGGCTGCCATAGGCTCTCAGAAGGCGGCAAAACGCTGAATTGTGGCTTTGCAGGCTCTGGCTGAAACAAAGTAGCGCGTTTGGGTAGTGGCTGGTTACAGTACTGTGAGACTCAGGCTCGTGCCCGCGTCGACCGAAAGCTTTGTTTTCTTTCCTCTGTTTAGCTAAATGAACATTCCCGGTCGGAATATTATCGCTTTTTTACGAGAAAAATTGCATAAAAATGGATTTTAAACAGCGGTTGACATGCTTCGAAGTACGGTAATGGAATATTTAGATTTTTTTTGTCACGAATTGCGCCATGTGCACGACCCTGATTTACCATTTCGGATAGTGTCTGGGACGCACGAACAAAACGCCGCTATTCGGATATAACGATGGATTATTTTGGACCAAACCAACATTTGTTATTGAAGTAGCTGTCCTGGGAGTGCATTCTGACGAAGACAACAAAAGGTAATCAAACTTTTATAATAGTAAATCTGATATTGGTGAGTGCTAAACTTGCCGGGTGTCTAAATAGCTAGCCCGTGATGGCTGGGCTATGTACTTAGAATATTGCAAAATGTGCTTTCACCAAAAAGCTATTTTAAAATCGGACATATCGAGTGCATAGAGGAGTTCTGTATCTATAATTCTTAAAATAATTGTTATGCTTTTTGTGAACGTTTATCGTGAGTAATTTAGTAAATTGTTAGCAAATTCCCCGGAAGTTTGCGGGGGGTATGCTAGTTCTGAACGTCACATGCTAATGTAAAAAGCTGTTTTTTGATATAAATATGAACTTGATTGAACAAAACATGCATGTATTGTATAACATAATGTCCTAGGTGTGTCATCTGATGAAGATCATCAAAGGTTAGTGCTGCATTTAGCTGTCTTCTGGGTTTTTGTGACATTATATGCTAGCTTGAAAAATGGGTGTCTGATTATTTCTGGCTTGGTACTCTGCTGACATAATCTAATGTTTTGCTTTCGCTGTAAATCCTTTTTGAAATCGGACAGTGTGGTTAGATAAAGGAGAGTCTTGTCTTTAAAATGCTGTGAAATAGTCATATGTTTGAAAAATTGAAGTTTTTGTATTTTTGAGGAATTTGTAATTCGCGCCACGCCTATCATTGGATATTGGAGCAGGTGTTCCGCTAGCGGAACGTCTAGATGTAAGAGGATAACAAACAGATTACCGACCATTTCGAATCCCACCGTACCTTTTCCGCTATGGAATCTGGTTTCAGAGCTGGTCATGGGTGCACCTCAGCCACGCTCAAGGTCCTAAGCGATATCATAACCGCCATCGATAAGAGACATTGCTGTGCAGCCGTATTCATCGACCTGGCCAAGGCTTTTGACTCTGTCAATCACCACATTCTTATCGGCAGACTCAACAGCCTTGGTTTCTCAAATGACTGCCTTGCCTGGTTCACCAACTACTTCTCTGATAGAGTTCAGTGTGTCAAATCGGAGGGCCTGTTGTCCTGACCTCTGGCATTCTCTCGGGCCGACTCTCTTCTCTGTATACATCAGTGATGTCGCTCTTGCTGCTGGTGATTCTCTGATCCACCTCTACGCAGATAACACCATTCTGTATAACTCTGGCCCTTCTTTGGACACTATGTTAACTAACCTCCAGACGAGCTTCAATGCATACAACTCTCCAACCGTGGCCTCCAACTGGTCTTAAATGCAAGTAAAACTAAATGCATGCTCTTCAACCGATCGCTGCCCGCAACTGCCCGACCATCCAGCATCACTACTCTGGACAGTTCTGACTTAGAATATGTGGACAACTACAAATACCTAGGTGTCTGGTTAGACTGCAAACTCCTCTTCCAGACTCACATTAAGCATCTCCAGTCCAAAATTAAATCTAGAACCGGCTTCCTATTTCGCAACAAAGCATCCTTCACTCATGCTGCCAAACATATCCTCGTAAAACTGACCATCCTACCGAACCTCGACGATGTCATTTAGAAAATAGCCTCCAACACTATATTCAACAAATTGGATGCAGTCTATCACAGTGCCATCCGTTTTGTCACCAAAGCCCCATATACTACGCACCACTGTGACCTGTACGCTCTCGTTGGCTGGCCCTCACCTCAAACTCGTCGCCAAACCCACTGGCTCCAGGTCATTTACAAGTCTCTGCTAGGTAAAGCCCTAACTTATCTCAGCTCACTGGTCACCATAGCAGCACCCACCTGTTGCATGCGCTCCAGCAGGTATATCATCTCACTGGTCACCTCCAAAGCCAATTCTTACTTTGGCCGCCTTTCCTTCCAGTTCTCTGCTGCCAATGACTGGAACAAACTGCAAAAATGACTGAAGCTGGAGACTCATATCTCCCTCACTAACTTTAAGCACCAGCTGTCAGAGCAGCTCACAGATCACCACACCTGTACATAGCCCATCTGTAAATAGCCCATCCAACTACCACATCTCCATACTGTATTTATTTATCTTGCTCCTTTGCACCCCAGTATCTCTACTTGCACATTCATCTTCTGCACATCTACCATTCCAGTGTTTAATTGCTATTGTAATTACTTCGCCGCCATGGCCTATTTATTGCCTTACCTCCAATATCCTACCTCACTTGCACACAGTGTTTATAAACTTTTTCTACTGTATTATTGACTGTATGTTTGTTTATTACATGTGTAACTCTGTGTTGTTGTTTGTGTCGAACTGCTTTGCTTTATATTGGACAGGTCGCAGTTGTAAATGAGATCTTGTTCTCAACTAGCCTACCTGGTTAAATAAAGGTGAAATAAAATAAATTAAAGTTTGGGGCTAGCATCCCGGAGTCTCCTCTTCATTGTTGACGTTGAGACTGGTGTTTTGCGGGTACTATTTAATGAAGCTGCAGTTGAGGACTTGTGAGGCGTCTGTTTCTCAAACTAGACACTCTAATGTACTTGTCCTCTTGGTCAGTTGTGCACCGGGGCCTCCCACTCCTCTTTCTATTCTGGTTAGAGCCAGTTTGCGCTGTTCTGTGAAGGGAGTAATACACAGCGCTGTACGAGATCTTCAGTTTCTCTGCAATTTCTCACATGGAATAGCCTTCATTTATCAGAACAAGAACAGACTGATGAGTTTCAGAAGAAAGTACTTTGTTTCTGGCCATTTTGAGGCTGTAATCGAACCCCTCCCCCTCCTTCAGTGCTGTTATATGTGCCATTTGTTTCTCTCCCTCCTCCTTCACTCCTTAAGTTCTCCCACCTCAGTCCAGAGTGCAGCCAGCTCTCTCAGACAGTCGTCCATCTCTACCTTCCGCCCTCCGGATCTTGCTGGGGGGGTATTGTTGTGCAGGTCTGTTTTGTGGATTTGATCTGTCTGGATTGTGTGGATTAGCTCTCTGAGCTCAACCACCATGTATCTCTCCAGCTCTGTGAATTTACCCCTAGTCTGGAGTGCAGCCAGCTCACTCAGACAGCCGTCCATCTCCACCTTATGCCCTCCGGATCTTGTTGGGGGGTATTGTTGTGCAAGTCTTTTGTGGGTTTCATCTGTCTGGATTGTGTGGTCTAGCTCTCTGAGCTCCACCACCATGTCTCTCTCCAGCTCTGAATTTATCCCTCTCAATGATGGAGGAGCAGTGCAGTAGTGGTACCTGGGCGTGTTCAGTGCTGGGGGGGTGGCTATTCTCGTATGCAGGACAGTTTGAAGAGGTGTGATCAGACTCACTCAGGGTGGGAGTGTCGTCACCGAGAGAGCGCTTTTCCTGCTGTGCTCGCTCTTTGATTCCGTTAAAGTCCTGCTGGAACTGCTTGAGGATGCCCTGCACCATTACTGTCCCAGACTTGTACGCAGTGACAGATGATGTTTCAATTTCCTCAATGTCTAGTATTCTGAGTTTCCCCCCTGGGCCAATACCCTCTCTCTTGATATAGGGTTAGTGTGCTCTTATAGCACTGTGCCATGCCAGGGGATGGTATGTTGCTTACGTTCCGCTCTTTGTAGCAGTCAGCTAATATTTTCTCTGGTTGTCCTTGAGGAGCTTCTTTTTGTACTTATTCTGTGCAGTGTTACTTAGAATATCCAAGTGGTACTGTACTGTGATGACATCTGCAAGGGGACACGCCATGGTGCAGGGGGCTTCAAAGGCCTCTGCATTTGGGTGGGGGAGGATGTGAAACTCTGCTGCCATTGTTAGGCTCAAGACTTTTCACACATCTCACTTCACTGCTAATTGATGTTGCAGCCAGGTCTGTTCTGACCTAGCAGCAAAATTACCTAGAGATTGTCTTTTGTTTTTTGGCTTCAGAAGTAGGTTCAGACTGAACATTACTCACTCAGTTTTGTGCTGGGTGGTATTTCCAGGTTTCCGCTGTGCTTCTTCTGCAGGTTTTCTTTTCCTTTCTTGATTGTCCTTGGTAGTAAGAATCCATTCAGGTAATTTTCTCCAAACTCAAGGTTTTAGGTATGGAATTTTGATTTGGTTGGAAGTACGGAAAAACATTTTTTTATGAAATGTATGCACTCACTACTGTAAGTCGCTCTGGATAAGAGCGTCTGCTAAATTACTAAAATATGAAATGTAAATGTACGTTTTTGATGCAGAGGGTAGTATCCTGTATAAGTCCTTGCGAAAAAGTTTATCTACATTTATCCAGCTATAATATTACTTTTTGCAGAACAACTCAGGAGCCCATAGGCTCATGATTCTCTCTCTCTCTCTCTCCCTCTCCCTCACACCTGTTTTCTCTCTTTCTCTGCCTCTCTATCTCCCTACCTCTCTCTTCCCAGTCTATCCTCCATCTCACCTTGAAACAAAAGAGCAGGGGTTCACAGGTGTGATAACTTATGAATCCCCCTCTCAGATCCCTGTCACAGAGCTGTCATTGCACCTGTCATCTCCCACTCATCCGATTTCATTAGGTGTTCTATTCTCTGGACTCCTCATAGCAGAGCACACACACACACACACACACACACACACACACACACACTGGTGCAAGCAGCAGGTGGCCAGGGAGACATCCTTCCTGCACTCACAGGCCGCATCTCAAAAAGCACCCTTTTCCATATATAGTGCGCTACTTTTGACCAGGAGCTATAGTGTGCCATTTAGAACACACCGAAACATTTCTCTACACCAGCTGAGCAGATTTTTCTATCACTGACACACTATAACCTAGATTTCTTTTTTTGCTCAGTAACACTTTCACATCATTCACATCTGCAGGCAAGGCAGTCTCAATTCCTTTCGTCCATGTTACAACTGAATATCAGACCCTGCTATTACTACTACATCTACATAGAGTGACCAAGGCATTAAGGACACCTGCTCTTTCCATGACATAGATTGACCAGGTGAATCCATGTGAAAGCTATGAAATCTTATTGTCACTTGTTAAATCCACTTCAAATCAGTGTAGATGAAGGGGAAGAGACAGGTTAAAGGATGATTTTTAAGCCTTGAGACAGTTGAGACATGTATTGTGTATGTGTGCCATTCAGAGGTTGAAGGATTTAAGTGCCTTTGAACGGGGTATGGTAGTAGGTAATAGTAGGTAGTAGGTTTGGCCATAACAACCATCATTATGTTTGGAGGAAAAAGGGGGAGGCTTGCAGCCGAAGAACACCATCCCAACCTTGGATGACGGGGGTGGCAGCATCATGTTGTGTGGGTGCTTTGCTGCAGGAGGGACTGGTGCACATCACAAAATAGATAGCATAATGAGGAAGATTAGGTGGACATATTGAAGCAATATCTTAAGACATCAGTCAGGAAGTTAAAGCTTGGTCGCAAATGGGTCTTCCAAATGGACAATGACCCCAAGCATACTTCCAAAGTTGTGGCAAAATGGTTTAAGGACAACAAAGTCAAGGTATTGGAGTGGCTATCACAACACCCTGACCTCAATCCTATAGAACATTTGTGGGCAGAACTGAAACGCTTGTGCGAGCATGGAGGCCTACTAACCTGACTCAGTTACACCAGCTCTGTCAGGAGGAATGGAACAAAATTCACCCAACTTATTGTGGGAAGCTTGTGGAAGGCTACTCGAAATGTTTGACCCAAGATAAACAATTTAAAGGCAATGTTTCCAATACAAATTGAGTGCATGTAAACTTCTGACCCACTGGGAATGTGATTAAAGAAATTAAAGCTGAAATAAATCATTCTCTCTACTATTATTGTGACATTTCACATTCTTAAAATAAAGTGGTGATCCTAACTGACCTAAGACAGGGAATTTTTACTAGGATAAAATGTCAGGAATAGTGAAAAACTGAGTTTAAATGTATTTGGCTAAGGTGTATGTAAACTTCCGACTTCAACTGTATATATACTTCAGTATATCCAGATAAATTTCCTACCTCATGATGCCATCTATTTTGTGAAGTGCACCAGTCCGTCCTGCAGCAAAGCACCCCCACAACTTGATGCTGCCATCCCGTACTTCAGATTTGGAATGGTGTTCTTTGGCTTGCAAGCCTCCCCCTTTTTCCTCCAAACATAACGATGGTCATCATGGCCAAACAGTTCTAATTTTGTTTCATCAGACCAGAGGACATTTCTCCAAAAAGTACGATCTTTGTCCCCATGTGCAGTTGCAAACCATAGTCTGGCTTTTTTATGGCGGTTTTGGAGCAGTGGCTTCTTCCTTGCTGAGCAGCCTTTCAGGTTATGTTGATATAGGACTTGTTTTACTGTGGACATAGATACTTTTGTACCCGTTTCCTCCAGCATGTTCACATGGTCCTTTGCTGTTGTTCTGGGATTGATTTGCACTTTTCGCACTACGCATGTTCATCTCTAGGAAACAGAACGCGTCTCCTTCCTGAGCGGTATGACAGCTGCGTGGTCCCATGGTGTTTATACTTGCATACTATTGTTTGTACAGATGAATGTGGTACCTTCAGGCATTTGGAAATTTCTCCCAAGAATGAACCAGACTTGTGGAGGTCTGGCTGATTTCTTTTGATTTTCCCATGATGTCTAGCAAAGAGGCACTGAGTTTGATGCCTACATCTTCAACAACATTCATTTAAAATGTCTTGGAGTGTTTAGTTATGCATACTAACTTTTGGAATGCAGTTCCTTTCATTAAAGGTCTATCATCTAATTTCCCTATGCCTGTCCACTATTTAAACCTACAGGCTGCAAGTATATGAAGGACTTTCTGGTCTCTTTGAAGCTGGGTCGGAATGTCTTCCTGACAATCTTGTAGACTGGTGTTGGGAGGATGGCTGGCAGAAGTCTTAAAGCGATGTCAACTTGTGAATCTGGAGAGAAGAATGTTTAGTGAATAACTTGAATGTTTCAGGCTAAAAATAAATGAGCATCTTAGGCACCACCTGCAGGGTAATTTCAATCTATACCTGCACTTCGAAAGAGGAAGATCTTTGGCTTGCTTCTCTCGGCTGGCAAGGCTACATTTTTTGTAATTTTATTTCTTTTTTATTTTACCTTTATTTATACGGGTTGTTCTCATTGAGAACATCTCTTTTCCAAGAGAGACTTGGTCCAATAGCAGCAGGGGTAACAACATTTCAGACAAACAACTTACATACACTAACACAACATTAAACAAATCTATAAACACATACAGTACAACAGTTACATATTACATTAAAACACAAAAGTCTTGACTAAAATCAGTTGTCCTAAAGACAAATACACTCTTCTATGATATATACATCAATCAAGTGTTTAAACTCCACCAACGAAACTCGATAATCAAATTTTAAAATGTTCAAGAGAGAATTCCAGGACCACGTAGCTAAGTAGCTAAAACTATTTCTACCATGACCTGTTCTGAGTTTTGGTACTGTTAGAAGCAAATGAGAATGGGAGGTAATTGATATTTATTTACCGACCTGACTAAAAAAGAACAGAGACAATGATGACCAGCCAGCAGCGCTGTAGAGATCACAATGATGTGTTAGACGTTTTTGATTTGTAATGAACCTGAGGGCTGCATGATACACTGAATCAAATGCTCTCAGGGTAGTGGTTGAGGCCTGCATGTATATAGAACATCACTAAAATCCCCCGATTAGTCATTGAAGACCAATATCCAGTTCTCAGTGAGTTTCCCCGATTAGTCTGAGTTTTTAAAATAGAGAAGTCCTGAGCAATCTGTAGTAAAGCAGTCAAACAATTACTTTTCTATTGCTGTTAACCATTAGTCTGGCAAACACAACTCTAAAAGTCCACCTTACCTCAGTCTGGAATGGCTCTTTGATGTTGGTACAATGTGTCAATAATGCCATATGAGTTATACTCACAGACACCATTCAAACAGTTTTAGAAACTTTAGGGTGTATTCTATACAAATAAAATAATTACATGCATATTCTAGTTTCTGGGCAGGAGTAATAACCAGATTAAATCGATTATGAGTATAACAGAGTCGGGTATGAGTATAACAGAGTATAACAGAACTCGTATGGCAGGCCAAAACCTGAGAAGAGTGCATACAGGAAGTGCCCTCTCTGACCATTTCTTGGCCTTCTATAGCCTCTTTATGGAAAATAGAGGATCTCTGCTGTAACGTGACATTTTCTAAGGCTCCCATAGGCTCTCAGAAGGCGCCAGAACAGGGAATGATGACTCTGCAGTCCCTGGCTGAAAAACAGTAGAGCATTTGGATAGTGGTCGATCTGAGAACAATGAAACGGGTGCGCACGTGGACGTGAAGAGTCCATTTTACATTTTCAGTCTTTGAACAAAAACGACGTCTCCCGGTCGGAATATTATCGCTATTTTACGAGAAAAATCGCATAAAATTGATTTTAACCTCTTACATCTACACGTTCCGCTAGCGGAACACCTGCTCCAATAGCCAATGATGGGCGTGGCGCGAATTACAAATTCCTCAAAAACTTCCATTTTTCAAACATATGACTATTTTACACCATTTTAAAGACAAGACTCTCTTTTATCTAACCACACTGTCCGATTTCAAAAAGGCTTTACAACGAAAGCAAAACATTAGATTATGTCAGCAGAGTACCCAGCCAGAAATAATCAGACACCCATTTTTCAAGCTAGCATATAATGTCACATAAATCCAAACCACAGCTAAATGCAGCACTAACCTTTGATGATCTTCATCAGATGACACCCCTAGGACATTGTGTTATACAATACATGCATGTTTTGTTCAATCAAGTTCATATTTATATCAAAAACCAGCTTTTTACATTAGCATGTGACGTTCAGAACTAGCATACTTCCGGTGAATTTACTAAATTACTCACGATAAACGTTCACAAAAAACATAACAATTATTTTAAGAATTATAGATACAGAACTCCTCTATGCACTCGCTATGTCTGATTTTAAAATAGCTTTTCGGTGAAAGCACATTTTGCAATATTCTCAGTAGATAGCCCGGCATCACAGGGCTAGCTATTTAGACACCCACCAAGTTTGGTACTCACCAAACTCAGATTTACTATAAGAAAAATTGGATTACCTTTGCTCTTCTTCGTCAGAATGCACTCCCAGGACTTCTACTTCAATAACAAATGTTGGTTTGGTTCCAAATAATCCATAGTTATATCCAAATTGCGGCGTTTTGTTGTGCGTTCAAGACACTATCCGAAGGGTAACGAAGGGTGACGTGCCCGGCGCATTTCGTGACAAAAATTTTCAAAATATTCCATTACCGTACTTAGAAGCATGTCAAACTCTGTTTAAAATCAATTTTATGTAATTTTTCTCGCAAAAAAGCGATAATATTCCGAGAGTCGTTGTTTTCGTTCAAAGACTGAAAATGAAAACATGGAGTCGTCTCGTGCACGCGCGCACCAGTCTCATTGTTCTCAGATCGACCACTTACCAAATGTGCTACTGTTTTTCAGCCATGGCCTGCAAAGTCATCATTCAACGTTCTGGTGCCTTCTGAAAGCCTATGGGAGCGTTAGAAAATGTCACGTTACAGCAGAGATCCCCTGTTTTGGATAGAGATGATCAAGAAGGCCAAGAAATGGTCAGAGAGGGCGCTTCCTGTTTGGAATCTTCACAGGTTTTGTCCTGCCAAATGAGTTCTGTTATACTCACAGACACCATTCAAACAGTTTTAGAAACTTTGGAGTGTTTTCTATCCAAAGCTAATAATTATATACATAGTCTAGTTTCGAGGCAGGAGTAATAATCAGATTAAATCTGGTATGTTTTTTATCCGGCCGTGAAAATACTGCCCCCTATCCATAACAAGTTAAGCCGTACACTCCACAGAGCTAGGCTTAATGGAAGAATGGTCAGAAAAAAAATAAGCAACCATATTTGGTGTTCGCCAAAAGGCATGTGGGAAACTTCCCAAACATATGGAAGAAGGTTCTCTGGTCAGATGAGACTAAAATGTAGCTTTTTGGCCATAAAGGAAAACTCTATGTCTGGCACAAACCCAACACCTCTCATCACCCCGAAATTACCATCCCCACAGTGATGCAATGTGGTGGCAGCATCATGCTGTAGTGATGTTTTTCATCGGCAGGGACTGAGAAAATGGTCAGAATTGAAGGAATGATGGATGGCGCTAAATGCAGGGAAATTCTTGAGGGAAACCTCTTTCAGTCTTCCAGAGATTTGAGACTGGGACGGAGGTTCACCTTCCAGCAGGACAATGACCCTAAGCATACTGCTAAAGCAACACTCAGGTGGTTTAAGGGGAAAGCCCAGACCTCAATCCAATTGAGAATCTGTGGTATAAACTTAAAGATTGCTTTACACAAGCGGAACCCGTCCAACTTCAAGGAACTGGAGCAGTTTTGCCTTGATAAATGGCCAAAAATCCCATTGGCTAGATGTGCCAAGCTTATAGAGACATACCCCATGAGACTTGCAGCTGTAATTGCTGCAAAGGGTGGCTCTACAAAGTATTGCCTTTGGGGGGGTGAATAGTTATGCACACTCAAGTTCTGCTTTTTTGGGTTATTTCTTGTTTGTTTCACACACAAAAAATATTTTGCATCTTCAAAATGCTAGGCATGTTGTGTAAATCCAATGATACAAACTCCCCAAAAATCTATTTTAATTCCAGGTTGTAAGGCAACAAAATAGGAAAAATGCCAAGGGGGTGAATATTTTCGCAAGCCACTGTATCTGGCTCAATTTTCTCTCAGATTTGAAAATGCTAACTCAAAGTAGACTTGCAAAACTGCAAATCCCTGCAAGCTCCTGCACGACAACTATATTTGAAACCTTTGCTAACAGTTATTGTGTCAATTTAAAAAAAAGTATATATACAGTACACTGCTCAAAAAATAAAGGGAACACTTAAACAACACAATGTAACTATAAATCAATCACACTTCTGTGAAATCAAACTGTCCATTTAGGAAGCAACACTGATTGACAATAAATTTCACATGCTGTTGTGCAAATGGAATAGACAACAGGTGGAAATTATACGCAATTAGCAAGATGCCCCCAATAGAGTTGTGGTTCTGCAGGTGGGGACCACAGACCACTTCTCAGTTCCTATGCTTCCTGGCTGATGTTTTGGTCACTTTTGAATGCTGGTGGTGCTTTCACTCTAGTGGTAGCATGAGACAGAGTCTACAACCCACACAAGTGGCTCAGGCAGTGCAGCTCATCCAGGATGGCACATCAATGCGAGCTGTGGCAAGGTTTGCTGTGTCTGTCGGCGTAGTGTCCAGACCATGGAGGCGCTACCAGGAGACAGGCCAGTACATCAGTACATCAGGAGACGTGGAGGAGGCCGTAGGAGGGCAACAACCCAGCAGCAGGACCGCTACCTCCGCCTTTGTGCAAGGAGGAGCAGGAGGAGAACTGCCAGAGCCCTGCAAAATGACCTCCAGCAGGCCGCAAATGTGCATGTGTCTGCTCAAACGGTCAGAAACAGACTCCATGAGGGTGGTATGAGGGCCCGACGTCCACAGGTGGGGATTGTGCTTACAGCCCAACACCGTGCAGGACGTTTGGCATTTGCCAGAGAACACCAAGATTGGCAAATTCGCCACTGGCGCCCTGTGCTCTTCACAGATGAAAGCAGGTTCACACTGAGCACTTGTGACAGACGTGACAGAGTCTGGAGACACCGTGGAGAACGTTCTGCTGCCAGCAACATCCTCCAGCATGACCGGTTTGGCGTGGGGTGGCATTTCTTTGGGGGGCCGCACAGCCCTCCATGTGCTCGCCAGAGGTAGCCTGACTGCCATTAGGTACCGAGATGAGATCCTCAGACCCCTTGTGAGACCATATGCTGGTGTGGTTGGCCCTGGATTCCTCCTAATGCAAGACAATGCTAGACCTCATGTGGCTGGAGTGTGTCAGCAGTTCCTGCAAGAGGAAGGCATTGATGCTATGGACTGGCCCGCCCGTTCCCCAGACCTGAATCCAATTGAGCACATCTGGGACATCATGTCTCGCTCCATCCACCAACGCCACGTTGCACCACAGACTGTCCAAGAGTTGGCGGATGCTTTAGTCCAGGTCTGGGAGGAGATCCCTCAGGAGACCATCCACCACCTCATCAGGAGCATGCCCAGGCGTTGTAGGGAGGTCATACAGGCACGTGGAGGGCACACACACTACTGAGCCTAATTTTGACTTGTTTTAAGGACATTACATCAACGTTGGATCAGCCTTTAGTGTGGTTTTCCACTTTAATTTTGAGTGTGACTCCAAATCCAGACCTCCATGGGTTGATAAATAGTATTTCCATTGATTATTTTTGTGTGATTTTGTTGTCAGCACATTCAACTATGTAAAGAAAAAAGTATTTAATAAGATTATTTATTTCATTCAGATCTAGGATGTGTTGTTTAAGTGTTCCCTTCATTTTTTTGAGCAGTATATATTTTAGAACTTGGATAGGATAGTTCACAGAATTGTCCATGTAACACCTGTCTTCAGAAATGGACCAACGCGCAGCAGGTATGTGGATACTCATGTTTTTTAATTTAAAAAAAAGGAGTAAAGTATCCACTGGACAAAAACAATAAAGACGACAGCAACAGTCTTGCAGGCACATACAACGCAGTGCAAGGACAACTACCCACAACCCCAAAGAAAAACACACACTCCTATATAAGACTCCCAATCAAAGGCAACTCAACACACCTGCCTTCAATTGGGAGTCCAATCACCCACACAACATTTAACAAACACAAACCCCCTGCCACATCCTGACCAAGACTAACACAATTACGCCCTCTGCTGGTCAGGACGTGACTGTACCCCCCCCCCCCCTCAAGGTGCAGACCCCGGAATGCGCCTAAAAAAAAGAAAACACCAAAAAATCCCCAATACCCCAACAAAACCAATAAACAATAACCCCTAAACAATAAGGGAGGGTGGCTGCCGTCACCGACGGCACTGTGCTACACCCTCCCTCCCCAACCCACCTATCCTGGAGGTGGCTCAGGTGCAGGACGTGGACCTCGCTCCACCTTCGGCGTCGCCCACTTCGGTGGCGCCGATAGCTGCCCCGGGCAGACGGGCGACTCGGGCTGACCCTGGCAGACGGACCACTCTGGCTGGGCCGGAAGACATGCGGTCCACTCGGGCTGGGCCGGAGGACAGGAGGGCCACTCGGGCTGGGCCGGAGGACAGGCGGGCCACTCGGGCTGGGCCGGAGGATAGGCGAGCCACTCGGGCCACTCGGGCTGGGCCGGAGGACAGGCGGGCCACTCGGGCTGGACCGGAGGACAGGCGGACCACTCGAGCTGGACCGGAGGACAGGCGGGCCACTCGGGCCACTCGGGCTGGGCCGGAGGACAGGCGGGCCACTCGGGCTGGGCCGGAGGACAGGCGGGCCACTCGGGCTGGGCCGGAGGACAGGCGGGCCACTCGGGCTGGACCGGAGGACAGCCGGGCCACTCGGGCCACTCGGGCTGGGCCGGAGGACAGGCGGGCCACTCGGGCTGGGCCGGAGGACAGGCGGGCCACTCGGGCTGGGCCGGAAGACAGGAGGGCCACTCTGGCTGGGCCGGAGGACAGGCGGGGCACCCTGGCAGATCCGAGCAGGCGGGCCACTCTGGCAGCTCCGGACAGGCGGGGCACCCTGGCAGCTCCGGGCAGTCGGGCCGCTCTGGCAGCTCCGGGCAGTCGGGCCGCTCTGGCAGCTCCGGGCAGTCGGGCCGCTCTGGCAGCTCCGGGCAGTCGGGCCGCTCTGGCAGCTCCGGGCTGTCGGGCCGCTCTGGCAGCTCCGGGCAGTCGGGCCGCTCTGGCAGCTCCGGGCAGTCGGGCCGCTCTGGCAGCTCCGGGCAGTCGGGCCGCTCTGGCAGCTCCTGACTGGCGGGCGGCTCTGGTGTCCCATGACTGGCGGGTGGCTCTGGCGACTCTTGACTGGCGGGCAGCTCTGGCGACTCTTGACTGGCGAGGCTGGGCTGACGCACTAGACGCCTAATGCGTGGGGCTGGTACTGGACGTGCCAGGCTGGAGACACGCATCTCCATGCTAGTGCGTATAGCGGGAAACACCGGACCTGTAGAGGCGCACTGGTGGTCTTGAGCGCAGGGTTGGCATCACCCCTTCCGGCTCGATGCTCACCTCGCCCTGGCACATGCGGGGCGCTGGTACTGTGCCTACCGGCCTGAAAATCCCAGCCTCACCACAGCCCCAACCCCAAAGCACGGGACCTGTCCAGTCTGTCTCTGCCCTACAAGGGTACGGGGAGCTGGCCTGGGGCTCCCATCTCGCCCCGCCAAACAGCCCTTGTGCCCCCCCCCAAAAAATTATTGGGGCTGCCTCTCGGGTTCCCTTAGCTCCCTTAACTTGTCCTCCCAGAATCTTCGCTCATCCTGCCAAGTCCATCCATCCACGCTGTTCTCCTGTGGCTTCCTCCTCTTCCGCTGCTTGGTCCTTTTGTGGTGGGTAGTTCTGTAACATCTGTCTTCAGAAATGGACCAAGACGCAGCAGGTATGTGGATACTCATGTTTTTTAATTAAAAAAAGGAGTAAAGTATCCACTGGTCAAAAACAATAAAGACGACAGCAACAGTCTTGCAGGCACATACAACGCAGTGCAAGGACAACTACCCACAACCCCAAAGAAAAACACACACTCCTATATAGGACTCCCAATCAAAGGCAACTCAACACACCTGCCTTCAATTGGGAGTCCAATCACCCACACAACATTTAACAAACACAAACCCCCTGCCACATCCTGACCAAGACTAACACAATTACGCCCTCTGCTGGTCAGGACGTGACAGTCCATTTAAAGAAATGTTGCCATTTTATTTATTACTACATTTAGCTAACATTAAATAGTTAATCCAGAAATTCTTACCTTTGCCTCAATTTGGCAGTCTTGTCCAGATCATCACGGCCTTTGTAGTTCTTTATGATAGCCACATTAACACCTAGTTAGCGTTTCATTTTTGGGGGTGAATATATTGATAAAAGTCAACTTGTCCTAGAAAGACTTACACAGTTATCAAAACGCCATGCCGGGGTAAGCCTTTGACCACTAGGTTTTATGGGTATTATGACTCTATTTGCTTACCTTATCAATCTTGGAGACAATACTTTTTTTGAGTGATAAATGAGTGTGTTATGAGGGTATTCACCACAAACACATTTCCAGGTTGTTGATGCATACTCCTCCTATCCTTTTCCAACACTACGGGTAGGTGAAGGGTATGCATCTGCAAAAGTGATGTCAAATGAATTCAATGTGGAAATTGCGCAAGTTGAGGAGACTAAACTGCTTGGAGTAAACCTGGATTGTAAACTGTCATGGTCAAAACATATTGATACAACAGTAGCTAAGCTGCGGAGAAGTCTGTCCATATGAAAGCGCTGCTCTGTTTTCTTAACAACACTATCAACAAGGCAGGTCCTACAGGCCCTGGTTTTGTCACACCTAGACTACTGTTCAGTAGTGTGGTCAGGTGCCACAAAGAGGGACTTGGGAAAGTTGCAGTTGGTTCAGAACAGGGCAGCATGGCTGGCCCTTAAAAGTACAGAGAACTAACATTACTGACATGCATGTCAATCTCTCATGACTCGAATTGGAAGAGAGCTTGACTTCATCATTACTTACTTTTGTAAGAGGTATTGACAAGCTGAATGTACAGAGCTGTCTGTTTAAAATACTAGCACACAGCTCGAATCCCCATGCATACCCCACAAGACATGCCACCAGAGGTTTCTTCACAGTCCCCAAGTCCAGAACAGACTATGGGAGTCGCACAGCACTACATAGAGCCATGACTACATGGAACTCTATTCCACATCAGGTAACTGACGCAAGCAGTAGAATCAGATTTAAAAAGCAGGTTAAAATACACCTTATGGAACAGCGGGACTGTGAAGCAACACAAACATAGGCACAGACACATGCACACACTCACATGATAACATACGCACTATACACACATGTACACATGGCTTTTGCGTTGTAGATATGTGGTAGTTGAGTTTGGGCCTGAGGGGGCACACTTAGTGTTGTGAATTCTGTAATGAATGTATTGTAATATTTAAAAAATGGTATAACTGCCTAAATTTTGCAGCTAATGGGGATCCATAATAAATACAAATACAAGCTCATATTGTTGCTACCTTAGCTGTTGTGCTAGCTAACATGCTACTGAACTTTGACACTAGAATATTGACAAGCATATTGGTATTAAAAGACAGCATTAAAATGTGTTAAGGCAAATCATTAGTTAGCTAGCTACCTATCACATTAATTGTGCAAATATCAATAGCTAACGTTAGCTAGCTAAGTGCTAGCCAGTTAGTGACACTGATAGATTGAAACTGGTATCAACAAAATGTTTCACTCTATCCCTAAAAAATGACATTGCTAACTAGGCATAATTTAGCTTATGAAATGTTTAAGTTAATTATGAAGATTAATAAGTTAGACACTCACCGGACACCTTTGGTAAGTAGGTAGATTGCATAGTTTCCATTTTCCAACAGATTTTTCGAGTCCTCCTGATTGATCATCAACGGTTACTGGTTTTGGAACTCATGTGTTTACCAGAAATGGAACTCATGTGTTCACCATTAGTGGCAATAACTGTCATTGTTGCCAAAGGTTTGCCACAGATTCACCACTATTGGCAAACATTTGAATCTTGAGCGAATTGTCTGCAAGAAATAAAACCGTTGGCGAACTGTTTGCCACTAAGTGGCAATACATGTTATTGTTGACAAAGGTTTGCTGCAGATTCACTGCTAGTGGCAAACATTTGCAAACTTCTGGCAACATTTTGCAGCAC
Source organism: Salmo salar (assembly GCF_965601325.2). Taxonomy (NCBI): domain Eukaryota; kingdom Metazoa; phylum Chordata; class Actinopteri; order Salmoniformes; family Salmonidae; genus Salmo; species Salmo salar. Next base: position 101,164,172 of record NC_138291.1, read on the forward strand.
ACTATTTAGTTAGCAGAAAATGTGCCCCAAACTTGCGGGAAGTTTGATGCAACAAATTCATTTTTGTAAGAATCTTTAGGGGCGTCTGTCACAGTTGTCGTACTGGAGAGAAGACCAAGGCGCAGCGGGAATGTGGATACTCATCTTTCTTTAATGAAAAACACGCAAAGCATCCACAGTGAAAAAACAATAAATGAGACTCACGACAAGAACAGTTTTGCAGGCTAACAAACGCAGTGCAAAAACAACTACCCACAACCCCAAAGAAAAACACACACTACTATATAGGACTCCCAATCAAAGGCAACTCAACACACCTGCCTTCAATTGGGAGTCCAATCACCAACACAACACTTAACACACACAAAAACCCTGCCACGTCCTGACCAAAACTAATACAATTGCTCCCTCTGCTAGTTTTGATGCCTACCTTTTTGAGAACAAAGGTATTATTTGTTAAACTTAATCTCTTTCTCTGAGCAATTGTATTAGTATAAAATAATATAACTTCCCTATTATTATTAGCATACAATATTGCTCGGAATTTGAATCGTTTACTTTATATAGTCATCATTGCTAGAGTGTGAATAATTTCAGACCCGACTCTATATATAGACATTGAACACTGGTCACTTCACATTTAAATGTACTGCTTAGACACACTGTGCATTACGTACTGTACACTTGACACTCTAATATATATTGTGTTGTACATACCATTCATGGTATACAGTGCATTCGGAAAGTATTCAGACCCCTTAACCTCTCTAGGGTAGGTGGCACCAAATCGTCCTACCTACGCAACAGCCAGTCTAATCCCGTGGCGCGATATTCAAATACCTTAAAAATGCTATTACTTCAATTTCTCAAACATATAACTATTTTACACCATTTTAAAGACAAGACTCTCCTTTATCTAACCACACTGTCCGATTTCAAAAAGGCTTTACAACGAAAGCAAAACATTAGATTATGTCAGCAGAGTACCCAGCCAGAAATAATCAGACACCCATTTTTCAAGCTAGCATATAATGTCACATAAACCCAAACCACAGCTAAATGCAGCACTAACCTTTGATGATCTTCATCAGATGACAACCCTAGGACATTATGTTATACAATACATGCATGTTTTGTTCAATCAAGTTCATATTTATATCAAAAAACAGCTTTTTACATTAGCATGTGACGTTCAGAACTAGCATACCCCCCGCAAACTTCAGGGGAATTTACTAACAATTTACTAAATTACTCACGATAAACGTTCACAAAAAGAATAACAATTTTTTAAAGAATTATAGATACAGAACTCCTCTATGCACTCGATATGTCCGATTTTAAAATAGCTTTTTGGTGAAATCACATTTTGCAATATTCTAAGTACATAGCCCAGCCATCACGGGCTAGCTATTTAGACACCCAGCAAGTTTAGCCTTCACCAAAATCAGATTTACTATAACAAAAATGTTATTACCTTTGCTGTTCTTCGTCAGAATGCACTCCCAGGACTTCTACTTCAATAACAAATGTTGGTTTGGTCCCAAATAATCCATCGTTATATCCAAACAGCGGCGTTTTGTTCGTGCGTTCTAGACACTATCCGAAATGGTAAATCAGGGTTACGAGCATGGCGCATTTCGTGACAAAAAAGTGTAAATATTCCATTACCGTACTTCGAAGCATGTCAACCGCTGTTTAAAATCAATTTTTATGCAATTTATCTCGTAAAAAAGCGATAATATTCCGACCGGGAATCTGCGTTTCGGTAAATAGAGGAAAAAAAAGAAAGACGGGGGCGACCAGTGCACGCGCCTAAGCCCACTGTCCCCTCATCGGCCACTTGACAAAGGCGATAATGTGTTTCAGCCTGGGGCTGGAATGACGACATTCAGCTTTTTCCCGGGCTCTGAGAGCCTATGGGAGCCGTGGGAAGTGTCACGTTACCGCAGAGATCCTTTGTTTTGGAAAGAGATGTCAAAGAAAGCCAATAAATGGTCAGACAGGCCAATTCCTGTAAAGGAATCTCTCAGGTTTTTGCCTGCCATATGAGTTCTGTTATACTCACAGACACCATTCAAACAGTTTTAGAAACTTTAGGGTGTTTTCTATCCATATCTAATAAGTATATGCATATTCTAGTTACTGGGTAGGAGTAGTAACCAGATTAATCGGGTACGTTTTATATCCGGCGGTGTAAATACTGCCCCCTAGCCCTAAGAGGTTAACCTCTTGGGGCTAGGTGGGACGCTAGCGTGCCACCCGTGGTGCACTCCATCAACAGCAGGTGCATTTCAAGAGCGGCAAATTTGAATCCAAATAAATGTCAAAATTCAAATTTTTCAAAAATACAACTATTTTACACCATTTGAAAGATAAACATCTCCTTAATCTAACCACGTTTTACGATTTCAAAAAGGTTTTACGGCGAAAGCATAAATTTAGAGTATGTTAGGACAGTACATTTACAAGAGTTGTGTGTAATGTTTTGTCAAGTCAAAGACAGGGTCACCAAAACCATAAAACCAGCTAAAATGATGCACTAACCTTTTACAATCTCCATCAGATGACACTCCTAGGACATTATGTTAGACAATGCATGCATTTTTAGTTCTATCAAGTTCATATTTATATCCAAAAACAGCGTTTTACTATGGCATTGATGTTGAGGAAATCGTTTCCCTCCAATAACCGGCAGTCAAGTCAGCGTCACAAATTAAATAATTAAAATTAGAAAACATTGGTAAAATATTATATTGTCATTTAAAGAATTATAGATTTACATCTCTTGAACGCAATCAACTTGCCAGATTTAAAAATAACCTTACTGGGAAATCACACTTTGCAATAATCTGAGCACTGCGCCCAGAAAAATACGCGTTGCGATACAGACTAGACGTCATGTTGGGGAGATCTAAAATCGAAAATACTATGTAAATAATCCATTACCTTTGATTCTCTTCATCAGATGTCACTTCCAGGTATCACAGGTCCATAACGAATGTAGTTTTGTTCAAAAAAGCTCATCATTTATGTCCAAAAATCTCCGTCTCGTTAGCACATGATGTAAGCCAGCCGGACTTCTCGTCATGAACGAGGGGAAAAAATATATTTCCGTTCGTTCAAACATGTCAAACGTTGTATAGCATAAATCATTAGGGCCTTTTTTAACCAGAACATGAATAATATTCAAGGTGGACGAATGCATACTCTTTTATAACGTATTGGAACGAGGGTACCCAACATGAACTAGCGCGCCAGGTGTCTAATGGGACATCATCGTTCCATGGCTCTTGTTCGGTCAGATCTCCCTCCAGAAGACTCAAAACACTTTGTAAAGGCTGGTGACATCTAGTGGAAGCAATAGGAAGTGCCAAAATATTCCTAAACCCCTGTGTTTTTCAATGGGATAGGTTTAAAGTCAATACAACACATCAGGTATCCACTTCCTGTCAGAAAATGTCTCAGGGTTTTGCCTGCCAAATGAGTTCTGTTATACTCACAGACACCATTCAAACAGTTTTGGAAACTTTAGAGTGTTTTCTATCCATATATAATAAGTATATGCATATTCTAGTTACTGGGTAGGATTAGTAACCAGATTAAATCGGGTACATTTTTTTTATCCAGACGTGCAAATGCTGCCCCCTAGACCCAACAGGTTAATGAAAACCTGCTCCAGAGACTGCGGTGAAGGTTCATCTTCCAACAGGACAACGACCCTAAGCACACAGCCAAGACAGCGCAGGAGTGGCTTCGGGACAAGTCTCTGAATGTCCTTGAGTGGCCCAGCCAGAGCCCGGACTTGAACCTGATCTAACATCTCTGGAGAGACTTGAAAATAGCTTTTGCAGTGACTCTCCCCATGCAACCTGACAGAGCTTGAGAGGAAGAATGGGAGAAACTCCCCAAATACAGGTGTGCCAAGCTTGTAGCGTCATACCCAAGAAGACTCGGACTGTAAAGGTGTTAGCAAAGTACTGAGTAAGGGGTCTGAATACTTATGTAAATGTAATAATTCTGTTTTTATTTTTAATTATGGGGTATTGTTTTCGTTATGGGGTATTTTATCCATTTTAGAATAAGGCTGTAATGTAACAAAATGTGGAGAAAGTCAAGGGCTCTGAATGCATTGTATTTTTATGTACATTCTTCCCATGCACACACATACAGATTATTATTTGGATTATTTGTTGTGTTTTTTTTACTGTAATTTGTCTCCTTCTGATATTTCATATATTTATTTTCCTTTTGTTCTTGACTTCTTTTTTTAAATATATTTATGACTTTCTTTTTTACTTTTTTTTTATTTTTTTTTGACATTATACTTCATTGTTGTTCGACCGGCAGGTCAGTATGGAGCTCTGTGTGGTAAACAGTGCAGAGTGGACATGTGTGAGTGCGTGCGCGCGTGCATGCGTGTGCGCATATGCGTGTATGTGTGTGTGCGTGCACGCTTGTGTGTGTGTCTGAACAGCCAGTTCAGAGTCGTAACTCTGCCAACAGGAGACGAGACACATAAAGAGAGAGAACAGTGTTAATACAGTGGCAGCTGCAGACCTTGAGAGTCAGCCACTAGACTAATTGAATGTTCAGGACATCAGTTGGGGACAGAACATCCACAATATGTGTCTGGGATTTCTGAAAATTGAGAAGCAGTAGCTGGTGTGAAAAAAGTGTAAAGCAGACAGTCCAATCTAAAGACTTTATTCACACCGGTTACTGCTTTTCAATTTTCAAAGTAGCGGTTAGGGTAAATGAAAGAAAGGGGCTGTATATTCGACTGGCGATAAGGCGGCACAAGTGCCAAACGCACCAGTTAGTTGCAAATTTCCGTATGTAAAAACTGATGCTCTGGCATTTTCCACCCCTTTTGCATCAGGTTCAGCAATGTACCTGTCTAACATCAGCTCGCTTGTGCTGAGGTGGTAGGGGTGGCAATATTTGAGGTGTGTTATTAAAAACTAGCGCAAAAGTGACAATTTCAGTCAGCACTAATAGGGAGATTTATTAAGACCCACCAAAAGCAGGTCTTAGTGGTAACGCGGTTGGTTATGGCATGTTGATTAGGCATGGATTTGCCTAATCAACGGAAGTGAAGCCTATCCAGCCACAGTGTAATTGTCAATCCATTATTTTCACCGTGCCCATATGCACATCGAACAAGAGAGATGTGCATGTGAACCGCATATTTAAAAACATCTAAAAAAAATGTTTTTCCCATTTCATTGCATTTGATAAAAATCTAAGCATAGCCTCCCTTCCCCTTAATGAAGGCAGTTTTTGTCCTGCCCAATGCATTAATTCGCCAAGTAGCCAAGAATATCAATAAAGGGATTGGCTCATCAGACAGCTTTAAGATAAATATTTTAAAGGTTGAGTTTGAGAGCAGCAAAAAAGTGAGCGGACATCCCCTTTTTATCTATGTATTGTTGGCCAACATTATTTTAGTCAGTTCATGTTATTGTTTTGGGTGTGAATAAAATCCATCCATGTAGGCTACATGTCCATATGCCCATCATGAAACATAAACCCCTCCATGTAGACCACATGTCCATATGCCCATCATGAAACATAAACCCCTCCATGTAGACCACATGTCCATATGCCCATCATGAAACATAAACCCCTCCATGTAGACCACATGTCCATATGCCCATCATGAAACATAAACCCCTCCATGTAGACCACATGTCCATATGCCCATCATGAAACATAAACCCCTCCATGTAGACCACATGTCCATATGCCCATCATGAAACATAAACCCCTCCATGTAGACCACATGTCCATATGCCCATCATGAAACATAAACCCCTCCATGTAGACCACATGTCCATATGCCCATCATGAAACATAAACCCCTCCATGTAGACCACATGTCCATATGCCCATCATGAAACATAAACCCCTCCATGTAGACCACATGTCCATATGCCCATCATGAAACATAAACCCCTCCATGTAGACCACATGTCCATATGCCCATCATGAAACATGAACCCCTCCATGTAGACCACATGTCCATATGCCCATCATGAAACATAAACCCCTCCATGTAGACCACATGTCCATATGCCCATCATGAAACATGAACCCCTCCATGTAGACCACATGTCCATATGCCCATCATGAAACATAAACCCCTCCATGCAGACTACATGTCCATATGCCCATCATGAAACATAAACCCCTCCATGCAGACTACATGTCCATATGCCCATCATGAAATGAGTAATGAGATGAGGCCTCTGAGCCTCGTATTGAGAAACATTTAAGTTATAAACATTATTGAAATGATTCAGTCCTATAATGCCATATTAACGGTGGATAGGCCTATATCTTGCTTATTGAGAATGTGCCTCACACATACAATACATTTTAAAGGGGAGTATTTTTTATTTCAGGAGAAGAGAGATGCGTAAAGACCTGGCCTATACTCGTTAAAGCATTTATGGCAATGTTGACTTCCAATACTCCAAACATATTTAGCAAAAACAGTTTTTTTACTGTTGCTATTGCTGTTTAATAACAATTGAATAGGATGTGAATATTCTTTGCCCCCCAGCCAAATTGGAGTTGATGACAACGCAAAGACCGTCAATAACATACACAACTTGAGGCAACCACATGCAGTATTAAGCCATGGAAAGGATTGATTGGCCAGTGAATATATTTATTCATCGAAACCCTTTCATGCCACCGGCATCTTTTGTGGCAATAATTCCTGCTGTGAAAATAACAAAAATATTTCTGACACATCTCGAGACCCATACAGATGTATGATCTTAATTTGATCACAAAATTTCTAATTTCTTGTCATGGCTCTATGTAGTACTGTGTGCCTCCCATTATCTGTTCTGGACTTGGGGACTGTGAAGAGACCTCTTGTGGCATTTCTTGTGGGGTTTGCATGGGTGTCCGAGCTGTGTGCCAGTAGCTTAGACAGACAACTCAGTGCATTCAACATGTCAATACCTCTCATAAATAAAAGTATTGATGAACTCAATCTCTCCTCCACTTTCAGCCAGGACAGATTGACATACATATTATTAATATTAGCTCTCTGTGTACATCCAAGGGCCAGCCGTGCTATCCTGTTCTGAGCCAATTGCAATTTTCCTAAGTCCTTTTTTGTGACACCTCACCACACGACTGAACAGTATTCAAGGTGCGACAAAACTAGGTCCTGTAGGACCTGCCTTGTTGATAGTGTTGATAAGAAAGCAGAGCATCACTTTATTATAGACAGACTTCTCCCATCTTAGCTACTACTGCATCAATATGTTTTGACCATGACAGTTTACAATCTAGTGTTACTCCAAGCAGTTTAGTCATCTCAACTTGCTCAATTTCCACATTATTTATTACAGAATTTAGTTGAGGTTTAGGGTTTAGTGAGTGTTGTGTTCCAAATACAATGCTTTTAGATGTAGATATATTTAGGGCTAACTTATTCCTTGCCACCCACTCTGAAACGAACTGCAGCTCTTTGTTGAGTGTTGCAGTCATTTTAGTCGCTATAGCAGCTGACTTGTATAGTGTTGAGTCATCCGCATACATAGAAACTCTGGCTTTAATCAAAGTCAGTGGCATGTCGTTAGTAAGAACTGAAAAAAGCAAGGGGACTAAACAGCAACCCTGGGGAATTCCTGATTCTAACTGGATACATATTTGATAGACTTACATTAAAGAACACCCTCTGTGTTCTGTTAGACAAGTAACTCTTTTTATCCACAATATAGCACGGGTGTAAAGCCGTAACACATACGTTTTTCCAGCAGTAGACTGTGATCAATAATGTCAAAAGCTGCACGGAAGTCTAAAAAGTTAGCCCCCCCAATCATTTTATCATCAATTTCTCTCAGCCAGTCATCAGTCATTTGTGTAAGTGCTGTGCTTGTTTAGTGTCCTTCCCTATAAGCATGCTGAAATGCTGTTGTCAATTTGTTCACTGTAAAATAGCATTGTATCTGGTCAAACACAGTTCTTTCCAGAAGTTTCCTAAGGGTTGGTAACAGGCTGATTGGTCGGCTATTTGAGCCAGTAAAGGGTGCTTTACTATTCTTGGGTGAGTTACAGTTCATATAAACAAATCAGTCTACTGAATAAAAAATATTAGGCCCTGATCTATGGATTTCACATAACTGGGAATACACATATGCATCTGTTGGTCACAGATACCTTAAAAAAAAAGTAGAGGCATGGATCAGAAAAACAGTCAGTATCTGGTGTGACCACCATTTGCCTCATGCAGCGCGACACATGTCCTTTCACATAGAGTTGATCAGGAATTGTTCACAGATCTTTGCGACATGAGGCTGTGCATTATCATGCTGAAACATGAAGTGATTGCTGCGGATGAATGGTACGACAGTTGGCCTCAGGATCTTGTCACGGTATCTATGTACATTGAAATTGCTATCGATAAAATGCAGTTGTGTTCGTTGTCCGTAGCTTATGCCTGCCTATACCATAACCCCACCGCCACCATGGAGCACTCTGTTCACAATGTTAACAAAACGCTCACGCACACAACGCCATACAGGTGGTCTGCGGTTGTGAGGCCGGTTGAACGTACTGCCAAATTCTCTAAAACAACGATGGAGGTGGCTTATGGTAGAGAAATTAACATTCAATTCTCTGGCAACAGCTCTGGTGGACATTCCTGCAGTCAGCATGCCAATTGTACACTCCCTCAAAACTTTAGAAATCTGAGGCATTGTGTTGTGTAACAAAACAGAACATTTTAGAGTGGCCTTTTACTGCCCCCAGCACAAAGTGCACCTGTGTAATGATCATGATGCTTCTTGATATACCACACTTGTCAGGTGGATGGATTATCTTGGCAAAGGAGAAATGCTCACTAATAGGGATGTAAACAAATATGTGCACAACAATTTAGATACATTTTTTTTAGATAAATATGTTGTGGTATCCAAGGAAGTCTACCCCGGGGGATGATAATAGAGGGGAGGTACGTGAGGCGATGTTGGCTCCCTCTGTTGGAAATACGGGAGCTGGGCACCCCGACACGGACAGCTCTAAGTGGAGGTAATTAGAGAAAAGTGCCAACCAGCCGTGGAGGCCAAATAAAAGGAGCACGGTGGCACACCACGGCAGAGAAGGGGGAGAGACTGACACCAAGCAAAATTAGAGAAGGACCGAACAAAACCTAAGTGATTTTCTTTGTTATATTTATTTTCTGTCTTAGTAAAGTGTTCTTTCGGACTAAAGCCTCCCTGTCTCTGTGTCTATCTCTGCACGCTCAACCCAACACCCCACGGTTTACCACATATGGTGGAGAATGCAGGCATCTCAGTAGCTTTAGGTGCCATGGGGTCGAGCGTACGGAGATTACCATGGAGGAGCTGGTGGCTCAGTTCATCCTCAGCCAGCAGAAGCAACTCCAGGAGCAAGCACTGGAGGAGCAGCACCAACAAAACTGCAGACTGGTAGCGGAGGTAGCCCAGTTGAAGGTTGGGAAGGCTCAGGAGTCTGGCCCGACTCAGTTCCCGGTACAGTTAACTTCCTTTTGAGCTCAATACTCATTAAAATGGCTGTCTATGGGAATATCAAAGGAATACCTCCCAGATTGCAGTTCCTAGGGCTTCCAGTAGATGTCAAGAATGTTTAGAAAGATTTTCAGGCTTGTTTTCTGAAAAATGAGCTAGAATTTGTAATTTTTCTAGGTGGCTCCCATTTTATCTGTAGTATTGTGGCGCGAGTCAGTGAGTCAGCACTTCCTTATTTATCTCCGGTAATGAACATAACATTTAAGACGGAGAATAGTATAATTTATTTACATATTATGGATTGATTGATTAGAAATGTTGTTTGACTTGTTTGGATGAAGTTTATTAGTAACTTTATGGATTCATTTGTATGCATTTTGAATGAGGGAAACGGGTGGATTATTGAATCAAGTGCGCCAACTAAACTGACTTTTTTGGGGATATAAAGAAGGACTTTATCGCACAAAACGACCATTTGTGATGTAGCTGGGACCCTTTCGATTGCAAACAGAGGAAGATCTTCAAAGGTAAGTGATTTATTTTATCGCTATTTCTGACATTCGTGACGCCTCTGCTTGTTTGGAAAATGTTTGTAATGCTTTTGTATGCGGGGCACTGTCCTCAGATAATCACATGGTATGCTTTTGCCGTAAAGCCTTTTTGAAATCTGACAAAGCGGCTGAATTAACAAGATGTTAAAGCATAATGGGGAGACAAAAGACTTGTTACTCATACCCAGCCAGTATGTTAGGACTGTGTTGCAGCTTGCCACACCCACCTGCTCGTGACAAACCTGGGGATGGAGAAATCCAGGGAGCGGTTCGGGAACCGGTTCCACTGGCCCGGAGACAAGCGCACCATGGAGGACTACTGCCGTTGTTGCCAGGAGTGCCAGATCACAGCTACGAGGGTGCAATATCAAAACCCTTTGGTTCCCTTGCCCATTATAGGAGTGCCATTCGAGCGGGTGGCAATGGATCTGGTGTGTCTGTTTGTGAAGACCCTGAGGGGACACCAATACATCCTGGTAATCGTGGATTACGCCACGCTGTATCCTGAGGCAATCCCGCTATGCACGGTGGCAGCGAAAGGTATCGTACGGGAGCTCGGGTGGGTATTCCACAGGAAATCCTGATGAACCAGGGCACCGCGTTCATGTCTCGTGTGATGAAAGATGTCGGTAATCTGTTACCAATGAAACGGGTGAGGACCAGTATGTACCATCCACAAACGGACAGGCTTCTGGAACGCTTCAATAAGACCCTAAAACAGATGCTGAAGAAGGTAATCAACAGAGGTGGGAGGAACTGGGACCAGCTACTGCCCCACCTGTTTTCAGTGCGCGAGGTACACCAGGCATCCATGGGGTTCTCCTGTATGGCCGTCGGCCCCGCGGGCTGCTGGACTTAGCCAAGGAGGTCTGGGAAGAGCAGCCAATCCCCCTTCGCAGCATAGTAGAACATGTGGAGGAGATGAGGGAGAGGATGACGGCAATTTGGCCAGTGGTGAGAGAACACATGACCCAGGCGCAATGTGCCCAAGAGCGTGTCTACAACCGGGGGTCCCAACCACAAGAGTTCCAACCCGGTGAGAAGGTCTTGGTGCTGATCCCTACAACGGAGAGTAAATTCCTACGACATCGTTGAGCGGGTAGGCAACGTCAACTAGAAGGTCCACCAACCGGGGCGGAGAAAACCACTCCAGCTTTACCATGTGAACTTACTGAAGAAATGGCACCCACGTGAGGCGCTGTGCGTAACATGGACCCGGCCACAGCAGGGCCCGCCCTTGGTCGAAGTTGCAATGGGGGAAGATCTCAGCCCGACCCAAAGACAAGAGCTCAGAGAGTTGGTCCAGCGGAATACGGCCGTGTTCTCTGAGGTGTGGGGCGCATGGATATCGTGGAACATCAGATCCACACCCGTCCGGGAGAAAAAGTGCATAAACGGCCATACCGGATACCAGAAGCCCGGAGGGTGGCGGTACAGCAGGAAGTGACGGCAATGCTAGAAATTGAGGTACTGGAGGAGTCACACAGTGAATGGTCTAGCCCCATTGTGCTGGTTCCGAAACCAGATGGAGCCATCTGCTTCTGTGATGACTTCCAGGGCCTGAACGAGGTCAGTAAGTTCAATGCCTACCCCATGCCCCAGGTGGACAAACTGATCGACCACTTGGGGATGGCGAGGTACGTCAGCACCTTGGACCTGATGAAGGGGTACTGGCAGGTGCCACTGGCAGCGGCCTCCCGGGAGAGGACTGCCTTCTCCACCCCGGGGGGGCTCTACCACTACCAGGTTCTGCCTTTCGGGCTCCACGGGGCACCAGCAACCGTTCAGCGACTCATGGACCCCCACAAGTGCAAGCTGGGCTACGCCGAGGTGGAATACCAGGGATATCAGATCGAGAGGGGAAATGTGAAACCACAAGAAGAAAAAAACGACTACCTCAGACGGTGCAATGGACGGATGACAGAGGCGGCGTTCCAGGCCCTGAAGGATACGCTATGTTTGCACCCGTTACTTGTCACCCCAGACTTCTCAAAAAACCTCCTGGTCCAGACAGACGCGTCTGACACAGGGATAGGGGCCGTTTTGTCCAAGGAGCAGGAAGGTGAGGAGCACCCCATCATGTATGTCAGCAGGAAGCTCCTCCCGAGGGAGAAGAAATACTCAATTGTCGAGAAGGAGTGCCTTGCCGTGAAGTGGGCACTGGACAGGAATGACCGTGTCACCTGCTGGTTCCTGTCCTTACAGCGATTTTCTTTCTCTGTCATCCACAGGTCGGGGGCACAGCACAGCAATGCGGACGCCCTATCCAGGAGGGATGCAAACCTAGCCCTGAGCATGCCTCCCTCCCAGTCAGGGCTTGGGGGTCGGGGGGGGGGGGGGGGGGGTTGAGGGTGGTGTGGCATCCCAGGAGGTCTACCCCGGGGGATGGTAATAGAGGGGAGGTTAGTGAGATGACGTTGGCTCCCTCTAATGGTAATACGGGAGCTGGGCACCCCAACACGGACACCTCTAAGTGGAGATAATTAAAGGAAAGTGCCAACCAGCCGTGGAGGCCAAATAAAAGGAGCACGGTGGCACACCTAAGGAGAGAAGGGGGAGAGACCGACACCAAGCAAAAGTAGAGAAGAAGGACTGAGCGAAACCTAAGTGATTTTCTTTGTTATATTTATTTTCTGTCTTAGTAAAGTGTTCTTGCGGACTAAAGCCTCCCTGTCTCTGTGTCAATCTCTGCACGCTCAACCCAACACCGCACAGTTTACCACAACACCTTTTGTGCACATGGAACACTTCAGGGATCTTTTATTTCAGCTCATGAAACATGGGACCAACACTTTACATGTTGCGTATATGTTCAGTGTAGAAATCGATGACAAGTCTTTGATCCCTTCCCTCCGAAAGATGCAGACCAAAATACCAGTTTCAATATGAACATCAGGCCAGACCGAGAGACGTTCACTTATTTGGATTTCCTACTCAGCTGTTGTCCCAAAGGACTCATTTTAGAAATGTTTTTTTACGAAGTTATATTCTATCCAGTTATTTTAGTCTCTCATATTGTTTCCTTTTATAATATGACATTATGAAGGCTCAGAAATGCTTATAACAAGTTATAAATCATTGTAAATAATTTATTACTAAAGATTTTGCTATGATTAATAGTGGCATTATGCATGAACAAACTGTTAGACAGAAAATAGTTTGTCAAGTATGGCAATCTGAAGAAGCAAATTAACATATATTTTTTATAATTGTCAATCCATTATTTGAGTATTAAATTGTCGCTATTCCTGATTAAATTCAGAGCAATTCATATTTTCAGGCTGATAACTTAATACTTGTTATGACTGACACATGCCTTCAAGTGCAATGATGATAATTGTGTAAGCAGAAAATAGAAATGTGAACAGTCAGTCATTCTTCTATCTAACCTTCCACATTTATTTAGGTTATTTATCAAAAGTGACACATTTCCTCCTTTTGGTGTGTGTGACCTTCATGTTTCCTGTCGTGAGTGAGTGCGAAAGCGAGCCATTGTTTTGGCCACCATGGCTATGCCCCCATAGGATGACAATGCCCCATCCACAGGCACGAGTGGTAGCTGAATAGTTTAAGCATGAAAACGATGTAAACCACATGCCACGGGCGTCTCAGTCACCAGATCTCAACCCAATTGAACACTTTTGGGAGATTCTGGAGCGGCACCTGAGACAGCGTTTTCCACCACCGTCAACAGGACACCAAATTATGGAATATCTTGTGGAAGAATGGTGTCGCATCCCTCCAAAAGAGTTCCAGACATTTGTGGAATCTATGCCAAGTTGAATGGAAGATTTTCTGGTTCGTGGTAGCCGAATGCATTATTAACCTGTTGGGGATAGGGGGCAGTATTGACACGGCTGGATAAAAAACGTACCCGATTTAATCTGGTTACTACTCCTGCCCAGTAACTAGAATATGCATATAATTATTGGCTTTGGATAGAAAACACCCTAAAGTTTCTAAAACTGTTTGAATGGTGTCTGTGAGTATAACAGAACTCCTATGGCAGGCCAAAACCTGAAGATTTCAAGCAGGAACTGGCCTGTCTGAGAAGTAGTGTTTCATCTTGGCTCTTTTTATTGAAGACTCAGGATCTGTGCAATAACGTGACACTTCCTACGGCTTCCATAGGGTCTCAGAGCCCGGGAAAACGTTGAACGATATCAAGGCAGGCTCTGGCTGAAACACTTTATCGCTTTTGGCAAGTGGCCACTCAGAGTACTATGGGCTTAGGCGCATGCCCGCTTCGACCGAATGCTTTGTTTACCTTTGTCTGTTTATCTAAATGCAGATTCCCGGTCAGAATATTATCGCTTTTTTATGAGAAATGGCATAAAAATTTATTTTAAACAGCGAGTGACATGCTTCGAAGTACGGTAATGGAATATTTAGAATTCTTTTGTCACGAATTGCGCCATGCTCGTCACCCTTATTTAGCCTTTAGGATAGTGTCTAGAACGCACGAACAAAACGCCACTGTTTGGATATAACGATGGATTATTTTGGACCATACCAACATTTGTTATTGAAGTAGAAGTCCTGGGAGTGCATTCTGACGAAGACAACAAAGGTAAGAACATTTTTCTTATAGTAAATCTGACTTTGATGAGTGCTAAACCTGCTGGGTGTCTAAATAGCTAGCCCTGTGATGCCGGGCTATCTACTGAGAATATTGCAAAATGTGCTTTCACCGAAAAGCTATTTTAAAATCGGACATATCGAGTGCATAGAGGAGTTCTGTATCTATAATTCTTAAAATAATTGTTATGCTTTTTGTGAACGTTTATCGTGAGTAATTTAGTAAATTCACCGGCAGTGTTCGGTGGGAATGCTAGTCACATGCTAGTCACATGCTAATGTAAAAAAGCTGGTTTTTGATATAAATATGAACTTGATTGAACAAAACATGCATGTATTGTATAACATAATGTCCAAGGGTTGTCATCTGATGAAGATCAAAAGTTAGTGTTGCATTTAGCTGTCTTCTGGGTTTTTGTGACATTATATGCTAGCTTGAAAAATGGGTGTCTGATTATTTCTGGCTTGGTACTCTGCTGACATAATCTAATGTTTTGCTTTCGCTGTAAAGCCTTTTTGAAATCAGACAGTGTGGTTAGATAAAGGAGAGTCTTGTCTTTAAAATGCTGTGAAATAGTCATATGTTTGAAAAATTGAAGTTTTTGTATTTTTGAGGAATTTGTAATTCGCGCCACGCCTATCACTGGATATTGGAGCAGGTGTTCCGCTAGTGGAACGTCTAGATGTAAGAGGTTAATCTAACCACACTGTCCGATTTCAAAAAGGCTTTACAACAAAAGCAAAACATTAGATTATGTCAGCAGAGTACCGAGCCAGAAATAATCAGACACCCATTTTTCAAGCTAGCATATAATGTCACATAAACCCAAACCACAGCTAAATGTAGCACTAACCTTTGATGATCTTCATCAGATGACAACCCTAGGACATTATGTTATACAATACATGCATGTTTTGTTCAATCAAGTTCATATTTATATCAAAAACCAGCTTTTTTACATTAGCATGTGACTAGCATGTGACTAGCATTCCCACCGAACACTGCCGGTGAATTTACTAAATGACTCACGATAAACGTTCACAAAAAGCATAACAATTATTTTAAGAATTATAGATACATTACTCCTCTATGCACTCGATATGTCAGATTTTAAAATAGCTTTTTGGTGAAAGCACATTTTGCAATATTCTAAGTACATAGCCCAGACATCACGGGCTAGCTATTTAGACACCCGGCAAGTTTAGCACTCACCAATATCAGATTTACTATTATAAAAGTTTGATTACCTTTTGTTGTCTTCGTCAGAATGCACTCCCAGGACTGCTACTTCAATAACAAATGTTGGTTTGGTGCAAAATAATCCATCGTTATATCCGAATAGCGGCGTTTTGTTTGTGCGTCCCAGACACTATCCGAATGGTAAAGAAGGGTCGTGCGCATGGCGCAATTCGTGACAAAAAAAATCTAAATATTCCATTACCGTACTTCGAAGCATGTCAACCGCTGTTTAAAATCAATTTTTATGCCATTTTTCTCGTAAAAAAGCGATAATATTCCGACCGGGAATGTCCATTTAGCTAAACAGAGGAAAGAAAACAAAGCTTTCGGTCGACGCGGGCACGAGCCTGAGTCTCACAGTACTGTAACCAGCCACTACCCAAACGCGCTACTTTGTTTAAGCCAGAGCCTGCAAAGCCACAATTCAGCTTTTTGCCGCCTTCTGAGAACCTATGGCAGCCGTAGGACGTGTCACGGGACAGCTAAGATCCTCACTCTTCAATAAACAGAGACAAGAAGAACGACACCTTGTCAGACAGGGCACTTCCTGCATGAAATCTTCTCAGGTTTTTGCCTGCCATATGAGTTCTGTTATACTCAGACACCATTCAAACAGTTTTAGAAACTTTAGGGTGTTTTCTATCCAAAGCCAATAATTATATGCATATTCTAGTTACTGGGCAGGAGTAGTAACCAGATTAAATCGGGTACGTTTTTTATCCAGCCGTGAAAATACTGGCCCCTAGCCATAACAGGTTAACGAGAGTCTTATCTTTAAAATGGTGTAAAATAGTCATATTTTCGAAAAATTGAAGTAATAGCATATCTAAGGATTTGAATAACGCGCCACAGGATTCAACTGGCTGTTGAGTAGGTGGGACGCAAGCGTCCCACCTAGCCCATAGAGGTTAAGACACTTTGGCTCAGATTAAATCAGATCAAGCGTTAACCGGCGATAGTCGACTACCTCATAGCTGATGTTTTGCCGGTCTCGGACGTGTAACTGCATTGGAGCTTTCAAATTAGTGAGCAGCTGCTCTTGTGGTCATTGTCAGGAAGCCACACCTGCCCCACTCTTGTTAGAAGTTCAGAAGGAGAAAGTGTAGGATATATAGAAATAATGATATTGAACATCATTAATGGAGGTGTAATTGATATATCATGTACCAGTGTTCCTAATGGAGGTGGAGATCACATCTCAAATTCTTGTGTTCCTAACGGAGGTGGAGATCACATCTCACAATTCAGTGTTCCTAAGAATGGTGTAGGTCACATCTCACATTATAGTGATCCTAAAGTAGGTGTATGTTACATCCCTATTCCTGTGTTCTTAATGTAGGTTTAGAGTACATCTCACATTCCGGTGTTCCTAATGGAGGTGGAAATCATATTTCACGTTCCAGTGTTCCTAATGGAGGTGTAGATCACATCTCACATTCCAGTGTTCCTATTGGAGGCGTAGATTACATCTCATGTTCCAGTGTTCCTAATGTAAGTATATATCACATTTCACTTTCCAGTGTTCCTAATGGAAGTGTAGATCACAACTAACATTCAAGTGTTGCTAATGTAGGTGTAGATTAAATCTCATGTTATAGTGTTCCTAATGGGTTTGTAGATCACATCTCACATTCCAGTGTTCTTAATGGAGGTGTAGATCACATCTCACATTCCAGTGTTCTTAATGGAGGTGTAGATTACATCTCATGTTCCAGTGTTCCTAATTTAGGTGTAGATTACATCTCATGTTCCAGAGTTCCTAATCGAGGAGTGGATTACAAATCAAGATGCAGTGTTCCTAATGGAGTTGTGTATCACAACTCACATTCCAGTGTTCCTAATGAAGGTGTAGATTACATGTCATTTTCCAGTGTTCCTAATGGAGGTGGAGATCACATCTCAAATTCCAGTGTTTCTAGTGGAGGTGTAGATTATATGTCATGTTCCAGTGTTCCCAATGGAGGTGGAGATCACATCTCACATTACAGTGTTCCAAATGGAGGTGTAGATTATATTTCACATTCAAGTGTTCCTAATGGAGGTGTAGATCACATTTCACTTTCCAGTGTTCCTAATGGAGGTTTAGATCACATCGCATATTCCAGTGATCCTAAATAAGGTGTAGATCACATCTACAATCGAAGTGTTGCTAATGTAGGTATAGATTACATCTCATGGTAGTGTTCCTAATGGGTGTGTAGATCACATCTCACACTCCAGTGTTCTTTATGGAGGTGTAGATCACATCTCACATTCCAGTGTTCCTAAAGTAGGTTTAGATGACATCTCATGTTCCAGTATTCCTAATAAAGGTGGAGATCACATCTCGAATTCCAGTGATCCCAATGGAGGTGGAAATCACATCTCACATTCAAGAATTCCTGATGGAGGTGTAGATTACATCTCACATTCCAGCGTTCCTAATGGAAATGTAGATCACATTGCATATTCCAGTGTTCTTAAAGAAGGTGTAGATCACATCTAACATTCAAGTGTTGTAATGTAGGTGTAGATTACATCTCATGTTATAGTTTTCTCAATGGGTGTGTAGATCACATCTCACATTCCTGAGTTCCTAATGGAGGTGTGGATTATAAATCAAGATCCAGTGTTCCTAATGGAGGTGTATATAACAACTCACATTCCAGTGTTTCTAATGGAGTTGTAGATTACATGTCATGTTCCAGTGTTCCTAATGTAGGTGTTGATGACATCTCATGTTCCAGTGTTCCTAATGGATGTGTATATAACAACTCACATTCCAGTGTTCCTAATGGAGGTATTGATTACATGTCATTTTCCAGTGTTCCTAATGGAGGTGGATATCACATCTCACGGTCCAGTGTTCCTAAAGAAGGTGTAGATCACATTACACATTTAGTGTTCCTAAATGAGGTGTAGATGACATCCCATGTTTCAGTGTTCCCAATGGAGGAGTCGATTACAAATCAAGATCCAGTGTTCCTAATGGAGGTGTAGATCACATCTAACATTCCAGTGTTGCTAATGGAGGTGTAGAGTACGTCTCATGTTCCAGTGTTCCTAATGTAGGTGTAGATCACATTTCACATTACAGTGTTCCTTAAGAAGTTGTAGATAATATCTCACATTTTTGTGGTCCTAATGAAGATGAAGATTACATCTCATTTTACTGTGTTCCTAATGAAGGTGTAGATCACATCTCACATTCCAGTGTTCTTAATGGAGGTGTAGATTACATCTCACATTATAGTGTTCATAATAAAGTTGTAGTTTCCATCTCATGTTATAGTGTTCCTAATGGAGATGTAGATCACATCTCACATTCCAGTGTTCTTAATGGAGGTGTAGATCACGTCTATGTTCCTGTGTTCCTAATGGAGATGCAGATTACATCTCACATTCCAGTGTTGTTAATGGAGGTGGAGATCACATCTCATGATCCAGTGTTCCTAATGTGGGTGTAGATCACATGTCACATTCCAGTGTTCCTAATTGTTGTGTAGATTACATCTCATGTTATAGTATTCCTAAATAAGGTGTAGATCACATCTCACATTCCAGTGTTCCTAATGAAGGTGTAGTTTACATTTCATGTTCCAGTGTTCCTAATGTAGGTGTAGATCACGTCTCACATTCCATTGTACGTAATGGAGGTGCAGATTACATCTCACATTCCAGTGCTACTAATGGAGGTGTAATTTATATATAATGCTCCAGTGTTCATAATGGAGGTGGAGATCACATCTAACATTCAAGTGTTGCTAATGTAGGTGTAGATTACATCTCATGGTATAGTGTTCCTAATGGGTGTGTAGATCACATCTCACAAATCCTGTGTTCCAAATGGAGGTGTTGATTACATCTCATGTTACAGTGTTCCTAATTTAGGTGTAGATTACATCTCATGTTCCAGTGTTTCTAATAGAGGAGTGGATTACAAATCAAGACGCTGTGTTCCTAACGGAGTTGTGTATCACAACTCACATTCCAGTGTTCCTAATGAAGGTGTATATTACATGTCAAATTCCAGTGTTTCTAATGGAGGTGTAGATTACATCTCAAATTAGTCTTCCTAATGGGTGTGTAGATCACATCTCACATTCCAGTGTTCCTAAAGTAGGTGTTGATCACATTCCTCATTCCAGTGTTCCTAATGGAGGTGGAGATCACATCTCAAATTCCAGTGTTTCTAATGGAGGTGTAGATTACATCTCAAATTAGAGTCTTCCTAATGGGTGTGTAGATCATATCTCACATTCCAGTGTTCTTAATGGAGGTGTAGATCCCATCTCACATTCCAGTGTTCCTAAAGTAGGTGTTGATCACATTCCTCATTCCAGTGTTCCTAATGGAGTTGGAGATCGCATCTAACATTCCAGTGTTGCTAATTAAGGTGTAGAATACATCTCACATTCCAGTGTTCCTATTGGAGGTTTTGATTACATCTCACATTCCAGTGTTCCAAATGGAGATGTAGATTATATTTCACATTCAAGTGTTCCTAATGGAGGTGTAGATTACATCTCACATTCCAGTGTTCCTAATGTAGGTGTAGATAACATCTCATTTTCCAGTATTACTAATTTATGTGTAGATCACATTTCACTTTCCAGTGTTCCTAATGGAGGTGTAGATCACATTGCATATTCCGGTGTTCCTAAATAAGGTGTAGATCACATCTAACATTCAAGTGTTGCTAATGTAGGTCAATATTACATCTCATGGTATAGTGTTCCTAATGGGTGTGTAGATCACATCTCACATTCCAGTGTTCCTAATATAGGTGTAGATTACATTTCATGTTATAGTAATCCTAACGGGTGTGTAAATCACATCTCACATTCCAGTGTTCCTAAAGTAGGTGTAGATGACATCTCATGTTCCAGGATTCCTAATGGAGGTTTAGATCACATCTCAAATTCCATGGTTCCTAATGGAGGTGGATATCACATCTCACATTCGAGTGTTCCTAAAGAAGGTGTAGATCACATTAACCATTCCAGTGTTCCTAATGTAGGTGTAGATCGCATCTAACATTCCAGAGTTGCTAATGGAGGTGTAGATTACGTCTCGTGTTCCTAATGTAGGTGTCGTGACGTTGTATTAGTTAATGTGACGACTGTTGCTCATCGATTGATTAACGGTTTATAATTGCGTGATTAAATGAATTAAGCAATAAATCAAGCAATTATTAACTCATTAACCAGGGGCACCATGGGAAAATTATTTTGATTGAGTTTCTATTTCCCAAATTAACTCAAAGGATATCAGAATATCGATTTTTACAACAGTCGCTAAATTAATCAACCTCTTGTCTCATGTCTGAACGTCGCGTAATCCGGGAATCTGCACGAACCCGGGCTACACCAATGAGTTTACCACACCAATCTTAGTTGATTATTTATTTACTAGCAAGCTAAAATGATGATAAAAATACACATACACAAAACACAGTCTAGGCTATTGATTAGGACTTAGTATAACGGGCCAACACACTATGGCACGTGTTACCCAAAATGGGGATTTAAAAGAGAGAGAAACAAAGAAAGTACACGAGAGAAATCTACATTTGGGTTCATTTGTCAGCTATGCTTATTTAAACCTAGCCTTGCCCCGAACTGCCGCTCTTATGGGTCAGAATATAATGATGTAATTACGTGTTGGAGGTTTCAGGTGGGAAGCTCCACGTGGGTCGTTTAGGCTTCTCAATGACGCACTTCTCCGGCGCAACTCTCTGGTTGTCCTCACAATGTCAGTGTCCTTCTTGGCTTAGTGGTCTGATCCCTCGCCCTTGATCTGAAAGGGGTCTTCTGAGGACAGACAGCTCTGTAGCTCAGAGCTCACAGCTTAGGGCTCGAACGGTGTAGATACCACGATTCAGTGGAGAGTGGAGGCTGGGTGGTTCGGCTTGAATTCACCCGCTTAGACACAGCTACTCGTCCGGAGCTCGTGTAGAAAAAGATTTCTTTGTCTTCAACCTTGTGTTTCGTTTTGGGGTTCATTGACTTTGTTAGACCTTCGCTGCAGCTTGGGGTCACTTAGTCTCATATGTCAATTCTTCACTCTCCTGTCTTATACCCTCGGGGCAGAAGTGGGCGTAACCGCCTTTAGGGCAATTCTCTGGGCGCACCAAGTTAAAAGGGACAAGACCTAGATTTGACTAAAATCCAATTTTAGACACTAACTTCACATTTCATCCTTACCAAAACATTCTCTTTGATTTGGATATTTTCCACACAACGTACAATGTATAAACATCAGGCATATACTGGGAAAACTCTTAAAGGTACAATGTTTTCATAATAACGTCATCTCTTAACCTTTAATAACAATACAAAAGTTACATACATTTTCATATTCCACCTCTCGTCATGACCACCATTGTGGCTGACGGAAACCATTGTTCCAAAGTCCCTTTATTGCATGTTTAATGTTCTGAGGCCAGTTCTCCATTGTGAGGACAAAGGCATTTCTCTGTGGCCTAAGGTTTATTATGGGCGTGAGGGGTCATAAAACCCCCACATCTTCAGACCCCTAGATCTCTCCCCCTCTGTTGGGGGTTTGGGAGATAATCTGTAGGGTGGTGGTCTCCTGTACCCTGACCTGATCAGGACAGTCATGACATAGGTGTAGATCACATCTCACATTCCAGTGTTCCTATTGTAGGTATAGATTACGTCTCATGTTCCAGTGTTCCTAATGGAGGTGGAGATCTCATCTCATATTTCAGTGTTCCTAATGGAGGTGTAGATTCCATCTCACATTCCAGTTCTACTAATTGAGGTGTAGTTCATATCTCACATTCCAGTGCTCCTAATGGACGTGAAGATTATATATCATGTTCCAGCATTCCCAATGGAAGTGGAGATCACATCTCACAATCCAGTGTTCCTAAAGAAGGTGTAGTTCACATTTCACATTCCAGTGTTCCTAATGGATGTGTAGATCGCATCTAACATTCCAGTGTTGCTAATGGAGGTGTAGATTATATATCATGTTCCAGTGTTCCAAATGTATGTGTAGATCACATCTCACATTCCAGTGTTCCTAATTTAGGTGTAGATTACATCTCATGTTCCAGTGTTTCTAATAGAGGAGTGGATTACAAATCAAGATGCACTGTTCCTAATGGAGTTGTGTATCACAACTCACATTCCAGTGTTCCTAATGGAGGTGGATATGACATCTCACGATACATAGTGTTCCTTAAGAAGTTGTAGATGACATCTCACATTCCAGTGTTCCTAAAAAAGGTGTAGATTACATCTCATGTTATAGTGTTCCTAATGGAGGTGTAGATCACATCTCACATTCCATTGTTCCTTAATGGAGATGTAGATCACATTTCACATTACAGTGTTCTGAATGGAGGTGTTGATCACATCTCACATTCCAGTGTTCTTAATGGAGGTGTAGATTACATCTCTGTTCCTGTGTTCCTAATGGAGGTGTAGATCACATCTCACATTCCAGTGTTCCTAATGTGGGTGTAGATTACATTTCATGTTCCAGTGTTCCTAATGGAGGTGTAGATTACATATCACATTCCAGTGTTCCAAATGGAGATGTAGATCACATCTCACATTCAATGTTCCTAACGGAGGAGTAGATTACATATCTTGTTCCAGTGTTCCTATTGGATGTGATCTACACCTCTCACATTCCAGTGCTCCTAATGGAGGTGTAGATCACATCTGACAATGCAGTGTTCGTCATGGAGGTGTGGATCACAGCTCACATTCCAGTGTTCCTAATGGATGTGTGGATCACATCTAACATTCCAGTGTGTTAACCTGTTGGGTCTAGGGGCAGCATTTGCACGTCTGGATAAAAAAAATGTACCCGATTTAATCTGGTTACTAATCCTACCCAGTAACTACAATATGCATATACTTATTATATATGGATAGAAAACACTCTAAAGTTTCCAAAACTGTTTGAATGGTGTCTGTGAGTATAACAGAACTCATTTGGCAGGCAAAACCCTGAGACATTTTCTGACAGGAAGTGGATACCTGATGTGTTGTATTGACTTTAAACCTATCCCATTGAAAAACACAGGGGTTTAGGAATATTTTGGCACTTCCTATTGCTTCCACTAGATGTCACCAGCCTTTACAAAGTGTTTTGAGTCTTCTGGAGGGAGATCTGACCGAACAAGAGCCATGGAACGATGATGTCCCATTAGACACCTGGCGCGCTACTTCATGTTGGGTACCCTCGTTCCAATACGTTATAAAAGAGTATGCATTCGTCCACCTTGAATATTATTCATGTTCTGGTTAAAAAAGGCCCTAATGATTTATGCTATACAACGTTTGACATGTTTGAACGAACGGAAATATATTTTTTCCCCTCGTTCATGACGAGAAGTCCGGCTGGCTTACATCATGTGCTAACGAGACGGAGATTTTTGGACATAAATGATGAGCTTTTTTGAACAAAACTACATTCGTTATGGACCTGTGATACCTGGAAGTGACATCTGATGAAGAGAATCAAAGGTAATGGATTATTTACATAGTATTTTCGATTTTAGATCTCCCCAACATGACGTCTAGTCTGTATCGCAACGCGTATTTTTCTGGGCACAGTGCTCAGATTATTGCAAAGTGTGATTTCCCAGTAAGGTTATTTTTAAATCTGGCAAGTTGATTGCGTTCAAAAGATGTAAATCTATAATTCTTTAAATGACAATATAATATTTTACCAATGTTTTCTAATTTTAATTATTTAATTTGTGACGCTGACTTGACTGCCGGTTATTGGAGGGAAACGATTTCCTCAACATCAATGCCATAGTAAAACGCTGTTTTTGGATATAAATATCAACTTGATAGAACTAAAAATGCATGCATTGTCTAACATAATGTCCTAGGAGTGTCATCTGATGGAGATTGTAAAAGGTTAGTGTATCATTTTAGCTGGTTTTATGGTTTTGGTGACCCTGTCTTTGACTTGACAAAACATTACACACAACTCTTGTAAATGTACTGTCCTAACATACTCTAAATTTATGCTTTCGCCGTAAAACCTTTTTGAAATCGTAAAACGTGGTTAGATTAAGGAGATGTTTATCTTTCAAATGGTGTAACATAGTTGTATTTTTGAAAAATTTGAATTTTGACATTTATTTGGATTCAAATTTGCCGCTCTTGAAATGCACCTGCTGTTGATGGAGTGCACCACGGGTGGCACGCTAGCGTCCCACCTAGCCCCAAGAGGTTAATGGAGGAGTAGATTACAACTCATCTTCCAATGTTCCTAATGGAGGTGTAGATTACATCTCATCTTCCAGTGTTCCTAATTCCTAATTCCAGTATAGATCACATTTCACAGCCCAGTGGTCCTAATGGATGTGTAGATCACACCTCACATTCCAGTGTTCCTAATGGAGGAGTAGATCACACCTCACGTTCCAGTGTTAGAACTTGAAATCAAGGCTGCAAGGGATTTCTCTTAATGCGACTCCATGCAGCCAATGGTAATGTCCGCTTGAGGTATATTTCCAGGAGCTGTTGTGGGTTTGACAGCTCTAACGCAGTTCCACGTCCAAGACTATCAAAACATGAGCTATGCGGATATCGGCTAATGCGGATCTGATTGAATCAGGCCCGTTATTTTGGTGTGTCCTTTGTTTTTGTAGTTTTGTAATTTTGTAGTGATATTACTTCAACTGGTTTTGTCCTTTTGTCCGTTTGTTTTATTGTCGGTGTTGGAAGCAGATGCTTACCCAACAGACTTAACCTCTATGGGCTAGGTGGGACGCTAGCGTCCCCCCCGTGGTGCACTCCATCAACAGCAGGTGCATTTCAAGAGCGGCAAATTTGAAACCAAATAAATGTCAAAATTCACATTTTTCAAACATACAACTATTTTACACCCTTTGAAAGATAAACATCTCCTTAATCTAACCACGTTTTACGATTTCAAAAAGGTTTTACGGCGAAAGCATAAATTTAGAGTATGTTAGGACAGTACATTTACAAGAGTTGTGTGTAATGTTTTGTCAATTCAAAGACAGGGTCACCAAAACCATAAAACCAGCTAAAATGATGCACTAACCTTTTACAATCTCCATCAGATGACACTCCTAGGACATTATGTTAGACAATGCATGCATTTTTAGTTCTATCAAGTTCATATTTATATCCAAAAACAGCGTTTTACTATGGCATTGATGTTGAGGAAATCGTTTCCCTCCAATAACCGGCAGTCAAGTCAGCGTCACAAATTAAATAATTAAAATTAGAAAACATTGGTAAAATATTATATTGTCATTTAAAGAATTATAGATTTACATCTCTTGAACGCAATCAACTTGCCAGATTTAAAAATAACCTTACTGGGAAATCACACTTTGCAATAATCTGAGCACTGCGCCCAG
This sequence comes from Salmo salar, assembly GCF_965601325.2. Taxonomy (NCBI): domain Eukaryota; kingdom Metazoa; phylum Chordata; class Actinopteri; order Salmoniformes; family Salmonidae; genus Salmo; species Salmo salar. Next base: position 101,190,422 of record NC_138291.1, read on the forward strand.
AAAAATACGCGTTGCGATACAGACTAGACGTCATGTTGGGGAGATCTAAAATCGAAAATACTATGTAAATAATCCATTACCTTTGATTCTCTTCATCAGATGTCACTTCCAGGTATCACAGGTCCATAACGAATGTAGTTTTGTTCAAAAAAGCTAATCATTTATGTCCAAAAATCTCCGTCTTGTTAGCACATGATCTAAGCCAGCCGGACTTCTCGTCATGAACGAGGGGAAAAAATATATTTACGTTCGTTCAAACGTTGTATAGCATAAATCATTAGGGCCTTTTTTAACCAGAACATGAATAATATTCAAGGTGGACGAATGCATTCTCTTTTATAACGTATTGGAACGAGGGTACCCAACATGAACTCTCGCACCAGAGTCTAATCGGCCATCACCGTTCCATGGCTCTTGTTCGGTCAGATCTCACAGTAAAAGACTCAAAACACTTTGTAAAGGCTGGTGACATCTAGTGGAAGCAATAGGAAGTGCCAAAACATTAATCAACCCCTGTGTGTTTCAATGGCATAGGCTTAAAGGTAATTCAACACATCAGGTATCCACTTCCTGTCAGAAAATGTCTCAGGGTTTTGCCTGCCAAATGAGTTCTGTTATACTCACAGACACCATTCAAACAGTTTTAGAAACTTTAGGGTGTTTTCTATCCATATATAATAAGTATATGCATATTCTAGTTACTGGGTAGGATTAGTAACCAGATTAAATCGGGTACGTTTTTTTATCCAGCCGTGAAAATACTGCCCCCTAGCCCCAACAGGTTAACACAGTGCTGCAGTGATAACCAAGCCAGCCCACACGTCTGTTCTATTTTACACCTGTCAATACCTGTGACTTAGCAGCAAGGGTATCACCTCCCTCTGAGCCTTGTGTATGACAAGCATGTTCAGAGAGTGAAAAACAATCCAACTGTTTTGAGGCTACGGGAATCTATTTTTGCTGTATGGTTGTCCTTGTCACTGTAATTTTCGGTCTTTTTGATTGCGAATACTAGGCAATCTAGATTCAGTAAAATCGCTTTTACAAAAAAACAAGTCTTATAGCGAGAGAGTGTATATATATTATTATTTTTTAAATGGTATACGTGTAGGCTAGAAGTCCTCATAAGGATAGCTAAACAAGGAACATTTGTACAAGTTAGGACATTTTGCCAGTTAGGGGTTAGGGTTAGGTTTAACCTCTATGGGCTAGGTGGGACGCTAGTGTGCCACCCGTGGTGCACTCCATCAACAGCAGGTGCATTTCAAGAGCGGCAAATTTGAATCCAAATAAATGTCAAAATTCAAATTTTTCAAAAATACAACTATTTTACACCATTTGAAAGATAAACATCTCCTTAATCTAACCACGTTTTACGATTTCAAAAAGGTTTTACGGCGAAAGCATAAATTTAGAGTATGTTAGGACAGTACATTTACAAGAGTTGTGTGTAATGTTTTGTCAAGTCAAAGACAGGGTCACCAAAACCATAAAACCAGCTAAAATGATGCACTAACCTTTTACAATCTCCATCAGATGACACTCCTAGGACATTATGTTAGACAATGCATGCATTTTTAGTTCTATCAAGTTCATATTTATATCCAAAAACAGCGTTTTACTATGGCATTGATGTTGAGGAAATCGTTTCCCTCCAATAACCGGCAGTCAAGTCAGCGTCACAAATTAAATAATTAAAATTAGAAAACATTGGTAAAATATTATATTGTCATTTAAAGAATTATAGATTTACATCTCTTGAACGCAATCAACTTGCCAGATTTAAAAATAACCTTACTGGGAAATCACACTTTGCAATAATCTGAGCACTGCGCCCAGAAAAATACGCGTTGCGATACAGACTAGACGTCATGTTGGGGAGATCTAAAATCGAAAATACTATGTAAATAATCCATTACCTTTGATTCTCTTCATCAGATGTCACTTCCAGGTATCACAGGTCCATAACGAATGTAGTTTTGTTCAAAAAAGCTCATCATTTATGTCCAAAAATCTCCGTCTTGTTAGCACATGATCTAAGCCAGCCGGACTTCTCGTCATGAACGAGGGGAAAAAATATATTTACGTTCGTTCAAACATGTCAAACGTTGTATAGCATAAATCATTAGGGCCTTTTTTAACCAGAACATGAATAATATTCAAGGTGGACGAATGCATACTCTTTTATAACGTATTGGAACGAGGGTACCCAACATGAACTCGCGCGCCAGGTGTCTAATGGGACATCATCGTTCCATGGCTCTTGTTCGGTCAGATCTCCCTCCAGAAGACTCAAAACACTTTGTAAAGGCTGGTGACATCTAGTGGAAGCAATAGGAAGTGCCAAAATATTCCTCAGCCCCTGTGTTTTTCAATGGGATAGGTATAAAGTCAATACAACACATCAGGTATCCACTTCCTGTCAGAAAATGTCTCAGGGTTTTGCCTGCCAAATGAGTTCTGTTATACTCACAGACACCATTCAAACAGTTTTAGAAACTTTAGAGTGTTTTCTATCCATATATAATAAGTATATGCATATTCTAGTTACTGGGTAGGATTAGTATCCAGATTAAATCGGGTACATTTTTTTTATCCAGACGTGCAAATGCTGCCCCCTAGCCCTAACAGGTTAAGTCAGGGTTAGGATAAGGGTTTAGAGAGACAGGATTTTAAAACAAATAAAAGATAAAACAAACTTGTATGTGACTCCCTCACCTCACCTCCACTCTCCATCCTCCTCAGGCCTGGTTCAGAGCGACAGCCACCTGGTAGAGCACAGCACATTGTCACTGTGCATTCAGCCTCTTCTCAACACAAACACAGCGTGCAGAGAAACAGGGAAGAGAGAGAGAAAGAGGGAGAGAGAGAGAGAGAGGGAACGTGTCTGTACGTGTGTTTGCCTGTACGTGTGTCTGCCTGTACTTGTGTTTGCCTGTACGTGTGTTTGCCTCCACATGTGTTTGTGTGTGTTTTGTGTCTGACATTTGGATTTAAAACATCACCTTATTTCCTTAGTACCTGACAGGAGTGTGAGTTGCATTAGGTAATATATTGTACATTTATACAAAAGAGAGACCGAGGGAGAGAGAGAGAGAGACCCCGTGCACTACATGAGGTTAAAATAATAACTGGACTGATAAAAAAAAAAATCTAATTCAATAAATATTTATTAGGCTATAGAACACATGGGTTTGAAAAGAGGCCAAAATTCAGACCATGCTAAAATGTTGTTAAAACAACAAAAACCTTTCTTGCAGAGCATACAGCATGTCTACAAGGCTCTGCATGGTCAAGCTGACATCTGCAGTGGCGTACAGCATTTACTGCTTCACAGAGCAGAGCTGTTGTGAAGGAAGTTGTTAAGGAAGTGAGTTTGTGTTTATACAGGACCTCCCGCCCCCAAGTACCATCAACCAGTCCTGTTGAGAGGCTGGTTGTAGTCGTGACATTGAGGGGTGTGTGTGTGTGTGTGTGTGTGTGCACGTGTGTGTGCACGTGTGTGTTTTAAAAGTGAGGGTAGGTGAAGGAGGGGACTCCCTCTCCTCTCCTCTCCTCTCCTCTCCTCTCCTCTCCTCTCCTCTCCTCTCCTCTCCTCCTCAGGTCTGGCTCAGAGCGACAGCCACAGCACCTTGTCACTGTGCATTCAGCCTCTTCTATAAACAATCACAGTGTGCAGAGAAACAGTGGATATAGAGGGAGAGAGAGATAGAGGAAGAGAGCAAAGGAGGAAGAAGGCAAGGCAGCCTACCAGCATGTGAGAGACATAAAAATAGTGGGGGAAAAAATTATTTTACAGAAGAAAAAAAACAATTTAGTGTGTGTGTATGTTATCTGTGTCGGACATTTAAATGAAATACATCACCTTACAGTGCCTTCAGAAAGTATTCACACGCCTTGACTTATTCCACATTTTGTTGTTACACCCTATTTTCACAGTGATTACAGCTTTGAGTCGTCTTGGGTATGTCTGTATCATCTTTGCACAATGGATTTGGGTATTTTCTCCCATTCTTCTTTGCAGATTTTGCAAGCTCTGTTAACTAGGTGGGACATTAGCGTCCCACTCTATTCAACAGCCAGTGGAATCGCGTGGCGCGAAATACAAATACCTCAAAAATGCTATAACTTCAATTTCTCAAACATATGACTATTTTACACCATTTGAAAGATAAGACTCTCGTTAATCCAACCATGTTGTCCGATTACTTCTTATTTATATCAAAAAACTGCTTTTTACATTAGCATGTGATGTTCAGAACTAGCATACCCACCGAAAACTTCCGGTGAATTTACGAAATTACTCATCATAAATCTTGACAAAATACATAACAATTATTTTAAGAATTATAGATACAGAACTCCTTTATGCAATCGCTATGTCAGATTTTAAAATAGCTTTTCGGCGAAAGCACATTTTGCAATATTCTGAGTACATAGCTCAGCCATCACAGGCTAGCTATTCAGACACCCGCCAACTTCGGGGCTCACTAAACTCAGAATTACTATTAGAAAAATTGGATTACCTTTCCTGTTCTTCGTCAGAATGCGCTCCCAGGACTTCTACTTCAACAACAAATGTTGTTTTGGTTCCAAATAATCCATAGTTATCCTGTTAGGGCTAGGGGGCAGTATTGACACGGCTGGATAAAAAACGTACCCGATTTAATCTGGTTACTACTCCTGCCCAGTAACTAGAATATGCATATAGCCAGTGGAATCGTGTGGAGCAAAATACAAATACCTCAAATGCTATAACTTCAATTTCTCAAACATATGACGATTTTACACCATTTGAAAGATAAGACTCTCGTTAATCCAACCACATTGTCCGATTTCAAAAAGGCTTTACAGCGAAAGCAAAACATTAGATTATGTCAGGAGAGTACCCAGCCCAAAAAAATCACACAGCCATTTTCAAAGCAAGCATATATGTCACAAAACACCAAACCACAGCTAAATGCAGCACTAACCTTTGATGATCTTCATCAGATGACACTTCTAGGACATTATGTTATACAATACATGCATGTTTTGTTCAATCAAGTTCATATTTATATCAAAAACCAGCTTTTTACATTAGCATGTGATGTTCAGAACTAGCATACCCACCGTGTCACGTCCTGACCAGTTTAGGGAGTATTTGCTATTGAAGTTTGGTCAGGACGTGGCAGAGGGTATTTTGTTTATGTGTTTCGGGGTGGTGGTGTATGTAGTAGGGTGTTTGATTTATTATTTCTGGGTTTTGGTCTATGTTCTTTCTGGTTTGTTGTATTTCTATGTTTAGGTTGATGGGGGGTTGGACTCTCAATTGGAGGCAGGTGCTTTCTCGTTGCCTCTGATTGAGAGTCCTATATATGGGTAATTGTTTGGGTAATGGTTTGGTGTTGTGGGAGATTGTTTCTTGTTTTGCCTGTGTGAGCCTGACAAGACTGTTTTGTTGTTTGTGCGTTCTTCGTTTTGTTATTTTGGTGTTCTCTTTATTTAAAATAAATAACAAGATGAGCATCCACATTCCTGCTGTGTTTTGGTCCTCTATTTCCTACGACAACCGTTACAGAATCTCCCACCACAAAAGGACCAAGCAGCGGAGAAGGGAGCGATGGGAATATGATATGGACTGTCGGGAAAAGGAGACATGGGCAGAGTTGAGGATAGGCATTTCCAGGGCTGTGGAGGATTTAAGGGAGCCCGAGAGGCAGCCCCAAGATTTTTTTTTTGGGGGGGGCACACGGGTAGTTGGCTGGGCGAGGAGTGAGCCCCAGGCCAAATCCCTGTACCTTTTTTGGGCAACCAGTGACTGGACAGGTCCTGTGCTTCGGGGTAATGGGTACTGTGGCGAGGCCAAGTATTTTTAGGCCGGTACGCGCAGTACCAGCGCCCCGCATTTGCCAGGGGGAAGTGGGCATCCAGCCAGTAAGAGCGATGCCAGTTCTGCGCTCGAGACCGCCAGTACGCCTCTACGGTCCAGTGCGTCAGCCCAGTCCGACTCGTCCCGTTCCTGCTCCCCGCACTAGCCCTGAGGTGCGTGTTCCCAGGCTGATACCTCCAGTACCAGCACCACGCATCAGGCTTCCAGTGTGTCAACCCAGTCCGACTCGGCCTGTTCCCGCTCCCCGCACTAGCCCTGAGGTGCGTGTTCCCAGGCTGATACCTCCAGTACCAGCACCACGCATCAGGCTTCCTGTGTGCCAACCCAGTCCGACTCGGCCTGTTCCCGCTCCCCGCACTAGCCCTGAGGTGCGTGTCCCCAGACTGGCACATCCAGTACCAGTACCACGCATCAGGCTTCCAGTGCGTCAGCCCAGCCTCCAGAGTATCCGGCAACAGTGTGCAGTCCAGAGTATCCGGCAACAGTGTGCAGTCCAGATTATCCGGCAACAGTGTGCAGTCCAGAGTATCCGGCAACAGTGTGCAGTCCAGAGTATCCGGCAACAGTGTGCAGTCCGGAACCGAGGGAGTCTGTCTGCGACCCGGAACCGAGGGAGTCTGCCTGCGACCCGGAACCGAGGGGGTCTGACTGCGACCCGGAACCGAGGGGGTCTGCCTGCGACCCGGAACCGAGGGGGTCTGCCTGCGACCCGGAACCGAGGGGGTCTGCCTGCGACCCGGAACCGAGGGGGTCGGCCTGCGACAAGGGACCAAGGGAGTCGATCAGCAACCCGGAACTGAGTTAGTCTGTTGACAATCCGGAGCTAAATATGATTAACTCTTTATCGAATTAGTCTGCCTACAGTGTGGAACGGAAGAGGTCTGCCTTCGATCCGGGAACGATGGGAGTCTGCCTACGGCCCGAAACTGAGCAAGTCTGTCTTCAGTCAGGAGGGCAGTAGGCCTGAGCCGGAGCCACCTCCAGTTTAGGTGGGTTGGGGAGGGGGGATGTAGCACAGGTGCCGTCGTTGACGGCAGCCACCCTCCCTTCCCTCCCTTTAGATTAGGGGCAATTTTTTTTGTTGGGTTGTCTTTGTTTAGGTGCATTCAGTGTATGCACCTTTGGGGGGGGTAATGTCACGTCCTGACCAGTTTAGGGAGTATTTGCTATTGTAGTTTGGTCAGGACGTGGCAGAGGGTATTTTGTTTGTGTTTCGGGGTGGTGGTGTATGTAGTAGGGTGTTTGATTTATTATTTCCAGGTTTTGGTCTATGTTTTGTATTTCTATGTTCTTTCTGGTTTGTTGTATTTCTATGTTTAGGTTGATGGGGGGTTGGACTCTCAATTGGAGGCAGGTGCTTTCTCGTTGCCTCTGATTGAGAGTCCTATATATGGGTAATGGTTTGGTGTTGTGGGAGATTGTTTCTTGTTTTGCCTGTGTGAGCCTGACAAGACTGTTTTGTTGTTCGTGCGTTCTTCGTTTTGTTATTTTGGTGTTCTCTTTATTTAAAATAAATAACAAGATGAGCATCCACATTCCTGCTGCGTTTTGGTCCTCTATTCCCGACGACAAACGTTACACACCGAAAACTTCCAGTGAATTTACTAAATTACTCATGATAAACGTTGACAAAATACATAACAATTATTTTAAGAATTATAGATACAGAACTCCTTTATGCAAACGCTATTTAAGATTTTAAAATAGCTTTTCGGCGAAAGCACATTTAGCAATATTTTAATTTGACACCCACCAAGTTTGGGACTCATTAACCTGTTAGGGCTAGGGGGCAGTATTGACACGGCCGGATAAAAAATGTACCCGATTTAATCTGGTTACTACTCCTGCCCAGTAACTAGAATATGCATATAATTATTGGCTTTGGATAGAAAACACCCTAAAGTTTCTAAAACTGTTTGAATGGTGTCTGTGAGTATAACATAACTCATATGGCAGGCAAAAACCTGAGAAGATTCTGAACAGGAAGGGGCCTGTCTGACAAGTTGTTGTTCATCTTGGCTCTTTTTATTGAAGACTGAGGATCTTTGCTGTAACGTGACACTTCCTACGGCTCCCATAGGCTCTCAGAGCCCGGGAAAAAGCTGAATGATATCGAGGCAGCCCCAGGCTGAAACACATTATCGCGTTTGGATAGTGGCTGGTCAGAGTACTCTGAGACTCAGGCTCGTGCACGAGGGCACGAGATGTTTTTATTTTCTCTCTCTTTTTACGTATACACGCTTTCCCGGTCGGAATATTATCGCTTTTTTACGAGAAAAATGGCATAAAAATTGATTTTAAACAGCGGTTGACATGCTTCGAAGTACGGTAATGGAATATTTAGACATTTTTTGTCACGAAATGCGCCATGCTCGTCACCCTTCTTTACCCTTTCGGATAGTGTCTTGAACGCACGAACAAAACGCCGCTATTTGGATATAACAATGGATTATTTGGGACCAAACCAACATTTGTTATTGAAGTAGAAGTCCTGGGTGTGCATTCTGACGAAGAACAGCAAAGGTAATAAAATTTTTCTTACAGTAAATCTGACTTTGGTGAGTGCTAAACTTGCTGGGTGTCTAAATAGCTAGCCCTGTGATGCCGGGCTATCTACTGAGAATATTGCAAAATGTGCTTTCACCGAAAAGCTATTTTAAAATCTGACATATCGAGTGCGTAGAGGAGTTCTGTATCTATAATTCTTAAAGTAATAAATTGTTCAATCAAGTTCATATTTATATCAAAAAACAGATTTTTACATTAGCATGTGACTAGCATGTGACTAGCATTCCCACCGAACACTTCCGGTGAATTTACTAAATTACTCACGATAAACGTTCACAAAAAACATAACAATTATTTTAAGAATTATAGATACAGAACTCCTTTATGCAATCGCGGGGTCCGATTTTAACCCCTGGTTGGGCTCGACATCCAGCGAAAAATCCTATCCCCATTAGCATAACAACATTTTTTTTATTTTATTTTTCTCAAATTTTATCGTTTTATAGATACACCTCTCCTGAATCGAACCACGTTGTCCGATTTCAAAAAGGCTTTACAGCAAAAGCAAAACATTAGATTATGTTAGAGGAGTATATCGTAAAAGTAGCCACATAGCCATTTTCCGACCAACCACATGCATCACAAATAACCAAAAAACTGCTAAATGCAGCACTAATCTTTGACAATCTTCATCAGATGACACACATAGGACATCATGTAACACAATACATGCATTCTTTTGTTCGATAAAGTTCATATTTATATATAAAAACTGCATTTTACATCGGTGCGTAACGCTGACTAACTATTTTCCCTCAAATGCATCCGGTGAAACAGCGATACAATTTACTAAATTACTATTCGAAAACATTTTTAAAATGTAATATTGTCATTCTAAGATTTATAGATGAATATCTCTTGAAAGCACCTGTAATGCCAGATTTAAAAATAACTGTACTGGGTAATCACACTTTGCGATAAAATGGGATGCGATACTCAGAACAATAGGCTTGCAATACAGGTCAGCGCCATCTTGGAACAATCGCATATCAAATCTAGTCTTGTATACTATTGTCAATAATCCCTTACCTTTGATTATTTTCATCCTTAGGCACTTCCAGGAATCCCAGGTCCACAACAAATGTATTTTCGTTTGAAAAAGTTCATCCTTTATGTTCCAATAGCTTGTTCTTGTTAGCGCGTTCTGAAGGCTGCACCAAAAGTTCCGACTCTTTCAACAAAATGCATTTTTTTCTTATTTAGGTTCGTTCAAACATGTCAAATGTTGTATAACATAAATCTTTAGGGCCTTTTTCAACCAGAGCTCCAATAAGATTCAAGGGGGACGATTGCATTGTGTTTCAAAACGTTTCGAAAGGGGAGGGTAGCCAGGGGCGCCGGCATCATAATGGTGATGGCCCTCCTCATGTGATCACGTTCCACAGCGTGTCATTCAGTCAGTTTTCACAGTAGGAGACTCAAATTACTTTGTAAAGACTGGGGACATCTAGTGGAAGCAATAGGAAGTGCTCAATGAACCATTGCTCACGGTGTGATTTATAGGCAACGAGATGAAATTGAGTCCGCAATTCAGAATTCCACTTCCTGTTTCGATCTGTCTCGGGGTTTTGACTGCCATATGAGTTCTGTTATACTCACAGACACAATTCAAACAGTTTTAGAACCTTTCGTGTGTTTTCTATCCACAAGTATTAATTATATGCATATCCTAGCTTCTGAGTTTGAGTAGTAGGCCGTTTAAAATCGGCACAATTTTTTTTCAAAAAGCGCTGTAGCGCCCCCTATCCTAGGCGACCGTCAAGAGGTTAAAATAGCTTTTCGGTGAAAGCACATTTTGCAATATTCTGAGTAGATAGCCCGGCCATCATGGCTAGCTATTTTGACACCCACCAAGTTTGGCACTCACCAAACTCAGATTTACTACAAGAAAAATTGGATTACCTTTGCTGTTCTTCATCAGAATGCACTCCCAGGACTTCTACTTCAACACCCAATGTTGTTTTTGTTCCAAATAATCCATAGTTATATCCAAATAGCTGTGTTTTGTTCTTGCGTTCCAGACACTATCCGAAGGGTGACGCGCCGGCGCATATCGTGACAAAATATTTTAAAATATTCCATTACCGTACTTCGAAGCATGTCAAACGCTGTTTAACCTCTATGGGCTAGGTGGGACGCAAGCGTCCCACCCGTGGTGCACTCCATCAACAGCAGGTGCATTTCAAGAGCGGCAAATTTGAATCCAAATAAATGTCAAAATTCTAATTTTTCAAACATACAACTATTTTACACCCTTTGAAAGATAAACATCTCCTTAATCTAACCACGTTTTACGATTTCAAAAAGGTTTTACGGCGAAAGCATAAATTTAGAGTATGTTAGGACAGTACATTTACAAGAGTTGTGTGTAATGTTTTGTCAATTCAAAGACAGGGTCACCAAAACCATAAAACCAGCTAAAATGATGCACTAACCTTTTACAATCTCCATCAGATGACACTCCTAGGACATTATGTTAGACAATGCATGCATTTTTAGTTCTATCAAGTTCATATTTATTTCCAAAAACAGCGTTTTACTATGGCATTGATGTTGAGGAAATCGTTTCCCTCCAATAACTGGCAGTCAAGTCAGCACCACAAATTAAATAATTAAAATTAGAAAACATTGGTAAAATATTATATTGTCATTTAAAGAATTATAGATTTACATCTCTTGAACGCAATCAACTTGCCAGATTTAACCTGTTAGGGCTAGGGGGCAGCATTTGCACTTCTGGATAAAAAAAATTTACCCGATTTAATCTGGTTACTAATCCTACCCAGTAACTAGAATATGCATATACTTATTATATATGGATAGAAAACACTCTAAAGTTTCTAAAACTGTTTGAATGGTGTCTGTGAGTATAACAGAACTCATTTGGCAGGCAAAACCCTGAGACATTTTCTGACAAGAAGTGGATACCTGATGTGTTGTATTGACTTTAAACCTATCCCATTGAAAAACACAGGGGCTGAGGAATATTTTGGCACTTCCTATTGCTTCCACTAGATGTCACCAGCCTTTACAAAGTGTTTTGAGTCTTCTGGAGGGAGATCTGACCGAACAAGAGCCATGGAACGATGATGTCCCATTAGACACCTGGCGCGCGAGTTCATGTTGGGTACCCTCGTTCCAATACGTTATAAAAGAGTATGCATTCGTCCACCTTGAATATTATTCATGTTCTGGTTAAAAAAGGCCCTAATGATTTATGCTATACAACGTTTGACATGTTCGAACGAACGTAAATATATTTTTTCCCCTCGTTCATGACGAGAAGTCCGGCTGGCTTAGATCATGTGCTAACAAGACGGAGATTTTTGGACATAAATGATGAGCTTTTTTGAACAAAACTACATTCATTATGGACCTGTGATACCTGGAAGTGACATCTGATGAAGAGAATCAAAGGTAATGGATTATTTACATAGTATTTTCGATTTTAGATCTCCCCAACATGACGTCTAGTCTGTATCGCAACGCGTATTTTTCTGGGCGCAGTGCTCAGATTATTGCAAAGTGTGATTTCCCAGTAAGGTTATTTTTAAATCTGGCAAGTTGATTGCGTTCAAGAGATGTAAATCTATAATTCTTTAAATGACAATATAATATTTTACCAATGTTTTCTAATTTTAATTATTTAATTTGTGACGCTGACTTGACTGCCGGTTATTGGAGGGAAACGATTTCCTCAACATCAATGCCATAGTAAAACGCTGTTTTTGGATATAAATATGAACTTGATAGAACTAAAAATGCATGCATTGTCTAACATAATGTCCTAGGAGTGTCATCTGATGGAGATTGTAAAAGGTTAGTGCATCATTTTAGCTGGTTTTATGGTTTTGGTGACCCTGTCTTTGACTTGACAAACATTACACACAACTCTTGTAAATGTACTGTCCTAACATACTCTAAATTTATGCTTTCGCCGTAAAACCTTTTTGAAATCGTAAAACGTGGTTAGATTAAGGAGATGTTTATCTTTCAAAGGGTGTAAAATAGTTGTATGTTTGAAAAATTTGAATTTTGACATTTATTTGGATTCAAATTTGCCGCTCTTGAAATGCACCTAATGTTGATGGAGTGCACCACGGGTGGCACGCTAGCGTCCCACCTAGCCCATAGAGGTTAAAAATAACCTTACTGGGAAATCACACTTTGCAATAATCTGAGCACTGCGCCCAGAAAAATACGCGTTGCGATACAGACTAGCCGTCATGTTGGGGAGATCTAAAATCGAAAATACTATGTAAATAATCCATTACCTTTGATTCTCTTCATCAGATGTCACTTCCAGGTATCACAGGTCCATAACAAATGTAGTTTTGTTCAAAAAAGCTCATCATTTATGTCCAAAAATCTCCGTCTTGTTAGCACATGATCTAAGCCCGCCGGACTTCACTTCATGAACGAGGGGAAAAAATATATTTACGTTCGTTCAAACATGTCAAACGTTGTATAGCATAAATCATTAGGGCCTTTTTTAACCAGAACATGAATAATATTCAAGGTGGACGAATGCATTCTCTTTTATAACGTATTGGAACGAGGGTACCCAACATGAACTCGCGCGCCAGGTGTCTAATGGGCCATCATCGTTCCATGGCTCTTGTTCGGTCAGATCTCCCTCCAGAAGACTCAAAACACTTTGTAAAGGCTGGTGACATCTAGTGGAAGCAATAGGAAGTGCCAAAATATTCCTCAGCCCCTGTGTTTTTCAATGGCATAGGTTTAAAGGTAATACAACACATCAGGTATCCACTTCCTGTCAGAAAATGTCTCAGGGTTTTGCCTGCCAAATGAGTTCTGTTATACTCACAGACACCATTCAAACAGTTTTAGAAACTTTAGGGTGTTTTCTATCCATATATAATAAGTATATGCATATTCTAGTTACTGGGTAGGATTAGTAAACAGATTAAATCGGGTACATTTTTTTTATCCAGCCGTGCAAATACTGCCCCCTAGCCCTAACAGGTTAAAATCAATTTTTATGCGATTTTTCTCGTAAAATAGCGATAATATTCCTACTGGGAGACCTTGTTTTCATTCAAACACTGAAAATAGAAAATGGAGTCTTCACATGCACGCGCGCTCCCGTGTCATTGTTCTCAGAACGACCACTTTCCAAAACCCCTACTGTTTTTCGCCCAGGGACTGCAGAGTCATCATTCCCCGTTCTGGCGCCTTCTGAGAGCCTATGGAAGCCTTAGAAAATGTCACGTTACAGCAGAGATCCTCTATTTTCGATTAAGAGGCTATAGAAGGACAAGAAATGGTCAGACAGGCCACTTCCTGCATGGAATCTTCTCAGGTTTTTGCCTGCCATATGAGTTCTGTTATACTCACAGACACCATTCAAACAGTTTTAGAAACTTTAGGGTGTTTTCTATCCAAATCAAACAATTATATGCATATTCTAGTTACTGGGCAGGAGTAGTAACCAGATAAAATCGGGTACGTTTTTTATCCGGCCGTGCAAATACTGCCCCCTATCCCCAACAGGTTAAACACGAAACAAAACAAGAAACCGATGAACGGACGACAAACAGTCTTGTAGGCTCACACAGCAATACAAAGAACAATCTCCCACAATCCCCACAACAAACAAACTCCTAATTATAGGACCTTCAATCAGTGGCAACGATAACCAGCTGCCTCCAATTGAAGGCCCCAATCCCAAATACTAAACATAGATATAAACACCCTAGAAACAGACATAGAACTGTACAACATAGAACTAAACCAAAAACTCTGGAAACATAAATAAAACGCCCCTCTACATAAACACACCCTCAAAACCATATAAAACAAATACCCCCTGCCACGTCCTGACCAAACTATAATAACAAATAACCTCTTTACTGGTCAGGACGTGACAAATATCTAACAAATTCACAACTACCTTATACACAGTAATGTAAAGGGATGAATAAGAATATGTACATATAAATATATGATTGAGCAATGGCGTGCGGCATAGGCAAGATGCAGTAGATGGTAAGAATACAGTATATACATATGAGATTAATAATGTTTACATATCCTACATGACTCAACTGTCGTTATTTAAAGTGACTAGTGATACCTTTATTAACTCCATTTTTTTAAGTAGCCAGAGTTTTGAGTCCGTATGTTGGCAGCAGCCTCTCTATGTTAATGATGGCTGTTTAACTTCTCTAGGGTAGGGGGCAGTATTTTCACGGCCAGATGAAAAACGTACCCAAATTATACGGCCTACTCCTCGGGCCCAGGAACTGGAATATGCATATTATTAGTAGATTTGGATAGAACACACTCTGAAGTTTTTAAAACTGTTTGAATGATGTCTGTGAGTATAACAGAACTCATATGGCAGGCAAAAACCTGAGAAAAATCTAATCAGGAAGTGAGTATTCTGGTGCTTGTAGTCCTTTCAAGTCATTGCCAATCGAACACACGGTGAGTTAGGGTTCATTTTGCACTTCCTAAGGCTTCCACTAGATGTCAACAGTATTTAGGAAGTTGTTTGAAGCGTCTACGATGAACAGAGACCGAATGAGAAGGCTGGGAACTTGGTCAGCCAGAGAATGACATCACTTCATTGGGGCGCGTTCATGAGGGTGGATCTTCCGTTCCAAAACCTTTTTCAAGACACAGGAACCGTCCGGTTGAAATATTACTGAATCTTCACATTCTAAAGGCCCTAAAGATTGATGTTTTACAACGTTTGAAATGTTTGAACGAACGTAAATACACGCACGCACATTTGGAGTAGGTGAACTGAATGCGCGAACAACAATAAGCTATTTGCACATAAATTATGGATTTTATCGAACAAAACAACATTTGTTGAGTACCTGGGATTCCTGGAAGTGCCTTCTGATGAAGATCATCAAAGGTAAGTGAATATTTCTAATACTATTTATTAATTTAGATGACTACAACATGGCGGCTGTATCGCCTAGTGTTTTTTTCTGAGCACAGTACTCAGATTATTGCAAAGTGTGATTTCCCAGTAAAGTTATTTTGAAATCTGGCAATGCGGTTGCATTCAGGAGATGTTAATCTATAATTCTTTGAATGACAGTTTAATATTTTATCAATGTTATGACGAGTATTTTTGTAGATTGTGGTGCTGATTCACCTGCAGTATTGGAGGCAAAATATTTTCTGAACGTCACGCGCCAATGTAAAATGCTGTTTTTATATATAAATATGAACTTTATTGAGAAAAAAAATGCATGTATTGTATAACATAATGTCCTAGGAGTGTCACCTGATGAAGATCGTCAAAGGTTAGTGCTGCATTTAGCTGTGTTTTGGGTATTTGTGATGCATGCTAGTTGCTTAGAAAATAGCTGTGTGGTTATTGTGTCGATGTACTCTCCTAACATAATCTAATGTTTTGCTTTCACTGTAAAGCCTTTTGGAAATCGGACAACGTGGTTCGATTCAGGAGAAGTGTATCTATAAAATGTTGTAAAATAGTCCTATGTTTGAGAACTTTGAATTATGACATTTTGTGGTTTTAAATCTGGCGCTCTGATTTTTCACTGGCTGTTGAATAGTGTGGGACGATTTCGTCCCACCTACCCTATTAACAGTCTGATGGCCTCGAGATTGAAGCTGTTTTTCAGTCTCTCGGTCCTAGATTTGATGCACCTGTACTGACCATGCCGTCTGGATGATAACGGGATGAACAGGCAGTGGCTCTTGTGGATGTTGTCCTTGATGGTCTTTTTGGCCTTCCTGTGACATCGGGTGCTGTAGATGTCCTGGAGGGCAGGTAGTTTGCCCCCGGTGATGCGTTGTACAGACCGCAGTACCCTCTGGAGGGCCTTACGGTTGAGGGTGGTGCAATTGCCGTACCAGGCGGTGATACAGCTTGACAGGATGCTCTCGATTGTGCATCTGTAAAAGTTTGTGAGTGTTTTAGATGACAAGCCAAATTTCTTCAGCCTCCTGAGGTTGAAGAGGCGTTGTTGCGCTTTCACCACGCTGTCTGTATGGGTGGACCATTTCAGTTTGTCCGTGATGTGTACGCCGAGGAACTTAACTTTCAACCTTCTCCGCTACTGTACCGCCAATGTGGATGGGGGTATGCTCCCTCTGCTGTTTCCTGAAGTCCATGATCATCTCCTTTGTTTTGTTGATGTTGAGTGAGAGGTTATTTTCCTGACACCATACGCCGAGGGCCCTCACCTTCTCCCTGTAGGCTGTCTCGTTGTTCTTGGTAATCAGGCCTACCACTGTAGTGTCATCCGCAAACTTGATGATTGAGTTGGAAGCGTGCATGGCCACGCAGTCATGGGTGAACAGGGAGTACAGGAGAGGGCTGAGAACGTACCCTTGTGTGGCCCCTGTGTTGAGTATCAGCGGGGTGGAGATGTTTTCTACCTTCACCACCTGGGGGCGACCCGACAGAAAGTCCAGGACCCAGTTGCACAGGACGGGGTTGAGACCCAGGGTCTCAAGCTTAATGACGAGTTTGGAGGCTACTATGGTGTTAAATGCTGATCTGTAGTCAATGAACAGCATTCTTACATAAGTATTCTTCTTGTCCAGATGCGATAGGGCAGTATGCAGGCGATTGCGTCATCAGTGGACCTATTGGGGCGGTAAGCAGATTGGAGTGGGTCTAGGGTATTAGGTAGGGTGGAGGTGATATGATCCTTGACTAGTCTCTCAAAGCACTTCATGATGACAGAAGTGAGTGCAATGGGGCGATAGTACAGTTACCTTAGTTTTCTTGGGAACAGGAACAATGGTGGCCATCTTGAAGCATGTGGGGACAACAGACTGGGATAGGGATTAGTTGAATATGTCCGTAAACACACCAGCCAGCTGGTCTGCGCATGCTCTGAGGACGCGGCTAGGGATGCCGTCTGGGCCGGCAGCCTTGAGAGGGTTAACGCATTTAAATGTTTTACTCACGTTGGCCACAAAGAAGGAGAGCCCACAGGCTTTGGTAGTGGGCCGTGTCAGTGGCACTGTATTGTTCTCAAAGCAAGCAAATTGTTTAATTTGTCTGGGAGCAAGACGTTGATGTCCGGTGGTTTTCTTTTTGTAATCCGTGATTGACTGTAGACTCTGCCACATACGTCTCGTGTTTGAGCTGTTGTTGCGACTCTACTTTGTCTCTATACTGACGCTTTGCTTGTTTGATTGCCTTGCGGAGGGAATAGCTGCACTGTTTGTATTCGGTCATGTTTCTGGTCGCCTTTGACAGATTACCTCACATTCTCATCAAGAATTCTCTGGTACAATATGGAATTCATGGGTGACTCAATGTTGGCAAGGACCTCAGGCAGAAAAGCAGCCCCAAAACATAATGCCACCACCTCCGTGCTTTAGGTTGGAATGAGGTTATTCTATTCAAAGGCAGTGTTTCATTTTCGCCAAACAGAGTCTGTTTTTTTTCGGCCAAACAACTCCACCTTTGACTCATCTGTCCAGAGCACATTGTTACAGTAGTTTTGGTTTTTACACAGGTGTTGTCTGGCAAACGTCAGTCATGTCTTGATATTATTTTTTGAGAGCAGAAGCTTCTTTCTTCCTGACCTCCCATGTAGTCTAAGTTTGTGCAGTCTCTTTCTGACAGTTGACTCATACACTTTGACATTAAATGTGGGAAGAGAGGACTTGATGTTACCCTGGTGTTCTTAGAGACTTCTATGAGCATCTTTCGGTCAGCTCTTGGGCTGAATTTGGTGTTAAATAAAGGTTGAATAAAAACATTTAATGTGTAAGCACGCATATGGTTAAGACCAAACCAAGTTCATAATCTTTATGAAGTCTGGACCCTCCCAAATTACTCTCAAGTTATTTTCTAATCATTTGCACCTGTTTTGATGCACCTGATTCTAATTTGAGCCATTTTATGTGATGGTAAAAGTAGGGGTGTCATAACTTTTTTCAGATAAGCAATTTGCATTTGTGCTTATTTTAATTGCATAACATTTTCAAAGTTACATTTTTGTTATTTGTTAAATTGGGTTACCTTTATCAATTCATGTGGTTGGAATTTAGCCCAAATGTCCATGTCCATGTGTCCAACTTTCCAGGGGGCGTACTTACTTTTTCTCATGACTGTATCTCTAGAAATATGTTAACATATTTAAACACATGGTGTGTAAATACATTTTGACAGCATGCTGTGATAGCTAGCCAAATATATTCCAAAGTATATTTAATAAGTATATCTTGATATTAATTTTTATGAATGGAAAATGTAGCCATTTATATTACATTCAAATGAAATGCAGAACACTACACATTTCAGCAATGATACACAATAGCATGCTGTATTATGTTGAAAAGTTTGAATGAATGACAGCTGAAAGAGTTCGTTCAATAATCTTTTTGCTCAAATAACTTGATCCAATTAAATTGTGTCACAGGAGTCACTGAAAGGTCACATCTGAAACACAAAACATCTGTACACTTAACATCTGTATTTGAGAAGTTCTTTGAACAATAAATTGATAGGCCGCTTACAATACAGATTCCTTTACCTCCAGTGTTCATTTTCAGTTACCCTGATAATAATGCGGAGACAGAGAGTCAGTGAAATCATTCCAAACATGTTTGGTTATTGGTCATAAACACACATTTTAATTTCATTGGGATGGCTAGCTATTGATACAAAAGACTAACTTCCATTGGCTAGGGTCTGTCCATAGGCAGCTTAGGCACCAGACCAGAAGTAAACACTGCAGGGGGGGAAATAAGCAGATTTGTTTATTAAACAGTTCTAGCTTTCTTGCTGTAAAAGAAACCCAACCCTCACAGAAATGCTAGATAGCTAGTCAAGCAACGTGTTGCTTGCAAACTATCTAGTTCAGAACATTTAACAAAAACTATTAGCCATTCGATTATATTAACACATACATGACTTACTAATTCAAAACTTTACATTTCCAAAACAATTCTTACCTTGCTCAGTCACACTGCAGCTTGGTGGCAAAATAAAGAAGGGGCTAGCTGGCTGTGTGTCAAGTTGTGTTAGCTAGGTGTGAAGCTATCTTTACTGAAAACTCTGAATGAATAAATACATTTCCCCAAAATATTTACATATCTATATTTTATTGAAATATATTCCAATGCATTACTTTTCCAAATGGGTAATCTAGCTACCCAGTTATCCAGACAGTTAAACATGCAAAACAACCTAAAACCAATTATGTAATCCAATGTAGCTAGCTAGTTAGCTAACAATTATTTGTTGCTAGCTAGCTAGCTAGCCATTTTAGCCAGTTTGTCCGATTGCCTTAACATCGGCATCAATTAGCATGCTAACCAATTAGCATTTGTACCTCAGTAGATCTTTTTTGCAGTTAAACCAGACAAACTGTATTAACAAGCTATAGGAGATAAATGAAAAAAATGGGACAATTAAGCTTAAAATGTATCTATGCTTTATATGAAATACATTTTTCAAGTACATTTTACCTGTTGCCCATCCTTGCTCCAGTATCTCATCCCCCATCTTGTCGCCAGCAACATTGCCTGGCAACATGGCCTTAAGTCATCCCTCTTATTTTTACATCAGCATTTTCTGTCTGCCCTCCACCTGGACCCCTGTTACTCACCCTTGGTTGGCTGCAGGTCATCTAGAAGGCCCTTAGTTTGACCTTTAGAGGGGATAACCGACCTATAGAGCAGGAGAGTTGTAGCCATGCTGCAATAAATAGGCTCAACCAGTTACACACTAACCTGTTTGTATCTAGTGCCTTTTTCACGATTTGGTCGATGTGGGAACTGAGGATTCAATTGGGGTTGTACTGGGGAGGCAATTTACTGTAGTGCAGCATCGACTGGTGCCCCAGAGTCACGGATCCTTTGTATAAAACAAGAAGGAAATCCAAGGTGAGAAGTTGTCTCAGCATGTGTTCATTGTTGTTATGTTGTTGTTTTTAGCCTGACAGAAACACAGAGAGCAAGGTGTCAACACCTCAACCCTGACAAAACAGTGTGAGGTGAATAAGAGTCAGAAGTGGAAGCATGTTGCAATACACCATGTATATTTGACAGTGTGATAGGAATATGAGTCAGAAGTGGAAATATGTTGCAATACTCCATGTATATCTGATAGTGAGGGGAATATGGGTCAGAAGTGGAAGTATCTGACAGTGTATATCTGAGGGGAACATGAGTAGAAGTGACAGGTGCACAGTAAACAGTGAAGTCCCTGGCTGTGCATGTGAAAATGCGCCTTACTCCCTATATAGTGCACTCACTACCTTTGACCAGGGCGTTCACATTTTATAGGGGGGGGGGGTCGTTCCACCAATTCTGTGCCTTTTGAGGAGTGTAACTTGGTGAGAAAAAACTTTAGATTTCACCTAATTTTAACTTTCTGTCATGAAGAGCACATGTTCAACTGAACAAAAAACAAGTTTTCCCATCACAAGAGTTTAAATGACAAAACATTCTATAATAAGTGTCTATTGAGTCCCAAATGTAACTTCTTTTTGGGCAGGTGGGATGGTAGAGTCCCACCTGGCCAACATCCGGTGAAATTGCAGAGCGCAAAATTCTAACTACATAATTATAAATACTTAACTTTCATAAAATCACAAGTGTAATGCACCAAAATAAAGCTTAACTTCTTGTTAATCCAGCCACTGTGTCAGATTTCAAAAAGGCTTTACGGCGAAAGCACACCAAGCGATTATCTGAGGACAGTGCCCCACATTCAAAAGCATGAAAAACATATTTCAACCAGGCAGGTGCGCCACGAAAGTCAGAATAATAAATGCCTTACCTTTGATCTTCTTCTGTGGCACTCTAAAACGTCCCAGATACATCACAAATGGTCTTTTTGTTCAATAATGTTCTTCTTTATATCCATAAAAACTCAGTTTAGCTGGCTTGCTTCAGTCAATAATCCACCCAGTTTCCCTCCATCAAAATGCATACAAAATGAATCCCAAACATTACTAATAAACTTTTCCAAACAAGTCAAACAACGTTTATAATCAAACCTTAGGTACCCTAATACGTAAATAAATGATACAATTTAAGACGGAGAATCATTATTGTCTTTATCGGAGAAAAATAACAAAGAACGCGCTCTCTTCCACGCGCTTGGAAACACTACATCCAAAATGGGAGCCAACTAGAAAAACTATCATTTCTGGCTCATTTAGCCAAAAACCAGCATTAAACTCTTTCTGAAGACTGTTGACATCTAGTGGAAGCCCTAGGAATTGCAATCTGGGAGGATTTCGCCTTATAACAAAAAGTGACAGGCATTGATAACACTGGTAGGCTGAATTTTGTTTTTGGGGGGATGGTTTGTCCTCGGGGTTTTGCCTGCCATATCAGTTCTGTTATACTCACAGACATAATTGTAACAGTTTTAGAAACGTTAGAGTGTTTTCTATCCAAATCTACCAATTATATGCATATCCTAGCTTCTGGGCCTGAGTAACAGGCAGTTTACTTTGGGCACGCTTTTCATCCGGACGTGAAAATACTGCCCCCTACCCAAGAGAGGTTAAGTAACATTGTTGACTGTAACAGAGTTGACAATTTCTTCTTAAATCAGCCCTAAATATCCTTGTGACAGGGGGATTGGAAGCTTGTTCTGTGCAACAGGGAGGGGCAATTGAATGCAAGCTTCACAAAAAAATGACATTGTTAAAACATTTCCAGTCTGTTTATCTATGGGTAACAGGGTTGACATGTTATGCTAGACCCGCTG
This sequence comes from Salmo salar, assembly GCF_965601325.2. NCBI lineage: Eukaryota > Metazoa > Chordata > Actinopteri > Salmoniformes > Salmonidae > Salmo > Salmo salar. The sequence goes on from NC_138291.1 coordinate 101,212,561, forward strand.
AGTTTTCCACCACAAAACACCAGAAAATGGCCAAAAAGAGTAGAACCAGCTCACCTACCTTTACACTATGATTTGACGATTAGATTTCAATTTTAAATTTGATATTTTTTTTTTTGAATAGTTTCACCATATTAAAACGAAAGTTTAGTTCACGTAACAGGGTTGACCTTCAGAAACATTTTGGTGTAAAATGGGTTAAAATCTTCCTGGAAGACAGGGGTTGGACTGAGGGACATGAAAAAATGCTGAATCTTTATTCATATTACAAATCTTATTTATTGCATTCTCCATTTGGTCTATATTAAAGGGCACTTCAGTGAATAACAGGCTTATAAAATGAAATATTGGTGCACAATTTCTACTTAAAATATCAAAGGGATGCAAAAGGTCCTTATAGTCTACTGCAACAAAGGGACAGAATGCTCCTGTGCTCATCACTGTGTTGCTTTAGCCGGAGAGCGATTAAAAAGACATCAACTGCCTCCTACCTAAATACCAGCAGTGTTGTAGCCTAATGTTGTTGATAGTAAATAAAGTAGTTGTCTGTAGAAAATGTGAACAATGCAGAAGTCAACCCTCAGCATATTTAATGGCCCTATTTGAACTCCAGCCATATGCTAGCCTTCATTATTTTGTCCCCCAATTACCATGTAACAAAATGCATTCTCACAACAGAATGAAAGGGTTGGAACTAGAGCTGTGGAAGTCATGAAATTTTGTCAGCTATTGATTGTCAAGCAAATAACTGACGGTCTCACGGTAATCAACCGTTAATTAACAAACACATTTAGCATCTCCTGGCTTCCACGCATAGCCTTCAAGCCACCGATGCAGACCTTTCGAACATCTACATTTAAAAAAGTATAATAAATTCATTTAATATAGCCTAAACCATCACAATAAAACCATTCTTTATTTTAGACAGGTCTAAAGAAACATGATATGAAGAATTATTGTCACGCTCTGACCTAAGAGCTGTTTTTTCTCTGTTTAGCTAGGTCAGGGTGTGATAGGGGGTGGGCATTCTATGTTGGTATTTCTATGTTTTGGCCGGGTATGGTTTCCAATCAGAGGCAGCTGTCTATCGTTGTCTCTGATTGGAAGCCATACTTAGGCAGCCTTTTTTCCCTTGGTTTTCGTGGGTAGTTGTTTTCTGTTTTGTTAGTATAACCTGACAGAACTGTTGGCTGTCATTTTGTTTTCTTTGTTTAAGTGTTTTCATTAAAAGTAAAGATGAGCACTCAACACGCTGCGCCTTGGTCCCCTTTATACGACGCGCATTACAATTATAGTCTATTCCAGATTAACCTCTCGGGGAGGTGGGACGAAATCGTCCCACACTATTCAACAGCCAGTGACAAATCAGAGCGCCAAATTTAAAACCACAAAATTTCATAATTCAAAGATCTCAAACATATTACTATTTTACACCAGTTGAAAGATAAGACTCTCGTTAATCTAACCACATTGTCCGATTTCAAAAAGGCTTTACAGCGAAAGCAAAACATTAGATTATGTCAGGAGAGTACACTGCCAAAAAAAAACACAGCCATTTTCAAAGCAAGCATATATGTCACAAAAACCAAAACCACAGCGAAATGCAGCACTAACCGTTGATGATCTTCATCAGATGACACTCCTAGGACATTATGTTATACAATAAATGCATGTTTTGTTCAATCAAGTTCATATTAATATCAAAAACCAGGTTTTTACATTAGCATGTGACTAGCATGTGACAAGCATTCCCACCGAACACTGCCGGTGAATTTACTAAATTACTCACGATAAACGTTCACAAAAAACATAACAATTATTTTAAGAATTATAGATACAGAACTACTCTATGCATTACATTTACATTTAAGTCATTTAGCAGACGCTCTTATCCAGAGCGACTTACAAATTGGTGCATTCACCTTATAATATCCAGTGGAACAACCACTTTACAATAGTGCATCTAAATCTTTTAAGGGGGGGTTAGAAGGATTACTTTATCCTATCCCAGGTATTCCTTAAAGAGGTGGGGTTTCAGGTGTCTCCGGAAGGTGGTGATTGACTCCGCTGTCCTGGCGTCGTGAGGGAGCTTGTTCCACCATTGGGGTGCCAGAGCAGCGAACAGTTTTGACTGGGCTGAGCGGGAACTGTGCTTCCTCAGAGGTAGGGAGGTGAGCAGGCCAGAGGTGGATGAACGCAGTGCTCTTGTTTGGGTGTAGGGCCTGATCAGAGCCTGAAGGTACGGAGGTGCCGTTCCCCTCACAGCTCCGTAGGCAAGCACCATGGTCTTGTAGCGGATGCGAGCTTCGACTGGAAGCCAGTGGAGAGAGCGGAGGAGCGGGGTGACGTGAGAGAACTTGGGAAGGTTGAACACCAGACGGGCTGCGGCGTTCTGGATGAGTTGTAGGGGTTTAATGGCACAGGCAGGGAGCCCAGCCAACAACGAGTTGCAGTAATCCAGACGGGAGATGACAAGTGCCTGGATTAGGACCTGCGCCGCTTCCTGTGTGAGGCAGGGTCGTACTCTGCGAATGTTGTAGAGCATGAACCTACAGGATCGGGTCACCGCCTTGATGTTAGTGGAGAACGACAGGGTGTTGTCCAGGGTCACTCCAAGGTTCTTAGCACTCTGGGAGGAGGACACAAGGCAGTTGTCAACCGTGATGGCGAGATCATGGAACGGGCAGTCCTTCCCCGGGAGGAAGAGCAGCTCCATCTTGCCGAGGTTCAGCTTGAGGTGGTGATCCGTCATCCACACCGATATGTCTGCCAGACATGCAGAGATGCGATTCGCCACCTGGTTGTCAGAAGGGGGAAAGGAGAAGATTAATTGTGTGTCATCTGCATAGCAATGATATGAGAGACCATGTGAGGATATGACAGAGCCAAGTGACTTGGTGTATAGCGAGAATAGGAGTGGGCCTAGAACAGAGCCCTGGGGGACACCAGTGGTGAGAGCACGTGGTGCGGAGACAGATTCTCGCCACGCCACCTGGTAGGAGCGACCTGTCAGGTAGGACGCAATCCAAGCGTGGGCCGCGCCGGAGATGCCCAGCTCGGAGAGGGTGGAAAGGAGGATCTGATGGTTCACGGTATCAAAGGCAGCAGATAGGTCTAGAAGGATGAGAGCAGAGGAGAGAGAGTTAGCTTTAGCAGTGCGGAGAGCCTCCGTGACACAGAGAAGAGCAGTCTCAGTTGAATGCCCAGTCTTGAAACCTGACTGATTAGGATCAAGAAGGTCATTCTGAGAGAGATAGCAAGAGAGCTGGCCAAGGACGGCACGTTCAAGAGTTTTGGAGAGAAAGGAGAGAAGGGATACTGGTCTGTAGTTGTTGACATCGGAGGGATCGAGTGTAGGTTTTTTCAGAAGGGGTGCAACTCTCGCTCTCTTGAAGACGGAAGGGACGTAGCCAGCGGTCAAGGATGAGTTGATGAGCGAGGTGAGGTAGGGGAGAAGGTCTCCGGAAATGGTCTGGAGAAGAGAGGAGGGGATAGGGTCAAGTGGGCAGGTTGTTGGGCGGCCGGCCGTCACAAGACGCGAGATTTCATCTGGAGAGGGAGGGGAGAAAGAGGTCAAAGCACAGGGTAGGGCAGTGTGAGCAGGACCAGCGGTGTCGTTTGACTAAGCAAACGAGGATCGGATGTCGTCAACCTTCTTTTCAAAATGGTTGACGAAGTCATCCGCAGAGAGGGAGGAGGGGGGGGAGGGGGAGGAGGATTCAGGAGGGAGGAGAAGGTAGCAAAGAGCTTCCTAGGGTTAGAGGCCGATGCTTGGAGTTTAGAGTGGTAGAAAGTGGCTTTAGCAGCAGAGACAGAAGAGGAAAATGTAGAGAGGAGGGAGTGAAAGGATGCCAGGTCCGCAGGGAGGCGAGTTTTCCTCCATTTCCGCTCGGCTGCCCGGAGCCCTGTTCTGTGAGCTCGCAGTGAGTCGTCGTGCCACGGAGCAGGAGGGGAGGACCGAGCCGGCCTGGAGGATAGGGGACAGAGGAAATCAAAGGATGCAGAGAGGGGGGAGAGGAGGGTTGAGGAGGCAGAATCAGGAGATAGGTTGGAGAAGGTTTGAGCAGAGGGAAGAGATGATAGGATGGAAGAGGAGAGAGTAGTGGGAGAGAGAGAGCGAAGGTTGGGACGGCGCAATACCATCCGAGTAGGGGCAGAGTGAGAAGTGTTGGATGAGAGCGAGAGGGAAAAGGATACAAGGTAGTGGTCGGAGACTTGGAGGGGAGTTGCAATGAGATTAGTGGAAGAACAGTATCTAGTAAAGATGAGGTCAAGCGTATTGCCTGCCTTGTGAGTAGGGGGGACGGTGAGAGGGTGAGGTCGAAAGAGGAGAGGAGTGGAAAGAAGGAGGCAGAGAGGAATGAGTCAAAGGTAGACGTGGGGAGGTTAAAGTCACCCAGAACTGTGAGAGGTGAGCCATCCTCAGGAAAGGAACTTATCAAGGCGTCAAGCTCATTGATGAACTCTCCAAGGGAACCTGGAGGGCGATAAATGATAAGGATGTTAAGCTTGAAAGGGCTGATAACTGTGACAGCATGGAATTCAAATGAGGAGATAGACAGATGGGTCAGGGGAGAAAGAGAGAATGTCAACTTGGGAGAGATGAGGATTCCAGTGCCACCACCCCGCTGGCTCGATACTCTAGGGGTATGCGAGAACACGTAGTCAGACGAGGAGAGAGCAGTAGGAGTAGCAGTGTTATCTGTGGTAATCCATGTTTCCGTCAGCGCCAGGAAGTCTAGGGACTGGAGGGTAGCATAGGCTGAGATGAACTCAGCCTTGTTGGCCGCAGACCGGCAGTTCCAGAGGCTGCCGGAGACCTGGAACTCCACGTGGGCGCTGGGACCACCAGGTTAGAGTGGCAGCGGCCACGCAGTGTGGAGCGTTTGTATGGCCTGTGCAGAGGGGAGAGAACAGGGATAGACAGACACATAGTAGACAAGCTACAGAAGAGGCTACGCTAATGCAAAGGAGATTGGAATGACAAGTGGACTACACGTCTCGAATGTTCAGAAAGTTAAGCTTACGTTGCAAAAATCTTATTGACTAAAATGATACAGTACTGCTGGCTGGTGGAGTAGGCTAGCTAGCAGTGGCTGCGTTGTTGACTTTGAACGTGTAGCTGGCTAGGTAACCTCGATAGTTTCAGTACTACACCTTGTCATGATACAAAGCAACTTTGTAGCTAGCTAGCTAACATAACACTAATCAAGACGTTCCTTGTAATGTATTTACTTTCTACAATGCTGCTCGTCGGTAATAGTTGGCTGGGTTAGGAAAAATGGCGTCTCGGGGGACGGAAATAGCTGGCTAGCTAACCTCGATGGCTGGCTAGCTAACCTCGGTAATTACTAGACTACACAATTATCAAGCTATGACAAAGACAACTAAGTAGCTAGCTAGCTAGCTAACACTGCACTAGTCAAATCGTTCCGTTGTAAAGTATTAGTATCTACAGCGCTGCTAGTCGGTAACGGTTGGCTAGCTAGCAGTGGGTTAATGATGACTAGGTGTGTTGACTAAGTCTGGCGCCGCGTCGCGGCTGGCTAGCTCACCTCGATAATTACTCAAACTACACAATTATCTTAGATACAGAGACAGCAAAGACAACTATGTAGCTGGCTAACTAACACTAACACCACACTAATCAAGTCGTTAGGTTGTAATGTAATAGTTTCTACAGTGCTGCTAGTCGGTAGAAGTTGGCTAGCTAGCAGTGATGACTAGCTAGCTAGCAGCTAGCAGTGTTGACTACGTTAGGAGGACGAAGATAGCTAGCCTCGATAATTACTCAATTACTCTAAACTACACAATTATCTTTGATACAAAGACAGCTATGTAGCTAGCTAAGAAGAATTGCTCAGATCAAACAAATCAAGCCGTTGTAATGTAGTGAAGTGTAATATTACCTGTGGAGCGAAGCGTAGTGCGACTGCTCGCTCCAAACCGGAAGTTACTATCTAGCACTCGCTATGTCCGATTTTAAAATAACTTTTCGGTGAAAGCACATTTTGCAATATTCTCAGTAGATAGCCCGGCATCACAGGGCTAGCTATTTAGACACCCAGCAAGTTTAGCACTCACCAAAGTCAGATTTACTATAAGAAAGTGTAAATAAGGGTCACGCGCACGACGCATTTCGTGACAAAAAAAATCGAAATATTCCATTACCGTACTTTGAAGCATGTCAACCGCTGTTTAAAATCAATTTTTATGCAATTTTTCTCGTAAAAAAGCGATATTATTCCGACCGGGAGTGGTGGTTTTCGTTCAAAGACGAAAGAATAAAAACATGGAGTCGACTCGTGCACGCGACTCAGTCTCATAGTACTGTGACCGGCCACTATCCAAACGCGCTACTGTTTTTCAACCAGGGCCTGCAAAGCCACGATTCAGCTTTTTGCCGCCTTCTGAGAGCCCATGGGAGCCGTAGGAAGTGTCACATAACAGCAGAGATCCCCTGTATTGGATAGAGATAATCAAGAAGGCCAAGAAATGGTCAGACAGGGTACTTCCTGTACAGAATCTTCTCAGGTTTTGGCCTGCCAAATGAGTTCTGTTATACTCACAGACACCATTCAAACAGTTTTAGAAACTTTGGAGTGTTTTCTATCCAAAGCTAATAATTATATGCATATTCTAGTTTCTGGGCAGGAGTAATAATCAGTTTAAATCGGGTACGTTTTTTATCCAGCTGTGAAAATACTGCCCCCTAGCCATAACAGGTTAATGTTTTAGGGACTCCTGAGAAAACCAGCAAACGAGGCTGTCGTCTTGTGAAACAGTGGATGTAAAGAATCTAGCAAGCTAAAGCATTTACTGCAAATTGAATGTACAATTATTTAAGCTTGCCTTGCAATGCAGCTGAAGTAACGTAGCTAGCTAACTATTTACTTGCTTATTGTGTGGTGTGGGATAAAAATAACTGTATGCCTATGGATCTGTAGCTAGCTACAGTATGTAGCCGATCTGTGTATGGACCCTAAAACGTTAGATTCTGAACTAATATTTATACCAATCTATGAACCTCAGCTATCATAGTTGTTGTATCAACTTCAAGTCTGAATGGCATTAATGAAGCCTATGGTTAGAGTATAATATAATAACTTTATTGTTCCAAGGATGCAAGTCCAATATACACATGTACTGTAGTTATTACCACGCATGAGATCCCCACATTGTAGCCTGTACATTGAATATATTCACTGATCATGTACTCTTCCTTGGCTCAGTTGGTAGAGCATGGTGTTTGCAACGCCAGCATGGTGTGTGAAACGCCAGGGTTGTGGGTTCGATTCCCATGGGGGGCCAGTACAAAAATTTTTTTTTTTTTTAAATGCATGAAATGAAATGTATGCATTCACTAATGTAAGTCGCTCTGGATAAGAGCGTCTGCTAAATGACTAAAATGTAAATGTAACTAAAGGTGTGGTTCAGGTATGAATCTCTGAGACATTCTTTTACAGTCATATCAAAAACTTGAATGATGCTGTGTCTGCATGTATGTATTACAATTATACACTTCAACAGTGTTTACCACTCCTGCTCCTGGGACATCAATGATTACACATTGTAACTATGCAATAGACTAGAAACATGATTGATTTGTAATTCATGCATACAGAAAAAAAATATGCATATCTAACTCCCTTCATCTGCATTAATCTGAGGACACAGGATAGTATTTCAATGAGAGACTTAAATTCAATCAGTGGAGAATGTGAAACGCTTTATTGAAAGAAGTTCATTATTAAGGTGTTATAGATACATAAATGCCTTATAATAATTGTAATATTAAATTAAAAATATAAGTTCAGTCTGTACTTCAATGCACATATGGTGTGCATTATAAAATGAGGAAGAAAGATGAGGTGGGGAGAGAGGTGTAGAAGACAGAAAGGGAAAGAGGTAAGAACAGCGGCAGACAGCATATGATTCATGAATTACAGTGCTACCCTAATATTCTCTCAGTTCATCACAATTGTCTCCTAACCAGCCTTGGGCCCCCAGTTGGCCCGAAGGTTTTCTTAAGAGCGGGTAAGGTGGCGATGACGGGACTGGCTTCCTCTCTCACATCAAAAAATACCTGCAGATGAGTGACAAATGGGTAGAAAGAGAGCATGATTATACCTTGTTTTTTTTATTCTAACATGGTCAGTCATCTTAATCAGGACGTGAAATGTAAAACTGACCTTGGATCATTAGCTCTGGGACTACTACATCTCTGTCTGTATTTCAATGTAAAGCATCTCTTTAATAATACTTCCTGTTAACCCGACCAAGTGACATCTCACCTATGATCATGCTGTGCCCTCTGTGTCAGCCAGTTCAGATGTGGGAGGGGTTCACCAAATCAGCTGATATAACCTAGAGGATTTAGGGAGAAGGGGGATAGGGATGAAGTGTAAAGCAAGAGAGACTGTTATTGTGTGTGTGTGTGTGGTCTCACCTGGTGTCCACACTAAGTGGCTAGAGTACTTTATGCTGACAAAACAGACACATGAGGACAAACAATAGAAGATAATGTCAATAGATGATACTGTATGTGACGCAGACACATATCGGAGTGTACATGAAACATTTAAATATAGAGGGCTATGTGTCTCACCACATGGTTATTGCAAGGCTAACCCCCAGGGAAATCATGACTTCGCAGCAACAGATAGCAACAGATAGTCCAGTGAAAATGGCTGTGTTTATGTGGTGTAAATCTGGAAATTAGCAACTGGCATTTTAAGGGTTTTTAAATTAATGCATGTGAGACAGGTTCCATGTGCAACAAGACAGGCAGAGATGGAGAAAAAGAACACAGAACAGTTTAATTACCTCTGGTTAAGGACACTTTTGCCAGCAATAAAGCTTCCATGGCCTGTTCCTCAGACAATGAACATCTGGCAATATCTACAGAAAACAGCTTATTTTTTATAGATATGAAAACAATAACTGAGATATGACCGTTCAATCTAAAACAGCAGATGTCATTTTTAGGATACATCAATGCAGCCCAGTACTGCTTTCCTGAAATGTCATCTTCGTAGGTGTCCGCTTTGACTTAATTTGTGTCAGAAAAAGTTCCTTTCAGAACTATTATTTTTGATTGAAAATAAAAAACTTTTGCTCTCGACAAAAATACACAAATGTACCTCCATAGCACATAACACTTTTCCTGTGAATAACCACACTTTCATACAAACGTGCTACTGTATGCAAAATTATTGACGCACAACCGAAGATGCTGCCATATCCTGCCAGCACGTCCAGAAGCGAGCCACTCAGGAACAGAATGATGACGCGTGGAAGAAGGAAAGGAATGAGATGGGAACAGCAATTTGTTGCAAGTTGGGACGGAGGGCTAATAGCTGAACAATAGACTATTCAACCTTTACTAAAGAATAGTCTAATAGCCGAGCTAGGTGTGAAAACCCCCCCTCCTATCACAGACCAGATTTGCCCTAATGACCAAGGGGTAGCTTGCTACTCAATGTAATAAAGTAATGACTTTTCAAATAAGTTACCTTACACGTTATGTTGGCTGACAATTTGTTAGCTATGCTGTCCTTACGAACCACATAGCATATCATTACAGCAGTATGTACCAGTATGTTAGCTAGCTACCTAACGTTAGTTAAATATCAAACCTGTCAGTATATTAACTATAGGCTATCTAAATACCCAACTTTTATTGACTTGATTATTCTCGTCATTCTTAGCATAGCTAAATGGTATAGTCGTTGTGCTTTCTCAATGGACATTCGGGTGCTTTCGTAAATTCACTCTGGCTATCTACAGGCTGGACAATAGAACGAGTCAAAATTCACCCAAGGCTGAAAAACGGCTTAAGAACGTTAGCTAAACTGGAACAATAGCGCAAGCACACAGCAAATGAATGGAATCGAACGTTCGCAGAGCCTGTTTTGACTGGAATGACGCTTAGAATTCCATAAAACATGTATCCCTTTTTATTTTACCACTACAATCTGTTCGTCGGAAGAAACTAGAAAAAAAAAAACTTGTGTAGAAAGTAAACATCCGCATCTCGCTGGTGGCAACTGTGCTTATGTCTGCGTAATGAAAAGTAAAAAATAAAAACGTATAATTCTGGTCTAGCGACCGATGACAAACGAGCTCGCTGCCCAGACTTACATAATTACAACAAGGAGATTCTCCTGATTAAAATGGTGCCCGTGTAACAGTTTTGCTTCCGTCCATCTCTTCGCCTTTACCTGGGCTTGAACCATGGACCCTCTGGACACATAGACAACAGCCACCCTCGAAGCATCATTACCCATCACTCCACAAAAGTCGCGGCCCTTGCAGAGAAGGGGAACAACTACTTCAAGGTCTCAGAGCGAGTGACGTCGCCAATTGAAACGCTATTAGCGTACACCCGCTAACTAGCTAGCCATTTCACACCGGTTACACCCAACTTGAAAAAAATCAAAATGTACACATTGCGAGATATTTGGCGAAATAGACAGAGATGCCTATATTTCCCCCATAGGAAACAATGGGAAGACCGCAGAGTTCCGATATTATTTTAGTTGTTTACATTTTCACTATAAACAACGTGAGCAGGTCTCATTGCCAACAATAGCAAAGCAGGCATTGTGACGTTGAACAACAAGCTGGGAATAGAACGTTCGGAAGGCGAGTTAGTGCCCCGATGCTCAGTAGAACTAATAGGAGCTGGCAGGTTGAAAAAAGCACTAAGGCCTGTTTTTTTTCGCAATTACTTCAAAACGACGGCAAGCAGCTGGGAAATATGGTCTTATTATGAAAGTGGGCTCCACGGCGGATGCAATTGACTAGTTTTTATCAGAAAAGAACGTTGTTAAAGATTTCATGTGTCTAGCCTACTATCTACACAGATTTCAGAGGACTCTCGTCTGAGTGTACCAGAGCGCTGAATAATTACTTTGCAAGCGCTCAACACCGGTTGAATATGGCCAGTGTCAGTAAACGTCGGGAAAAAACATTATTAAATTGTTTCCAGCCCCACATTTACAGTCACCAATGCTCTGGTTAACACGAAAACACAATTTTACACGCTAGGGCGAGTAAAATGGTCAGAGTGGTCTCATTTGTGTCTGGAAGTAGCTAGCCAAAGTTAGCTTTGGTGCTTGACTGCCGTTGTAAGGCCAGAACGCTCAAATCAACCCTACTCCTCGGCCCGAACGTCCAGTGTGCACTCCGAGAGCAAAACGGTCTGAATTTACAAACACCGTAATATTACTCAAATTAAGCCAAATTTCTTAAAATCAATCCCATATACTATGTCATTACAAAAAAGTTTTTAAATTCTCTAGTAATGCCAATACGGAATACTATCAAATGCTTCTCAAAGATGCCCTCTGGTGGTCAAACTAGCAATAACTTGCAGTAACAGAAGAAATGGATGAGAATTAAATGACGTGTCACAGAATGCTGCAGCAGCACGCAGTGTGTGCCGCAACTTTTAAAGGAGGAACCACTATAGGTGTTCCTTTTGTCCAGGTGGGAAAGGGCAATGTGGAGTGCAACAGAGATTCATCATCTGTGGATATGTTAGGGTGGCATGCAAATTGGAGTGGGTCTAGGTATTATGGGATAATGGTGTTGATGTGAGCCATGACCAGCCTTTCAAAGCACTTCATGGCTACAGGCGTGAGTGCTACGGGTTGGTAGTCATTTAGGCAGGTTGCCTTAGTGTTCTTGAGCACAGGGACTATGGTCGTCTGCTTGGAACATGTTGGTATTAAAACCTGTAAGCCGCTCTGGATAAGAGCATCTGCTAAATGACTAAAATGTCAAATGTAAATGTACCTCTCTAGGATATATGGGATGGTAGCGTCCCACCTCGCCAACAGCCAGTGAAATAGCAGAGCGCCAAATTCAAAACAACAAAAATCTCATAATTCAAATTTCTCACACATACAAGTATTATACACCATTTTAAAGATAATATTCTCGTTAATCCAACCACATTGTCCGATTTCAAAAAGGCTTTACGGCGAAAGCATAGCATTAGATTATGTTAGGACAGCACCTAGACAAGAAAAACCACACAGCCATTTTCCAAGCAAGGAGAGGCGTCACAAAAACCAGAAATACAGCTAAAATTAATCACTAACCTTTGATGATCTTCATCAGATGTCACTCATAGGACTTCATGTTACACAATACATATATGTTTGAGCTCATGACAATTTTCCAGACACATGACTGAATAAGCTCTTATTCTCTTCCCATTCACAGTAGAAGCCTGAAACAAGGTTCTAAAGACTGTTGATATCTAGTGGAAGCCTTAGGAAGTGCAAAATGACCCCACATACACTGTATATTGGATAGGGAATGACTTGAAAAACTACAAACCTCAGATTTCCCACTTCCTGGTTGGATTTTTCTCAGGTGTTTGCCTGCCATTTGAGTTCTGTTATACTCACAGACATCATTCAAACAGTTTTAGAAACTTCAGTGTTTTCTATCCAAATCTACTAACTATATGCATATTCTAGCTTTTGTGCCTGAGTAGCAGGCATTTTATTTTGGGCATGTTTTTCATCCAAGCTACTCAATACTGCCCCCCTTTCCTAGAGAAGTTAAGGACTCAGACAGGGAGAGGTTGAAAATGTCAGTGAAGACACTTGCCAGTTGGTCAGCGCATGCTCGGAGTACACGTCCTGGTAATCCTTCTGGCCTTGCGGCCCTATTATCCTAAAAAGGTTATCCTTTTTAGATTGAACTATACTTAATATATTACCGTCACCAAATAATGATTAAAAATACACTGTTTTGCAATGAAGGTCTACAGTAACCTCAACAGCACTCTCTAGGGTAGCACCATTGTATAGCCAGAGGACAGCTAGCTTCCATCCTCCTCGGGGTACATCGACTTCAATACTAAATCTAGGAGGCTTATGGTTCTCACCCCCTTCCATAGACTTACACAGTAATTATGACAATTTCTGGAGGCCGTCCTCCAACCTATCAGAGCTCTTGCAGCATGAACTGCCATTGTCCACTCAATAATAGGATCAGAGAATTAATCTAGTTCTGACTGCAGTGAATAAATTGTCGTGAGTAGTTGACTCAAAGAGAGAGAAAGACAAGTGTATTTCTTCTAAAATGAAGGAGATACAACAGAGAGATAGAGAGAGAGGCATATTGTCATTTTTTTGATTTTCACTTACTTACTGTAGCTAGCAAATGCAGCTAGCAAATTTTGCCTACTAGAACACTTGGCTCAAAGATAGGGATGCTACGTTAGCTAGCTGGTTATGACTATCCAAAACAACACTGGAACTCTTCCAAGTCAAGGTAAGCTTTTGGTTTTACAAATGTATTGTGACTGTGGCCCACCGGTGTAACTGCTAAACTGACGTTATTGCATGATTGTAGCGGGTTTAATAATGCGTTAGTTCTATTAACTTTGTTGACTATGACGTTACATTAGCTAACATGGTGACAATGATTTAGGCTGTGTGTAGCAGTTATGAAATGGTTAGACTTGGAACTTTTTTTCTCCTGGTCACGTTCAGCTGATGTGTTGTACATTGAAGTCCACAAGCGAAGTGAAAAGGTGAGAGGAGGAGAGCGCATAGATGCAATAAGGAATACAACATGGCTGCTATGAAAGTGAACTGTGTTTGCGTCTGATCAGGGGTGTTTTCATTCTGCCGATTCTGTTGAAAAACTCTTCTTATAAGGTAGCAAACGGAACAAAACGGGGATAAACACACCTGAATTCGTCCAATAGAAACTTGTTTGCAACTATTTGACTAATGATTACACCGTAGATTAGCTAGGTGCAGGCAAGAGTGTGCAAGGCAGTATTGAATGTGTCACTGTCTGTCCATGATTCACTGTCTGTTCATGTGTCACTGTCCATCACCTCAACAACAACAAAACTCTTGACCTGTGCACCTACGTTGTTAACTTGAATTCATAGGCTAGGTTGTAGCAACCTCATGATGGGTAAAGGGAAAATGTGTGTATCGTGTAGTAGCCGAAAACGATTGATTTTACATTGAACTGGGTGAATGGAATATCAATGACAGTCATCCAATATGGTGTAATAGTAATAAGGCCATGCTCCTAAAACAATAAATAAAAAAATTGTGCCCCCTAATCGTAAACGGAACTGACCGCTACTGGACCGTACATACATATCCTAACCAGATGCCATGGATTACAGGCATCCGTACTGAACTAAAGGCTAGAGCTGCCACTTTCAAGGAGCGGGACACTAACCTGGACACTTAAAAAAAATCCCTCTATGCCCTCCGACGAACTATCAAACAGGCAAAGCGCCAATACAGGACTAAGATTGAATGCTACTACACATGCTTTGTCGCTTGTCAGATGTGGCAGGGCCTGCAAACTATCACGGATTACAAAAGGAAACACAGCCACGAGCTGCCCAATGACACAAGCCTACCAGACGAGCTAAATGCCTTCTATGCTCGCTTCGAGGAAAGCAACACTGAAGCATGCATGAGAGCACCAGCTATTCCGGATGACTGTATGATCACGCTCTCCATAGCCAATGTGAGTAAGAACTTTAAACAGGTTAACATTCAGACAGATTACCAGGACGTGTGCACAGAGCATGCGCTGACCACCAGGCAAGTGTCGTCACTGACATTTTCAACCTCTCCCTGACCCAGTCTGTAATAACTACATGTTTCAAGCAGACCACCATAGTCCATTGTGCCCAAGAACACCAAAGTTACCTGTCTAATTGACTATCGCCTCATAGCACTCACATCAACACCATAATCCAAGACACACTGGACCCACTCCAATTTGCATACCACACCAACTGATCCACAGATTATGCAATCTCTATGCATTCCACACTGCCCTTTCCCACTTGGACAAAAGGAACACCTATGTGAGAATGTTGTTCATAGACTATAACTCAGCGTTCAACACCATAGTGCCCTCAAAGCTAAACTAAACTAAATTCCATTGGACTGAAACCCTCCCTCTGCAACTGGATCCTGGACTTCCTGACGGGCCGTCCCCAGGTTGTGAGGGTAGTCAACAACACATCCGTCATGCTGACCCTCAACACGGGTGCCCATCAAGGGTGTGTGCTTAGTCTCTTTCTGTACTCCCTGTTCACCCAACAACCTCTCCCTCAACGTCTGCAAGAGAAAAAAGCTGATTGTGGACTACAGAAAACAGAGGGCCGAGCAGATTTGGCATGGGCCCTCAGATCCCAAAAAGTTCTACAGCTGCACCATAGAGAGCATCTTGATTGGCTGCATCAGTGCTTGGCAACTGCTTGGCATCCATCCGCAAGGCGCTACAGAGGGTAATGCGTACGGCCCAGTAGATCACTGGGGCCAAGCTCCCTACCACACAGGACCTCTATACCAGGCAGAGTCAGTATTTTTTTCAAAGACTCCAGCCACCCAAGCCACAGACAGTTCTCTCTGCAACAGCATGGCAAGCGGTAACAATGCACCAACATGTCTGGAATGTCTGGAACCAACATGACACTGAACAGCTTCTACCCCCAAGCCATAAGATTTCTAAAGATTTCTAAACAAGTCCCATAAATAGCTAATAAAATGGCTACCCGGAATACATGCACTGATCCTTTTTTGCACTGACTCTATGGACACACACACTACATACCCCCCCCCCCCACACACACACACATAACATATACACACATGCATACTGACATCACACACATATGCTGCTGATACTCACCTTACCCCTACCTATATGTACAGTACATCACTAACTCAATTACCTGGTACCTCTGCACATCAACTCTGTACTGGTCATCTCTGTATATAGTAATGTTATTACCTGGTACCTCTGCACATCAATGTAGTACTGGTAATCTCAATATATAGTCATGTTATTACCTGGTAATCTCTGTCATGTTATTATTTTTATTAGTTGTTCACTGTGTCACTATTTCAATTTTATCTTTAACTCTGCATTGTTGGAAAAGGACACATAAGTAAGCATTTCATTGTTAGTCTACATCTGTTGTACACGAAGCATTTAAAATCAAATCAAACTTTGTCACATGCGCCGAATACAACAAGTGTAGACTTTACCGTGAAATGCTTACTTACAAGCCCTTAACCAACAGTGCAGTTCAAGAGTTAAGAACATATTTACCAATAAACTAAAGTAAAAAAAATATATAAAAAGTAACACAATAAAATAACAATAACAAGGCTATATACAGGGGGTACCGGTACCGAGTAAGTGTGCCGGGGTACAGGTTAGTTGAGGTAATTTGTACATGTACATGTAGGTTTAAAGTAACTATGCATACAGTAGATAACAAACAGCGTCAATCAGCAGTATACAAAACAAATGGAGGGGGAGTGTAAATGTAAATAGTCCTGTGGCCATCTGATTTAATTGTTCAGCAGCCTTAGGGCTTGGGGTTAGAAGCTGTTAAGAAGCCTTTTGGTTCTAGACTTGGCACTCCGGTACCGCTTGCCGTGTGGTAGCAGAGAAAACGGTCTATGACTTGGATGACTGGAGTCTCTGACAATATTATGGGCTTTCCTCTGACACCGCCTATTATATAGGTCCTGGATGGCAAGAAGCTTGGCCCAAGTGATATACTGGGCCGTACGCACTAACCTCTATAGCGCCTTATGGTCCGATGCCGAGCAGTTGCCATACCAGGCGGTGATGACCAACTGGTCATGATGCTATCGATGGTGCAGCTGTGGAACTTTTTGAGGATCTGGGGACCCATGCCAAATCTTTTCAGTATCCCGAGGGGGAAAATACTTTGTTGTGACCTCTTCACGACTGTCTTGGTGTGTTTGGACCATCATAGTTTGTTGGTGATGTGGACACCCCGTCGATGTTAATGGGGGCCTGTTCGGCCCTCCTTTTCCTGTAGTCCACGATCAGCTCCTTTGTCTTGCTCACATTGAGGGAGATGTTGTTGTCCTGGACCCACACTGCCAGTTCTCTGACCTTCTCCCTATAGGCTGTCTCATCATTGTCGATGATCAGGCCTACCACTTTTGTGTCCTCAGCTAACTTAATGATGGTTTTGGAGTTGTGTTTGACCACGCAGTCATGGGTGAACAGGGAGAACAGGAGGGGTCTAAGTATCCACCCCTGAGGGGCCCCAGTGTTGAGGATCAGTGTGGCAGATGTGTTGTTGCCTACCCTTACCTCCTGGGACCGGCCCGTCAGGAAGTCCAGGGTCCAGTTGCAGAGGGAGATGTTTAGTCCCAGGGTCCTTAGCTTAGTGATCAGCTTCGTGGACACTATGGTGTTGAGTGCTGAGCTGTAGTCAATATACAGCATTCTCACATAGGTGTTGCTTTTGTCCAGGTGGGAAAGGGCAATGTGGAGTGCGATTGAGATTGCCTCGTCTGTGGTCTGTCATGGCGGAATGCGAATTGGAGTGGATTTAGGGTATCCGGGAGGATGCTGTTGATGTGAGCCACGGCTAGCCTTCAAAGCACTTGATGGCTACCAATGTGAGTGCTATGGGCGGTAATCATTTAGGCAGGTTACCTTTGCTTCCTTGGGCAGAGGGACTATGATGGTCTGCTTGAAACATGTACAGTTGAAGTCGGAAGTTTAAATACACATTAGCCAAATATATTTAAACTCAGTTTTCACAATTCCTGACATTAAATCCTACTTAAAAAGACCTTGTCTTAGATCAGTTAGGATCACCACTTTATTTTAAGAATGTGAAATGTCAGAATAATAGTAGAGAGAATGATTTACTTCAGATTTTCTTTCTTTCATCACATTCCCAGTGAGTCAGAAGTTTACACACTCAATTAGTAGCATTGCCTATAAATTGTTTAACTTGGGTCAAATGTTTTAGGTGGCCTTCCACAAGATTCCCACAATAAGTTGGGTGAATTTTGGCCCATTCCTCCTGACAGAGCTGGTGGAAATGAGTCAGGTTTGTAGGCCTCCTTGCTCATGCTTTTTCAGTTCTGCCCACAAATTTTCTATAGGATTGAGGTCAGGGCTTTGTGATGGCTATTCCAGTACCTTGACTTTGTTGTCCTTAAGCCATTTTGCCACAACTTTGGAAGTATGCTTGGGGTCATTGTCCATTTGGAAGACCCATTTGCGACCAACTTCCTGACTGATGTCTTGCGATGTTGCTATAATATATCAACGTAATTTTCCTCCCTCATTATGCCATCTATATTGTGAAGTGCACCAGTCCCTCCTGCAGCAAAGCACCTTCACTACATGATGCTGCCACCCCCGTGCTTCACGGTTGGCATCGTGCTCTTCAGCTTGCAAGCCTCCCTCTTTTTCATCCAAGCATAACGATGGACATTATGGCCAAACAGTTCTATTTTTGTTTCATCAGACCAGATCATACTTTTTTTCTCCAAGAAGTATGATCTTTGTCCCCATGTGCAGTTGCAAACCGTAGTCTGGCATAATTATGGCGGTTTTGGAGCAGTGGCTTCTTCCTGAGCAGCCTTTCAGGTTATGTCGATATAGGACTCGTTTTACTGTGAATATAGATACTATTACACCTGTTTCCTCCAGTATCTTCACAAGGCCCTTTGCTGTTGTTCTGGGATTGATTTGCACTTTGCGCACCAAAGTACGTTCATCTCTAGGAGACAGAACGCGTCTCCTTGCTGAGCGGTATGACGGCTGCGTGGTCCCATGGTGTTTATACTTGCGTAATATTGTTTGTACAGATGAACGCGGTACCTTCAGGTGTTTGGAAATTGCTCCGAAGGATGAGCCAGACTTGTGGAGGTCTACAATTTTTTTTTCTGAGGTCTTGGCTGATTTCTTTTGATTTTCCCATGATGTCAAGCAAAGAGGCACTGAATTTGAAGGTAGGCCTTGAAATACATCCACAGGTACAGTTGTGGCCAAAAGTTTTGAGAAAGACACATATTAATTCATTATATATTTTTGTCCGATTTTACTATGGAATACTGAAGTATAATTACAAGCATTTCATAAATGTCAAAGGCTTTTATTGACAATCACATGAAGTTGATGCAAAGAGCCAATATTTGCAGTGGTGACCTTACTTTTTCAAGACCTTTGCAATCCACCCTGGCATGCTGTCAATTAACTTCTGGGCCACATCCTGACTGATGGCAGCCCATTCTTGCATAATCAACGCTTGGAGTTTGTCAGAATTTGTGGGTTTTTGTTTGTCCACCTGCCTCATGGGGATTGACCACAAGTTCTCAATGGGATAAAGGTCAGGGGAGTTTTCTGGCCATGGACCCAAAATATCAATGTTTTGTTCCCCGAGACACTTAGTTATCATTTTTGCCTTATGGCAATGTGATCCGTCATGCTGGAAAACGCTTGTTCGTCACCAAACTGTTCCTGGATGGTTGGGAGAAGTTGCTCTCGGAGGATGTGTTGGTACCATTCTTTATTCATGGCTGTGTTCTTAGGCAAAATTGTGAGTGAGCCCAATCCCTTGGCTGAGAAGCAACCCCACACATGAATGATCTCAGGATGTTTTACTGTTGGCATGACACAGGACTGATGGTAGCGCTCACCTCATCCTCTCCGGACAAGCTTTTTTCCAGATGCCCCAAACAATCGGAAAGGGGATTCATCAGAGAAAATGACTTTACCCCAGTCCTCAGCAGTCCAATCCCTGTACCTTTTGCAGAATGTCAGTCTGTCCCTGATGTTTTTCCTGGAGAGAAGTGGCTTCTTTGCTGCCCTTCTTGACACCAGGCCATCCTCCAAAGTCTTTGCCTCACTGTGCGTGCAGATGCAGTCACACCTGCCTGCTGCCATTCCTGAGCAAGCTCTGCACTGGTGGTGCCCCGATCCCGCAGCTGAATCAACTTCAGGAGACGGTCCTAGTGCTTGCTGGACTTTCTTGGGCGCCCTGAAGCCTTCTTCACAACAACTGAACCGCTCTCCTTGAAGTTCTTGATGATCCGATAAATGGTTGATTTAGGTGCAATCTTACTGGCAGCAATATCCTTGCCTGTGTAGCCCTTTTTGTGCAAAGCAATAACGATGGCACGTGTTTCCTTGCAGGTAACCATGTTTGACAGAGGAAGAACAATGATTCAAAGCACCACCCTCCTTTTGAAGCTTCCAGTCTGTTATTCGAACTCAATCAGCATGACAGAGTGATCTCCAGCCTTGTCCTTGTCAACACTCCCACCTGTGTTAACGAGAGAATCACTGACATGATGTCAGCTGGTCCTTTTGTGGCAGGGCTGAACTGCAGTGGAAATGTTTTTGGGGATTCAGTTCACTTGCATGCCAAAGAGGGACTTTGCAATTAATTGCAATTCATCTGATCACTCTTCATAACGTTCTGGAGTATATGCAAATTGCCATCATACAAACTGAGGCAGCAGACTTTGTGAAGATTAATATTTGTTTCATTCTCAAAATGTTTGGCCATGACTGTACACCTCCAATTGACTCAAATGATGTCAATTACCCTATCAGAAGCTTCTAAAGCCATTACATCATTTTCTGGAGTTTTCCAAGCTGTTTAAAGTCACAGTCAACTTAGTGTACGTAAACTTCTGACCCACTGGAATTGTGATACAGTGAATTATAAATGAAATAATCTGTCTGTAAACAATTGTTGGAAAAATTACTTGTGTCATGTACAAAGTAGATGTCCTAACCGACTTGTCAAGACATTTGTAGAGTTGTTGAAAAGTTTTAATGACTCCAACCTAAGTGTATGTAAACTTCCGACTCAACTGTAGGTATTACAGACTCGGTCAGGGAGAGGTTGAAAATGTCAATGAAGACACTTGCCAGTTGGTCCGCGCACGCTTTGAGTACACGTCCTGGTAATCCGTCTGGTCCCGCGGCTTTGTGAACGTTGACCTTTTTAAAGGTCTAGCTCACATTGGCTACCGAGAGCGTTATCACACAGTCATGCAGAACAGCTGGTGCTCTCATGCATGGTTCAGTGTTGCTTGCTTCAACGTGAGCATAAAATGCATTTAGCTTTCCCTTTGTAGTCTGTAGTAGTTTTACCTTTGTAGTCCGTAATAATTTTTCAAGCCCTGCCACATCTGACGAGCATCAAAGCCAGTGTAGTAGGATTCAATCTTAATCTTCTATTGATGCTTTGCTTGTTTGTTGGTTCGTCTGAGGGCATTATGCGGATGTTGCCTGCAATCCATGGCGTCTGGTTGGGTTATGTACGTACGGTAACTGTGGGGACGACGACGTCGTTGCACTAATTGATGATGCCGATGACTGAGGTGGAATACTCCTCAATGCCGTGTGATGAATCCCAGAACGTATTCCTGTCTGTGCTAGCAAAACAGTCCTGTAGTGTAGCATCCGTGAGATCTGACCGCTTCCATATTGAGTGAGTTACTGGTACTTCCTGCTTTAGTTTTTGCTTGTAAGCAGGAGTCAGGAGGATAGAAATATTGTCTGATTTTCCAAATGGAGGGCGGTGGAAAGCTTTGTATGGATCTCTGTGTGTGGAGTAAAGGTGGTCTAGAGTTTTTTATGTGACATGTTACATAAAGTTATATATGTAACATGCTGGTAAAAGTTTGGTAAAATTGATTTAAATTTGCCTGCATTAAAGTCCCTGGCAACTAGGTGTGCCGCTTTTGGATGAGCATTTTCATGTTTGCTTATGGCCTTGTAGAGTTGGTTGAGTGTATCTTAGTGCCAGCATCGGTTTGTGGTAGTAAATAGGCGGCTTCGAATAATATAGATGAGAACTCTCTTGGTAGATAGTGTGTTCTACAGCTTATCATAAGGTACTCTACTTCAGGCGAGCAATACCTCAAGACTTCTTTAATATTAGACATTGCGCACCAGCTGTTATTGACAAAAAGACACACACCCCCACCCCTCGTCTTACCAGACGTAGCTTCTTCTCTGTTCTGCCAGTGCATGGAAAATACCACCAGCTCTATATTATCCGTGTCATTGTTCAGCCACAACTCGGTGAAACATAAGATATTACAGTGTCCCGTTAATGTCCCGTTCGTAGGATAATTGTAATCATAGGTCATACATTTTATTTTCCAATGATTGCATGTTAGCCAGTAGAACGGATGGAAGTGGGAGTTTACTCGCTCACCTATGGATTCTCAGAAGGCAGCCCGACCTCTGCCCCCTTTTCCTCATTTTCTTCACACAAATGACGAATTTGGGCCTGTCCCCGGGAAAGCAGTATATCCTTCTCGTCGGACTCGTTAAAGGAACAAGCTTCTTCCAGTTTGTAGTGAGTAATCACTGTTCTAATGTCCAGAAGTTAGTTTCGGTTTTAGGAGATGGTAGCAGCAACATTATGCACAAAATATGTTACAAACAACGCAAAAACACTAACAAAATAGCACAGAGCATGTAAAACATCAGCCGTCCTCATCGGCACCAACTTATTTGACAAATAACAGTTAATTTAATTTGATTTGAGTATCGGAATATGCGTTAGTATCCTGGCAAGGAAACAAAACATGAAGCTGTATTAGCTTCTTTAAACCCACTTCCCCTAATGTTGGAAACAAACATCATTTTGTTGTCATCCAGAGTCATATTTATTTATTTTCAAATCTAAAGCACACAATATTTTACATACAGCAGGTTTTTAAAGGACCAAAGACTAAAGTATCGCGATACTGGTTTCGTACCCGGTGTGGTGGATGAATCAGAATTAGTTGGGTAACATAGATAATTAAGCTGTCTTATCTGCATAATATGCTTACGTGATATACTTGTTATTAGAATGTATCCCTTTGGACTTTGGTGTTGGCAGTTGTACTTCTTCCCTCAGCTGGGGCTCAGTCACTTGGGGCCCAGAGACGGGAGAGGTCAGGCTTGTCTTTTACATGTCTCTGGTGCTATGCAGAATATCAGAAAGGGAAGAGGACAGGATGGAACATGGTTTTGTGGTTTTGGAACATATGTGAATGTGTCTTTACCTATTCTTAAACCATGTGAAGGGATGGCATGATTAAGGGGGAACAAATTACTTGTCTCCACAATGTCTGTGCGCAAGTCACTCCCTCCTTTGGCATTGGGGGGAGGTGTATGGCAGTGTCTGGAACCATTGTATGTCCTCTCTGACATTGCACTTATCCTGGCGTCCCTCACGACGCCAGGACAGCGGAGTCAATCACCACCTTCCGTAGACACCTGAAACCCCACCTCTTTAAGGAATACCTGGGATAGGATATAGTAATCCTTCTAACCCCCCCCCTCCCCCCCAAAAAATATATAGATGTACTATTGTAAAGTGGTTGTTCCACTGGATATCATAAGGTGAATGCACCAATTTGTAAGTCGCTCTGGATAAGAGCGTCTGCTAAATGACGTAAATGTAAAATGTAAAAAATAGTGTATGACCTAGAGGCTCACTCCCCTCAGTGAGCTTATCCAGGAGTGGGGTCAAGAAGGGGTTTTACTTGAGATGGGAGTATCTAGAGTTGACAATTGAGTTATGCCATTGGACAAATTGGTGGTTTTGTGCTATGAAGTACCAGGAACGAGATTAGAAAATCATCTTAGGGGCCAAACTGAACAACAATTTATAGCAAATACTATCTGGCTACGGGATACTCCTTTCTCATTATAAAGTCTTCCTTTGTGAACTGTTCCTAATATCTGTGGTTTGTTATGTCGACTAGGGGGTGGATCATTGCTATAAAAAATCTCAGTAGCCATTGTGTTGTCACTCAACGGTTCATTAGAAATAGGGAATCATTGAAAGTCATTGCTATTGAAAAGCTCTTATTATTAAAGATGTAGTTTAAGTATAACTCTGACTGGTGTGTGAAGTTTGTCTCTCCTCATTTGGTAATACAGAAATTAACCACCACACCGGCCCTAATATCCATGGCAGTTTGTCTCTTTTTCCACACACTTTTCAAAACTCTTCATGTCCCTGTCTTTCTTTCTGCATTTTCTTTCTTTCTTCTTCTTTCTTTCTTTCTTTCTTTCTTTCTTTCTTTCTTTCTTTCTTTCTTTCTTTCTTTCTTTCTTTCTTTCTTTCTTTCTTTCTTTCTTTCTTTCTTTCTTTCTTTCTTTCTTCAACATACTAATTATCCACACTGAGAATGCGTCATTGAATGCGCAATTGTGCTTCTTCCCTGACGTTCTTAGGTTTTTGTAGATCATGTCCACTACTCTGATTATCAGCTTTTGTCAAACACACAATGAAAAGACGATTCACTTCCTCATTAGTGTGCAGCGAATTCTACTAGATGAAAAAACGAAATCAGCATGACATCCAGGCAATTAAAGTATACTCAATTTTCGAAATTTCACATACTATAGAACTTATTTTTACCTTTCATACTGTCTCCCTTTGCCAAAACGTCCTAGTGGCCCATCTCTCATCCTTACCACCTTTTAAATAGTAGCAGCACTATAGTTTCTCCTAACTAAAGCAATGTGCTGATTGGGGCCCTCAGGGGTGCTTGCTTAGTCCGCTCCTATACTCTCTGTACACCCACTACTGCGTGGCCAAGCACGACTCCAACACCATCATTAAGTTTGCTGACAACACAACCGTATTAGGCCTGATCACCAACAACGATGAGACAGCCTATAGGGAGGAGGTCAGAGACCTGGCAGTGGGGTGCCAGGACAACACCCTCTCCCTCAACAAGGAGATGATTGTGGAAGACAGGAAAAGGAGGGCCGAACACATCGACGGGGCTGTAGTGGAGTGGGTAGCGAGTTTCAAGTTCCTTGGTGTCCACATCACCAACAAACTATCATGGTCCAAACACATCAAGAAAGTTGTGTAGAGGGCACGACAATGCCTTTTCCTCCTCAGGAGACTGAAAAGATTTGGCATGGGTCCCCAGATCGTAAAAAATGTATACCACTGCACTATCAAGAGCATCCTGACCAGTTGCGTCACTGCCTGGTATGGCAACTACTCGGCATCCAACCGCTAGATACAACAGAGGGTAGTGCATACGGCCCAGTAAATCACTGGAGCCAAGCTTCTTGCCATCCAGGACCTATATACTAGGCGGTGTCAGAGGAAGGTCCAAAAAATTGTCAAAGACTCCAGTCACCCTAGTCAGAGACTGTTCCCTCTGCTACCGCACGGGAAGCGGTACCGGGGCGCCAAGTCTAGGACCAAAAGGCTCCTTAATAACTTCTACCCCCAAGCCATAAGACTGCTGAACAATTAATCAAATGGCCACCCAGACTATTTGTTTTGACACCCCCCGCCCTTTGTTTTTACACTGCTGCTACTCATTGTTCATTATCTATGCATAGTCACTTTATCCCTACCTACATGTACAAAATACCTCGACTAACCTTTTTTTTGTAAATATTTTCTTATCTCTATTTTCTTAAAACTGCATTGTTGGTTAAGGGCTTGTAATTAAGCATTTCACGGTAAGTTCTACATCTGTTGTATTTGACGCATGTGACAAATAACGTTTGATTTGATTGATTTGATTTGATTGAGCAGCTAGCTGGTCTCTCCAAACTAAAGCAATGTGCTTATTGAGCAGTTGCTGGTCTCGCCACTGCCTCTGGGCTGCAAAATGAGTTGGTTTCTATTGAATAATGAAGGGGAATGTGTAGCAGTTTTCTAATTAAAAGCCTTGATCATGTATCAATCTAATTGCTACAATCCCTTGCAGGATAATTTCCTCCTCAATGTAGCATTCTCTACCATACTCGGCCTTCTCTCCCTCCCTCCCCCCGCTCGACAAACCTCTACTCGAAGAGCTCTGGCTCAATGCCAAGCACACAAGAGTCAAGACAAACAACTAGCCCTCTACACACACAACACACACAGAAACTAAAGGTCCCAGCGTGTAAAAATTAGGGGACCTTTACCTCGTTAGGTTACAGCCTTACAGTACTATCAGATCAATCCTACTAACCCTAGACGGCCTTTCCATATCATTTGCACTCGCGCCACACACAACCTTAGACGGCACTCACATATCATTTGGCACATGGAAGAAAAAAAACTGAACAGTTGGTGTGAAACGGAAGCTCCTGGGACCTACGCTCAGTGAATTATGAATTATAAATGCAACAGTCACAGCATGTAGGGTGTAGGCAGCTGATAGGCTGATAGGATTCTTATATTATATTATTTCAGTCCTCCCTCCTTAGTGACTTTCTATGTCTAAGGGGTGGTGGGGTTTGATGGGATGGTGGGGTTTGAAAGGGTGGTGGGGTTTGATGGGGTTTGAATGGGTGGTTTGATGGGGTTGATGAGGTTTGAAGAGGTGGTGGGGTTTGATGGAGTTTGAAGGGGTGGTGGGGTTTGATGGGGTGGGGTGGTTGATGGGGTTTGTAGGGGTGGTGGGGTTTGATGGGGTTTGAAGGGGTGGTGGGATTTGAAGGGGTGGTGGGGGATGATGGGGTTTGATGGGGTTTGAAGGGGTGGTGGAGTTTGAAGGGCACTGCTATGGTGCCTTTATAGATTCAAAGCACGTAATCAAAATGACATTAACTTGTCACTCTAAATGGATGGAAACATCTATTTGGAATATCTTATACTGTTCTTTTTGTTATGCAGATGAAATACTGATGGAAAAGGAGAATATTTTTTTTAAACATAGCTACTCTGCTGGGTGGGGGGTAACAAAGGAAGAATGAGAATCTTGCATTATTTATCTCTTGAAGTCAACGGGTGAGGTAGAAAATAAATAGTCCTGAGCACACCACAGTAAAGCTTTGTGAAACGTATTATTGAATCTCACTTACAGTTAAAGAAAAATAATATATATATATATATATATATACATGGATTTTTGGGTCAGCTTTTCGAAGAACCTTGAGGACACCATGCCAAAGTCTCATCTGAATGATAGCACTATTTGAGGAGTGTATATACACATCCAATGATTCCACTATGCCCCACCTAGTTTGGTGAATTCAAGACAAAACATTTCATAACTGTTTCAAATATATATATATATATAAACGTATTATTGAATCTCACTTACAGTTAAAGAAAAATAATATATATATATATATATATATATATATATAATATATATATATATATATATATATATATATTATTTTTCTTTAACTGTAAGTGAGATTCAATAATACGTTTATATATATATATATATTTGAAACAGTTATGAAATGTTTTGTCTTGAATTCACCAAACTAGGTGGGGCATAGTGGAATCATTGGATGTGTATATACACTCCTCAAATAGTGCTATCATTCAGATGAGACTTTGGCATGGTGTCCTCAAGGTTCTTCGAAAAGCTGACCCAAAAATCCATGTAGGCACCTCTGAGACGTCTTCTGGGAGATGGTGAAGTTCAAAGTTGATTGTTAGTCCCTCATACACCATGAATGACCCTGTGTCCCTCAGCACTCTCCATACATTGACTATAAAACAAAGGTTAACTCTGCAATGTATATCCCTTTCTACGCTTCATTGTGCATAGATCCACAAAAATCCCCATATCTTTTTTTCTAACCTAATGACATAGGATTATGTTGCTGACTCCTACTTCTTCCACCACCATCACTTCATTCTCCCAGAGGTTCATATTCATCCATCTATTCCCCATTCCCCCTTAGTAAGCACATCCCGTTGGGAGTAGGGATCATTACCTGGGGCTGTAGGCGTAGAGAAAGAGACCTCTCGTTTGTTAAGTAGAGTGTTGGTTGTTAAACAGCTGGAAACGTTGGGGGAATGAGAACACTGACATTCTCTCTCTCTCTCTCTCTCTCTCTCTCTCTCCCTCTCTCCCTCTCTCCCTCTCTCTCTCTCCCTCCACGGGGGGCCGAGCTAACGGAATGCCTGGGAGGTTGATGAGGCACAACATTCACGGAATGTTTCAGATCGTGGAGCCAAGTACCCAGACTTGGTCTTCATACTGGTGAGAGAGAGGGGGGGGGGGGGGGGGGGGGGGGGGCAGGGAGAGAGATTATTTAGAAACAAAACTATAAAATGTTTAATTGCTCTGTTATATAATTAATAATTATGCCTACAGTACAGTATGAGTAATGGTCACATTATGAATTAATTTTAAGTTCCCCCCCCCAAATTTTATTTTTTTAAAGAATCCCACTTTAAATGAAGTTCAATTATAGAGGCTTTATATCAAATACATAAAGGTTTCATAAGCACATACATGATACACAAATCATAAGTGTGTGATATACTACATAAATGGTGTATAAACATACATAGTGCACTATGTCAAATTTGGCAATTCACCCTTCAGTGGGAATTGTTATGTCACCCTTTATACATCATTTATAGTGTATGAAATACACATATAGATAATTTGTGATTAATTTATTAAACATGTACATATGTATGCTATATAAAGCCTTTATCAATTGTACTTCATATAAAGTGGGACCAATTTGAATAATATTTGTCTAGTGTGTTACGACACCTACGGAAGGTGGCGCCCCTCCTCGCCCGGGCGGCGCTCGGCGGTCGTCGTCGCCGGCCTACTAGCTGCCATCGATTTATGTTTCACGTTCTGTTAGTTAGGCCTAGGTTAGTTGCGCACCTGTTTTGTGTTAGTTGTTAGTGGGGAGGGGTATTTAGGCTAGTTAGTTAGGTTTGCTGTTTGTGCGGGATTGTTCGTTTGTCAGGGTGTGTTTCATGTGGTTCTGTATATTTTGGAGTTACATTATTCCTTTTGGGCTGCGTCCCTGGTTACGTTCTTTTAAGGGTGGTGCGTTACTTTTGCACACCTTGCACTCCATACCTTGCATATTTTCCGTGTGGATATTTTTATTAAATTCATTAATGGAATCTTTCTGTCTCCTGTGCCTGACTCTTCGGAATCCACAAGCCACCCATTGTGACATAGTGTTGTAAACTCTTCCTTCCATTTTCTTGGAAGTCTTTTCTGCAATTGTGAAGAGAATACTTGAATCAAGAAAAAACATGTACATTATGACCAAAAGTTGCATGCACACTCTCCAAACTCACTTAATTTAATGATATGAAATTGATTATTAGATTAGTCATTCAGACAGCTTAATACATGATTATAATAATATGCGATGTAGTGGTTAAAAAAAAATAGGTGAGTAAATGCGAATGGTCATTAGCGGTGAAAAAAGTAATGCTCCCTTTATTCTCAATGCATTTTTCAATGTGTTTTGTGGGTATATGCTCGCACAGAACAAAAAAAGATACTTTAGCATCTTTTACATGCATTTATCCTCCACTACACCACTGATTATAATCTATCTTCAAAAGAATATCATGTGCCACATTTAAGGCTGTGGCTGTCATTACATTTTGTCAGCCGGTTATTGTCATGCAAAAGACTGGTCTCACGGTAATTGACACTAAATTAACGTAAACACGTTTAGCATCTCAAATTGAATGTACACCATTACAATAATCCATTATTTATTTTAGGCAGGTTTAAAGAAACATGATATGAAGAAATTTCAGAAGAACAGAAATGTATTTCAGAAGAACAGAATATGAGTTGGCCTACTGTATGTTAACTGGCTATGCTCCATGCCATGGGCTGTAGGCTTGTTCATCTAGCAGACAAGATAGGATTATAAGTGCCATTATTTTATATTATAGAATTTTATAGTAAGAAGAAGAATAAGACTCCCGAACAGGTAATCAAATGGCTACCCGGACTATTTGCATTCTGTGCCCCCCCCCCAACCCCTCTTTTACGCTGCTGCTACTCTCTGTTTATTATATATGCATAGTCACTTTAACTATACATTCATGTACATACTACCTCATTGGGCCGACCAACCAATGCTCCCGCACATTGGCTAACCGGGCTATCTGCATTGTGTCCTGCCACCCAACACCTGCCAACCCCTCCTTTATGCTTCTGCTACTCTCTGTTTATCATATATGCATAGACACTTTAACCATATCTACATGTACAACCTACCTCAATCAGCCTGACTAACCGGTGTCTGTATGTAGCCTCGCTACTTACCTATTGTTCACCTAACACCTTTTTTTGCACTATTGGTTAGAGCCTGTAAGTAAGCATTTCACTGTTGTATTCGGCGTAAGTGACAAATAAACTTTGATTTGATATGGAAAGGATATATTTCCCATTCCAGAGCGAGAGTGTACTGTCCTCCATAAGGTGTATGCAACAATCATTTGACAGCCAGCCAAACTCCAATCAAGAACTGAACCAGAGTCAGGGATTGGCTTTCCATAAACCTCCAGTTTTATAGTTGAAATAGTGTAAAACTGTAACAATACAGAAAAATGAAATTATTGGAGCAGCTTAGACTAAAAGGAAATATAAATACACAACAGTGTCTAATCAATGTTTTATAGTCGCATAGTGAACAATACAATACTTGACCAACACTGTACATAGAAAACGTACATGCTTGAACACTATTTTAAACAGGATTAGTATCTAAATAACATATAAGCTAATTTAAGTGTAAAGAGAAATCACATGTAGAGAGAAACTAGCTGCAAAACAGCACTTAACAGGCAGGCTAGGCTAGCGAGGGAACACATGTAATCGATTTACTAAAAAACTCAGAATTAAAACATGACCTGCAGAAAAAACGTACAATAATAAAAGATGAACATCTTAGAAATGATTTGTACTTACAAGCAATGTTTAACAAAGGCTTAACAAGAAGGATGGCAGAAGGTAAACAGCAGTATTATGTCACTCTTTTCCAACAATAATGCTGAACTGCATAATTTTCTATTTCCTGTTTTACCACCAACAACGAAGTAGCATAGCATAGTACACGCTAGCTGCAGCTACACAAAACACTGGATGGCACTAAATCAAAAGGCGCTTGGCCAAAAGAATAGAAGGCAGAATAGAGAGTGTGCATATAAGTGGCTATGTTGAGTGTAAAAGCGCTCATTTGAAACATGTCCTATGTGCTATATTTAGAGTTATTTGGCAAAGTTAGTTGTGAATGATACAAATCTTCGAATGCTTTAGAAATCAAATGATATATGGGCTACATGATGCAACTATAGGCTATTGATGATTTGAAAAGTTGCAAAAAAAAGCTTGTGCTTTGTTCCTTGCTAGGTAAAGCCACGCCTTGTCTCAGGTCACTGGTCACCATAGCAACACCCACCTGTAGCACGCGCTCCAGCAGGTATATTTCCCTGGTCATCCCCAAAACAAACACTTCCTTTGGCCGCCTTTCCTTCCAGTTCTCTGCTGCCAATGACTGGAACGAATTACAAAAATCACTGAAGCTGGAGTCTTATATCTCCCTCTCTAACTTTAAGCATCAGCTGTCAGAGCAGCTTACCGATCGATCACTGTACCTGTACATAGACCGCCACCCCTTGTCTTACCAGATGTCGCTGTTCTATCATGCCGAAAAAGCTTAAAACCCGTCAGCTGTATGTTATTCATGTCATTGTTCAGCCACAACTCTGTGAAACATAAGATATTACAGTTTTTAAAGGATATGTGTGGTCGTAGTTCGTCTATTTTATGATCGATTGATTGTACGTTGGCTAATAGGACCAACGGTAAAGGCAGATTACCCTTTCGGCGACGGATCCTTACAAGGCACCCGGACCTTCATCCCCAATACCTCCGTCTCTTTCTCCTGCGAATGACGGGGGTGAGGGCCTTGTCGGGCGTCTGAAGTAAATCCTTCCCGTACGACTTATTGAAAAAAAAAATATTCCTCCTGTAAGGGGTAAGTAATTGATGTCCTGATATCTAGAAGCTCTTTTTGATTATAAGACACGGTTGCAGAAACATTATGTACAACATTTTTATTTGTATTTATTTTATTTAACCTTTATTTAACTAGGCAAGTCACTACAAAATAATTTACAAATAAGGTGAAAAAACATGCACAATTGGTTATGGGATCGTAAAACTGCAGCCATCTCCTTCGGCGCTCATATATACCAATTCAGAGTTAGGCTACGAAATTCAGTATAATTGTAGGCTAATTGATTTTGAATATATATAACCCATATCTACCTCATATATACCCCATATATAGTTCCTATCTACCCCAAGTGTACTGTACCTCATATATACCTGATTTACCCTATATCTACCTCACATATACCCCATATCTACCTCACATATACCCCATATATACCTCAGAAATACCCCATATATAACCCATGTGTACCCCATATATACCCTATGTCTACCCCATGTATATCCCATACATAATGGTGGTGTGCTTGTGTGATACAGTTTATTGTTGTAAACTATAGAGTGATGAATCAGAGTGCTCTAGCTAGCATCACAGCCTTTCCTTCAACTTTAAACTCTCCATGTATTGAAGGATATAGCTTTGACTGATCAATCACAGAGAACCAGCCTGGCCAAAAAGGCCACTTGGGAACAACAGTAAAGCTCCCTATAGAACTGTTTCAATGCTAGTCTCCAGCCCCCTGTAAATGGGCCAGAACATTACCTTACGTTGGTCGCAGCTCATAAAAGCTTGAATGGCCACAAACATTAAATTGCATAATGATTTTCTGGAGGCTTTTGATCTGCCTGTTATTACAATGTTGAGGTTGTCATAAATGTCCATCTATATAAATAACAGTGTGGTTCATGCTGTTCTCTCCTGGAAAGTTGGGTACACTGTTTCAGTACATGGTAATACTTCAGAAAGGTTAAAGCTATTTGCTTTAATTTCAGTCAACTCATTACTTTAATATATATCTATCTATCTATATCTGTCTGTCTGTGTCTGTCTGTCCCTTGGTCCGTCTGTCTGTTTGTCCCTCCATCCATCTGTACATCTGTGTGTCTGCCCGTCCATCCGTCTGTCTGTGTCCCTCCCTCCCTCCCTCCCTCCCTCCGTCTGTCTGTCCTTCCATCTGTCTGTTTTTCTGGCTATCCGTCCGTCTGTCTGTCTGTTCGTCTGTCCCTCCGTCCATCTATCTGTCTGTCCATCCGTCCTTCCATCTGTCTGTCTGTCCCTCCGTCCATCTGTCTGTACATCTGTCTTTACTTTAATGGGACATGCAATGAAATAGTTAGACTTCATCAGAGATGATGGTAGTAAACGTGGCTAGGACCGTTGCAGCGACTGTTGCAGTGACATATTACCGTCGTAAAATTCTATGTGACTGTTGAGTCACAGTAATCTCCTTTTATGCACATTAGTAGTACCCAACTTGCTAACTACAATCAGGTCATAATGGCCTGGTACTCACAGTTCTATTGTTCCTCTAACTACTCTGACATCAATGCAAATACAATGGAAAATCACATCAAACACTTATCATCAAAACAGTATAACACAACTAAATTAAATGGACAGCGCTTTCTAAGGTGATGATTCATTCAAAACCCCCATATGCATATTAGAGCTTATGCATAAGCATAGGCCTATATAATAGCCCAAGTACGAAAAAAACCCTGAATTAAAATAATGATTGTGCAGTTATACAATACATAGCCTAACACATCTTACGGATGGCAGAATAAAAAAAAAAAGAATTTCTGATTTAAGATGTCTTTGGTACAGTACATGTTCTACCCTAAATTAAACCAATTCAGAGTTAGCCAACAATTATAGTGAATTTCGTAGCCTAATTGATTTTGAATAGCCTAGTAGTAGGTAATTTTTTAATTTTCATACTTAATAGGCTGACACATTACCTTTAGCTACAGAACATCTCACCACCATGCGTTCCATCTCCTCCTCCCTCCAGCGCACAGAGAGAAGGGTTACCAACAGTTTAATGAAATACACTGCTCAAAAAAATAAAGGGAACACTAAAATAACATATCCTAGATCTGAATGAATGAAATAATCTTATTAAATACTTTTTTCTTTACATAGTTGAATGTGCTGACAACAAAATCACACAAAAATAATCAATGGAAATCCAATTTATCAACCAATGGAGGTCTGGATTTGGAGTCACACTCAAAATTAAAGTGGAAAACCACACTACAGGCTGATCCAACTTTGATGTAATGTCTTTAAAACAAGTCAAAATGAGGCTCAGTAGTGTGTGTGGCCTCCACGTGCATGTATGACCTCCCTACAACGCCTGGGCATGCTCCTGATGAGGTGGCGCATGGTCTCCTGAGGGATCTCCTCCCAGACCTGGACTAAAGCATCCGCCAACTCCTGGACAGTCTGTGGTGCAACGTTGCGTTGGTGGATGGAGCGAGACATGATGTCCCAGATGTGCTCAATTGGATTCAGGTCTGGGGAACGGGCGGGCCAGTCCATAGCATCAATGCCTTCCTCTTGCAGGAACTGCTGACACACTCCAGCCACATGAGGTCTAGCATTGTCTTGCATTAGGAGGAACCCAGGGCCAACCGCACCAGCATATGGTCTCACAAGGGGTCTGAGGGTCTCATCTCGGTACCTAATGGCAGTCAGGCTACCTCTGGCGAGCACATGGAGGGCTGTGTGGCCCCCCAAAGAAATGCCACCCCACACCATGACTGACCCACCGCCAAACCGGTCATGCTGGAGGATGTTGCAGGCAGCAGAATGTTCTCCACGGCATCTCCAGACTCTGTCACGTCTGTCACATGTGCTCAGTGTGAACCTGCTTTCATCTGTGAAGAGCACAGGGCGCCAGTGGCGAATTTGCCAATCTTGGTGTTCTCTGGCAAATGCCAAACGTCCTGTACGGTGTTGGGCTGTAAGCACAACCCCCACCTGTGGAAGTTGTGCCCTCATACAACCCTCATGGAGTCTGTTTCTGACCGTTTGAGCAGACACATGCACATTTGTGGCCTGCTGGAGGTCATTTTGCAGGGCTCTGGCAGTGCTCCTCCTGCTCCTCCTTGCACAAAGGCGGAGGTAGCGGTCCTGCTGCTGGGTTGGTGACCTCCTACGGCCTCCTCCACGTCTTCTGATGTACTAGCCTGTCTCCTGGTAGCGCCTCCATGCTCTGGACACTAAGCTGACAGACACAGGAATCCTTCTTGCCACAGCTCGCATTGATGTGCCATCCTGGATGAGCTGCACTACCTGAGCCACTTGTGTGGGTTGTAGACTCCGTCTCATTCTACCACTAGAGTGAAAGCACCGCCAGCATTCAAAAGTGACCAAAACATCAGCCAGGAAGCATAGGAACTGAGAAGTGGTCTGTGGCCACCACCTGCAGAACCACTCCTTTATTGGGGGTGTTTTGCTAATTGCCTATAATTTCCACCTGTTGTCTATTCCATTTGCACAACAGCATGTGAACTTTATTGTCAATCAGTGTTGCTTCCTAGGTGGACAGTTTGATTTCACAGAAGTGTGATTGACTTGGAGTTACATTGTGTTGTTTAAGTCAAATCAAATCAAATTTATTTATATAGCCCTTCGTACATCAGCTGATATCTCAAAGTGCTGTACAGAAACCCAGCCTAAAACCCCAAACAGCAAGCAATGCATGTGAAAGAAGCACAGTGGCTAGGAAAAACTCCCTAGGAAAAACTCCCTAGAAAGGCCAAAAACCTAGGAAGAAACCTAGAGAGGAACCAGGCTATGAGAGGTGGCCAGTCCTCTTCTGGCTGTGCAGGGTGGATATTATAACAGAACATGGTCAAGATGTTAAAATGTTCATAAACGACCAGCATGGTCAAATAATAATAATCATAGTAGTTGTCGAGGGTGCAACAAGCACGTCCGGTGAACAGGTCAGGGTTCCATAGCCGCAGGCAGAACAGTTGGAACTGGAGCAGCAGCACGGCCAGGTGGACTGGGGACAGCAAGGAGTCATCATACCAGGTAGTCCTGAGGCATGGTCCTAGGGCTCAGGTCCTCCGAGAGAAAGACAGAAAGAGAGAAAGAGAGAATTAGAGAGAGCATATTTAAATTCACACAGGACACCGGATAAGACAAGAGAAATGCTCCAGATGTAACAGACTGACCCTAGCCCCCCGACACATAAACTACTGCAGCATAAATACTGGAGGCTGAGACAGGAGGGATCAGAAGACACTGTGGCCCCATCCGATGATACCCCCGGACAGGGCCAAACACGCAGGATATAACCCCACCCACTTTGCCAAAGCACAGCCCCCACACCACTAGAGGGATGTCTCCAACCACCAACTTACCGTCCTAAGACAAGGCCGAGTATAGCCCACAACGATCTCCGCCATGGCACAACCCAAGGGGGGGGGGCGCCAACCCAGACAGGAAGACCACGTCAGTGACTCAACCCACTCAAGTGACGCACCCCTCCCATGAACGGCATAGAAGAACACCAGTAAGCCAGTGACTCAGCCCCTGTAATAGGGTTAGAGGCAGAGAATCCCAGTGGAAAGAGGGGAACCGGCAAGGCAGAGACAGCAAGGGCGGTTCGTTGCTCCAGCCTTTCCGTTCACCTTCACACTCCTGGGCCAGACTATACTTAATCATAGGACCTACTGAAGAGATAAGTCTTCAGTAAAGACTTAAAGGTTGAGACTGAGTCTGCGTCTCTCACATTGATATGTTCTTCAAAAGAGAGATCAGGGTCCAGAGTAACGCCGAGGTCCTTCACAGTTTTATTTGAGACGACTGTACAACCATCCAGATTAATTGTCAGATTCAACAGAAGATCTCTTTGTTTCTTGGGACCTAGAACAAGCATCTCTGTTTTGTCTGAGTTTAAAAGTAGAAAGTTTGCAGCCATCCACTTCTTTATGTCTGAAACACAGGCTTCTAGCGAGGGCAATTTTGAGGCTTCACCATGTTTCATTGAAATGTACAGCTGTGTGTCATCCGCATAGCAGTGAAATTTAACATTATGTTTTCGAATGACATCCCCAAGAGGTAAAATATATAGTGAAAACAATATATAGTGAAAACAATATATAAGTGTTCCCTTTATTTTTTTGAGCAGTATATGTTTCTTTGTAAAATGTTACTATCAATGTTCCCAAACAGTTTTCACTTGGTTTCCCAAATTAAGCACTGGGTTGCTGCAGGAACAAGGTTGGAGAGCCCATGGCATAGGGTTTGGGTGGATTATCACCTGTTTTGCAACACAATTACTGGAGTAGCCTATCAGACATCAGTGAAAATGTGCTGGCGAGAAAGTGGCCTCCATTTGCTACTCCAGTGCATATGGATGACAAGTCTTTTTTGTCTTGCCCGTTTGATAACGGGCATTTCTAAATCAAAAACAATTGTACATATTAGTAAAGTCAAGATTAAATTGAGAATAGTCTGATGGGTGAAAATATGATCACTTGATGAGGGAACAACATGTGCAGCCTGAGCCAATTTTTAAAATGTTTTTATTTCACCTTTATTTAACCAGGTAGGCCAGTTGAGAACAAGTTCTCATTTACAACGGCGACCTGGCCAAGATAAAGCGAAGCAGTGCGACAAAAAAACAACAGAGTTACACATAAACAAACGTACAGTCAATAACACAATAGAAAAATCTATGTACAGTGTGTGCAAATGTAGACGAGTAGGGAAGTAAGGCATTAAATTGGCCATAGAGGTGAAATAATTACAACTTAGCATTAACACTGGAGTGATAGATGTGCAGATGATGATGTGCAAGTAGAGATACTGGGGTGCAAAAGAGCAAGAGGATAAATAACAGTATGGGGATGAGGTAGTTGGGTGTGCTATTTACAGATTGGCTGTGTACAGTATATTTGTAAACAACAGCTGGTGCACGAAATCTAAGGAAGTCTCAAGGTTTTGCTCGCCTGATGTAGAGTAGAATAAAAAACATATCCCTGGGTCGCTCGTCTTTTCAGTTCACTGCAGCTAGCGACTGGAACGAGCTGCAACAAACACTCAAACTGGACAGTTTTCTCTCAATCTCTTCATTCAAATACTCAATCATGGACACTCTTACAGATAGTTGTGACTGCTTTGCGTGATGTATTGTTTCTCTACCTTCATGCCCTTTGTGGTGTTGTCTATGCCCAAGAATGTTTGTACCCTGTTTTGTGCTGCTACCATGTTGTGCTGCTGCCATGTTGTGTTGCTACCATGTTGTTGTCATGTTGTGTTGCTACCATGCTGTGTTGTTGTCAGAAGTCTCTCTTTATGTAGTATTGTGTTGTCACTCTTGTCGTGATGTGTGTTTTGTCCTATATTTATTTATTATTATGAAAAAAAATGTATCCCAGCCCCCAGCCCCAGTCCCTGCATGAGGCCTTTTGCCTTTTGGTAGGCAATCATTGTAAGTCATTTGTTCTTAACTGACTTGCCTAGTTAAATAAAGTTTAAATAAAATATATAAAAAATAAATACAGGACTGTTTTGCTAGCACAGACTGGAATATGTTCCGGGATTCTTTCGATGGCAATGAGGAGTACACCACATCAGTCACTGGCTTCATCAATAAGTGAATCGACGATGTTTTCCCCAAAGTGACCGTCCATAGCCCAACCAGGCAACATCAGCACTGAGCTAAAGGGTAGAGCTGCCGCTTTCAAGGAGCGGGACACTAACCCAGAAGCTTATAAGAAATCCCGCTATGCCCTCTGACGAACCATCAAACAGGCAAAGCATTAACCTGTTAGGGCTAGGGGGCAGCATTTGCACGTCTGGATAAAAAAAATGTACCCGATTTAATCTGGTTACTAATCCTACCCAGTAACTAGAATATGCATATACTTATTATATATGGATAGAAAACACTCTAAAGTTTCTAAAACTGTTTGAATGGTGTCTGTGAGTATAACAGAACTCATTTGGCAGGCAAAACCCTGAGACATTTTCTGACAGGAAGTGGATACCTGATGTGTTGTATTGACTTTAAACCTATCCCATTGAAAAACACAGGGCTGAGGAATATTTTGGCACTTCCTATTGCTTCCACTAGATGTCACCAGCCTTTACAAAGTGTTTTGAGTCTTCTGGAGGGAGATCTGACCGAACAAGAGCCATGGAACGATGATGTCCCATTAGACACCTGGCGCGCGAGTTCATGTTGGGTACCCTCGTTCCAATACGTTATAAAAGAGTATGCATTCGTCCACCTTGAATATTATTCATGTTCTGGTTAAAAAAGGCCCTAATGATTTATGCTATACAACGTTTGACATGTTTGAACGAACGTAAATATATTTTTTCCCCTCGTTCATGACGAGAAGTCCGGCTGGCTTAGATCATGTGCTAACAAGACGGAGATTTTTGGACATAAATGATGAGCTTTTTTGAACAAAACTACATTCGTTATGGACCTGTGATACCTGGAAGTGACATCTGATGAAGAGAATCAAAGGTAATGGATTATTTACATAGTATTTTCGATTTTAGATCTCCCCAACATGACGTCTAGTCTGTATCGCAACGCGTATTTTTCTGGGCGCAGTGCTCAGATTATTGCAAAGTGTGATTTCCCAGTAAGGTTATTTTTAAATCTGGCAAGTTGATTGCGTTCAAGAGATGTAAATCTATAATTCTTTAAATGACAATATAATATTTTACCAATGTTTTCTAATTTTAATTATTTAATTTGTGACGCTGACTTGACTGCCGGTTATTGGAGGGAAACGATTTCCTCAACATCAATGCCATAGTAAAACGTTGTTTTTGGATATAAATATGAACTTGATAGAACTAAAAATGCATGCATTGTCTAACATAATGTCCTAGGAGTGTCATCTGATGGAGATTGTAAAAGGTTAGTGCATCATTTTAGCTGGTTTTATGGTTTTGGTGACCCTGTCTTTGACTTGACAAAACATTACACACAACTCTTGTAAATGTACTGTCCTAACATACTCTAAATTTATGCTTTCGCCGTAAAACCTTTTTGAAATCGTAAAACGTGGTTAGATTAAGGAGATGTTTATCTTTCAAAGGGTGTAAAATAGTTGTATGTTTGAAAAATTTGAATTTTGACATTTATTTGGATTCAAATTTGCCGCTCTTGAAATGCACCTGCTGTTGATGGAGTGCACCACGGGTGGCACGCTAGCGTCCCACCTAGCCCATAGAGGTTAATACAGGACTAAGATTGAATCGTACTACACCGGCTCTAATGCTCATCGGATGTGGCAGAGCTTGCAAACTATTACAGACTACAAAGAGAAGCACAGTCGTGAGTTGCCCAGTGACACAAGCCGACCAGACGAGCTTAATTACTTCTATGCTCGCTTCGAGGCAAGTAACACTGAAGCATACATGAGAGCATCAGCTGTTCTGGATGACTGAGTGATCCCGCTCTCCATAGTCGATGTGAGTAAGACCTTTAACCTGTTAGGGCTAGGGGGCAGTATTGACACAGCTGGATAAAAAACGTACCTGATTTAATCTGGTTACTACTCCTGCCCAGTGACTAGAATATGCATATAATTATTGTCGTTGGATAGAAGACACCCTAAAGTTTCTAAAACTGTTTGAATGGTGTCTGTGAGTATAACAGAACTCATATGGCAGGCCAAAACCTGAGAAGATTTCATGCAGGAAGTGGCCTGTCTGAGAAGTAGTGTTTCATCTTGGCTCTTTTTATTGAAGACTGAGGATCTTTGCAATAACGTGACACTTCCTACGGCTCCCATAGGCTCTCAGAGCCCGGGAAAAAGCTGAACGATATCGAGGCAGGCTCTGGCTGAAACACTTTATCGCTTTTGGCAAGTGGCCGCTCAGAGTACTATGGGCTTAGGCGCGTGCTCGAGTCGACCGAATGCTTTCTTTTCTTTTGTCTGTTTACCTAAACGCAGATTCCCGGTCGGAATATTATCACTTTTTTTATGAGAAAAATGGCATAAAAATAGATTTTAAACAGCGGTTGACATGCTTCGAAGTACGGTAATGGAATATTTAGAATTTTTTTGTCACGAATTGCGCCATGCTCGCCACCCTTATTTACCCTTTCGGATAGTGTCTTGAATGCACTAACAAAACGCCGCTGTTTGGATATAACGATGGATTATTTTGGACCAAACCAACATTTGTTATTGAAGTAGAAGTCCTGGGAGTGCATTCTGACGAAGACAGCAAAGGTAATAACATTTTTCTTATAGTAAATCTGACTTTGATGAGTGCTAAACTTGCTGGGTGTCTAAATAGCTAGCCCTGTGATGCCGGGCTATCTACTGAGAATATTGCAAAATGTGCTTTCACCGAAAAGCTATTTTAAAATCGGACATATCGAGTGCATAGAGGAGTTCTGTATCTATAATTCTTAACCTGTTTGGGCTAGGGGGCAGTATTGAGAATTTTGGAAAAAATATGTGCCCATTTTTAACTGCCTCCTACACCAACTCAGAAGCTAGAATATGCATATTATTGTTCAGGTTTGGATAGAAAACACCCTAAAGTTTTTAAAACTGTTTGAATGGTGTCTGTGAGTATAACAGAACTCCTATGGCAGGCAAAAACCTGACAAGGTTTCATGCAGGAAGTGGCCTGTTTGACAAGGAGTCGTGCGTCTTGCATCTGTTTATTGAAGAGTAAGGATCTTAGCTGTAACGTGACAATTCCCAGGGCTCCAATAGGCTCTCAGGACCCGGGAAAATCATGAAGGTTGACGAGGCAGCCTCAGGCTGAAACAGATTATCACCTTATCCAAGTGTCCCATTAGGTGACAATGGAATGAGGCGCGTGCGCGATTAGCCCCCGTGGAGTATTTTAATTCGGCTGTTTAGTTTATTGCAGATTCCCGGTCGGAATATTATCGCTTTTCTACGAGATAAATGGCATAAAAATTGGTTTTAAACAGCGGTTGACATGCTTCGAAGTACGGTAATGGAATATTTAGACATTTTTTGTCACGCCATGTGCCATGCGCACGACCGTGGATTACCATTCGTATAGTGTCTAGAACGCACGAACAAAACGACGCTATTTGGATATAACTATGGATTATTTGGGACCAAACCTACATTTGTTATTGAAGTAGAAGTCCTGGGCGTGCATTCTGACGAAGAACAGGAAAGGTAAGAACATTTTTCTTATAGGAAATGTTATTATGGTGAAGGCTAATCTTGCCGGGTGTCTAAATAGCTAGCCGTGATGGCTGGGCTATGTACTTAGAATATTGCAAAATGTGCTTCATCCGAAAAGCTATTTTAAAATCGGACATATCGAGTGCATAGAGGAGTAATGTATCTATAATTCTTAAAATAATTGTTATGCTTTTTGTGAACGTTTATCGTGAGTAATTTAGCAAACTGTTAGTAAATTCCCCGTATGCTTTTTCTGAACGTCACATGCTAATGTAAAAAGCTGTTTTTTGATATAAATATGAACTTGATTGAACAGACATGCATGTATTGTATAACATAATGTCCTAGGTGTGTCATCTGATGAAGATCATAAAAGGTTAGTGCTGCATTTAGCTGTGGTTTGGGTTTTGGTGACATTATATGCTAGCTTGAAAAATGGGTGTCTGATTATTTCTGGCTGGGCACTCTCCTGACATCATCTAATGTTTTGCTTTCGTTGTAAAGCCTTTTTGAAATCGGACAGTGTGGTTAGATAAACGAGAGTCTTGTCTTTAAATAGCTGTAAAATAGTCATATGTATGAGAATTTGAAGTAATAGCATTTCAAACGATTCAAAAATCGCGCCACTGGATTAGACTGGCTGTTACGTAGGTGGGACGAATTCGTCCCGCCTAGCCCATAGAGGTTTTTTAAATAAGTGTTGTGCTTTTTGTGAACGTTTATCGTGAGTAATTTAGTAAATTCACCGGCAGTGTTCGGTGGGAATGCTAGTCACATGCTAGTCACATGCTAATGTAAAAAGCTGTTTTTTGATATAAATATGAACTTGATTGAACAAAACATGCATGTATTGTATAACATAATGTCCTAGGGTTGTCATCTTATGAAGATCATCAAAGGTTAGTGCTACATTTAGCTGTGGTTTGGGTTTATGTGACATTATATGCTAGCTTGAAAAATGGGTGTCTGATTATTTCTGGCTGGGTACTCTGCTGACATAATCTAATGTTTTGCTTTCGTTGTAAAGCCTGTTTGAAATCGGATAGTGTGGTTAGATTAACGAGAGTCTTATCTTTAAAATGGTGTAAAATAGTCATAATTTTGAAAAATTGAAGGTTTTGCATTTCTAAGGTATTTGAATAACGCGCCACAGGATTACACTGGCTGTTGAGTAAGCGTCCCACCTAGCCCATAGAGGTTAAACAGGTCAACATTCACAAGGCCAGACGGATTACCAGGACGTGTACTCCAAGCATGCGCTGACCAACTGATAAGTGTCTTCACTGACATTTTCTACCTGTCCCTGACTGAGTCTAATACCAACATGTTTCAAGCAGACCACCATAGTTCCTGTGTACAAGAACACTATGTTCAAATGCCTAAATGACTACTGACCCGTAGCACTCACATCTGTAACCATGAAGTGCTTTGAAAGGCTGGTCATTGCTCACATCAACACCATTATCCCAGAAACACTAGACCAATTCCAATTTCCATACTGCCCCAACAGA
Organism: Salmo salar; assembly: GCF_965601325.2. NCBI lineage: Eukaryota > Metazoa > Chordata > Actinopteri > Salmoniformes > Salmonidae > Salmo > Salmo salar. The sequence goes on from NC_138291.1 coordinate 101,255,786, forward strand.
TCCACAGATGATGCAATCTCCATTGCACTCCACACTGCCCTTTCCCACCTGGACAAAAGGAACACCTATGTGAGAATGCTATTCATTGACTACAGTACAGCGTTCGAAACCATAGTGCCCTCAAAGCTCATCACTAAGCTAAGGATCCTGGGACTAAACACCTCCCTCTGCAACTGGATCCTGGACTTCCTGACAGGCTGCCCCCAGGTGGCTCAATCCCCTCCTGTACTCCCTGTCCACTCATGACTGCATGGCCAGGCATGACTCCAACATCGTCATCAAGTTTGCCGATGACACAACAGTGGTAGGCCTGATCACCAACAACGATGAGACAGCCTATAGGGAGATGATCAGAGACCTGGCCATGTGGTGCCAGGACAACAACTTCTCTCTCAACATGATCAAGACAAAGGAGATGATTGTGGACTACAGAAAAATGAGGACCGAGCACGCCTCCATTCTGGTCGACGGGGCTGCAGTGGAGTAAGTTTAGAGCTTCAAGTGCCTTTGTGTCCACATCATCAACAAGCTATCATGGTACAAACACACTAACATAGTAGTGAAGAGGGCACGACAAAGCCTATTCCCCCTCAGGAGACTGAAAAGATTTGGCATTGGTCCTCAGATCCTCAAAAAGTTCTACAGCTGCACCATCGAGAGCATCCTGACAGGTTGCATCAACGCCTCGTATGGCAACTGCTCGGCCTTCGACCGCAAGGCACTACAGAGGGTAGTGTGTACGGCCCAGTACATCACTGGGGCCAAACTTCCTGCCATCCAGGACCTCTATACCAGGCGGTGTCAGAGGAAGGCCCAAAGAATTGCCAAAGACTCCAGCCACCCTATTCATGGACTGTTCTCTCTGCTACTGCACGGCAAGCAGTACCGGAGCGCCAAGTCTAGATCCAAAAGGCTTCTTAACGGCTTCAACCCCCAAGCCATAAGTCTCCTGAACAGCTAATCAAATGGCTACCCAGACCCCTCTTTTACTCTGCTGCTACTTCTCTTTTTTTATTATCTTTGCACAGTCACTTTAATAACTCTACCTACATATACATATTACCTCAATTACCTTGACTAACCGGTGCCCCCACACTGTGACTCTATACCGGTACCCCCTGTATATAGCCTCGCTATTGTTATTTTACTGCTGCTGTTTAACCTGTAGGGGATAGGGGGCAGTATTTGCACGGCTGGATAAAAAACGTACCTGATTTAATCTGGTTACTACTCCTGCCCAGAAACTAGAATATGCATATAATTATTAGCTTTGGATAGAAAACACCCTAACGTTTCTAAAACTGTTTGAATGGTGTCTGTGAGTATAACAGAACTCATATGGCAGGCAAAAACCTGAGAAGATTCCAAACAGGAAGTACCCTCTCTGACCATTCCTTGGGCTTCTTGCCTCTGTTTATTGAACATTTAGGATCTTTGCTGTAACGTGACACTTCCTACGGCTCCCATAGGCTCTCAGAACCCGGGAAAAAGCTGAATGATATCGAGGCAGCCCCTGGCTGAAACACATTAGCGCGTTTGGATAGTGGCCTGTCAGAGGACCATCAGACTGGGGCTCGTGCACGAGGGCACGAGATGTTTTTATTTTCTCTCTCCACCACTCCCGGTCGGAATATTATCAATTTTTTTACGAGAAAAATTGCATAAAAATGGATTTTAAACAGCGGTTGACATGCTTCGAAGTATGGTAATGGAATATTTAGAAATGTTTTGTCACGAAATGCGTTGTGCTCGTCACCCTTCTTTACCATTCGGATAGTGTCTTGAACGCACGAACAAAACGCCGCTATTTGGATATAACTATGGATTATTTGGGACCAAACCAACATTTGTTATTGAAGTAGAAGTCCTGGGAGTGCATTCTGACGAAGAACAGCAAAGGTAATAACATTTTTCTTATAGTAAATCTGACTTTGGTGAGTGCTAAACTTGCTGGGTGTCTAAATAGCTAGCCCTGTGATGCCGGGCTATATACTGAGAATATTGCAAAATGTGCTTTCACCGAAAAGCTATTTTAAAATCGGACATATCGACTGCATAGAGGAGTTCTGTATCTATAATTCTTAAAATAATTGTTATGTTTTTTGTGAACGTTTATCGTGAGTAATTTAGTAAATTCACCGGAAGTGTTCGGTGGGAATGCTAGTCACATGCTAGTCACATGCTAATGTAAAAAGCTGTTTTTGATATAAATATGAACTTGATTGAACAAAACATGCATGTATTGTATAACATAATGTCCTAGGGGTGTCATCTGATGAAGATCATCAAAGGTTAGTGCTGCATTTAGCTGTGGTTTGGGTTTATGTGACGTTATATGCTAGCTTGAAAAATGGGTGTCTGATTATTTCTGGCTGGGTACTCTGCTGACATAATCTAATGTTTTGCTTTCGTTGTAAAGCCTTTTTGAAATCGGACAGTGTGGTTAGATTAACGAGAGTCTTGTCTTTAAAATGGTGTAAAATAGTCATATGTTTGAGTAATTGAAGTAATAGCATTTCTAAGGTATTTGAATATCGCGCCACGGGATTACACTGGCTGTTGAGTAGGTGGGACGCAAGCGTCCCACCTAGCCCCTAGAGGTTAATTATTTGTTACTTTTATTTTCTACTTATCTATTTTTTTCTTAACACTTTTTTCTTAAAACTTCTAAAGCATTGTTGGTTAAGGGCTTGTAAGTAAGCTTTTCCCTTTTGTATTTGTCTACACTTGTTGGATTTGCACATGTGACAAATACCCCATGTATGGGTATACTGTTTAGTACTATGGGTTATATATCTTATATCATGTACTGTAGATCATATTTCAAATCCCTTGAACAGAAAAGTCCTTATGAGCAGTAAAAAAAGGAAGATATATTTTTCTCATTGTCCTTTTCACGTCATTGTGGTTCTTTAACCAACCTCACACAGACCTTTTCAACATTTTAAGCCACTGTGTGACTGGAAGATGTGCTAACACTAACATGCTGCTCAGGTATGAGGGGAGAGAGGAGAAGGGACTCATCCATACATTTCCTATGGTGTATAGGGGAAACAAAGGGGGCATGTTTGTGTGTGTGATACATTCTAAACTCCCCTCATGCTAAAACGGGCGCATGTTTACTGACAGTCACACAATCACCCGCTACCTCAGAGACCACAGGCTTCTTCAGGGGCTCTTGGGGCTACAGTGTTGCTACATTAATAGGCTCCTTTAGGGCCACACACACACACACACACACACACACACACACACACACACACACACACACACACCCCTTTAGGTGCCACATCACTGCTACATTAATGCATGGGGCTCTGTCTCATTATTCATAATAAATGGTGTTACTGTAGGGGAACACCGCTGGTGTGTGGGTGTGTGTGTGTGTGTGTGTGTGTGTGTGTGTGTGTGTGTGTGTGTGTGTGTGTGTGTGTGTGTGTGTGTGTGTGTGTGTGTGTGTGTGTGTGTGTGTTTGAACACCACTGGGACGGGAGCCACGAAAGGAGGAAAACATGACTTCTGCAGCACCTTTAGCATGCCAGGTTAGTATTCCCTCTCCAAATGGCTGCTGCAGCACCTTTAGCATGCCAGGTGGCTGCTGGTTGGCTGGAGGGAACTGCGGTCTCATGAAGCTATAGCCCTGCAGAGACCAGGGGAGGGGAGGATGAATGGAGCTGGAGCACTTTAATTATTTTAATCTAGGAATTTTCCTGACATACACGTGTCAGGTATAGGTCATTTCTTTTTTTTAATAATCTGTGAAGGAAAAGCAGTGTCCTCCTCTGAACCTATATCTGTTCAATAAATAACATATCTCTCCTGTTCTGTTGGTCATATTCAAATGTCTCTGAAAGTGCATAACTATGTCAAAGAGATACATAAATGTGTGACAGAATTAAACTGAATTTTTAATGACATTTGGGTAAAACATTGTAATGTTCAGCAGCAGCATGGAGCGATAGATTTTAGAGTGAAACAGTATGTAAAATATGTCTGACGACCTCAGAGGGAAACAAAGGAAGTATGAAATGAGTTTGAACATAACTTATTCTGTTCTCTATCTCATTTTGAACTGTAATTAGGTTGTGGAGGAGAGAGTAAGGTCCCTGAGGAGCAGGATCCAGACCCGACTGAGAATGTGTCAGATAGTTCTCAGAAAGCAGTGGCTTTGCATCTCTCTGACTGTGTTCAACAGCTAATCACTCTCTTCCTCTCTCAACCTCTCACCCTTTTTCTCTCTCCCCTTCTCCCTCTTTCACAGATTCATCTGTCAGTCTCAACACCTCAGAGGGTGTAAAAAATTATAACATTGGTTATTCAGTGTTGAGAAGACGGAGCTGCTCTTGCTCCCGGGGAAGGCCTGCCTGCTCCAAGACCTCTCCGTCACGATTGACAACTCCACGGTGTCCCCCTCCCAGAGTTCAAAGAAACTTGCATAACCCTGGACAATAACATGTCGTGCTATGCAAACATCAAAGCAGTGACTCGCTCCTTCAGGTTCCTGCTCTACAATATCCATAAAGTATAACCCTACCTCACACAGGAAGCACCGCAGGTCCTAATCCAGGCACTTGTCATCTCCCGTCTGGACTACTGCAAATCGCTGTCGGTTGGGCTCCCCGCTTGTGCTGTCAAATGCCGCAGTCCACCTGTTGTTCAACCTTCCCAAGTTCTTCCTCGTTACCCCACTCCTCCGCACACTCTGCTGGCTTCAAGCTCGCATCCACTACAAGACTTGCCTACGAAGCAGCAAGAGGAAATGCCACTCCCTACCTTCAGGCTATGCTCAAACCCTACACCCCAAACCGAGTACTCCGTTCTGCTACCTCTGATCTCTTGGCCCTCCCACCCCTACGGGAGGGCAACTCCCGTCAACCCAGTCCAAGCTCTTCTCTATCCTGACACCAAGATGGTGGAACCAGCTTCCCCCTGATTGTAGGACAGTAGTCCTTGCCCATATTCTGAAAACATCTGAAACCCTACCTCTTCAAAGAGTATGTTAAATAATCCCACAACACCACCCCCCCGTACCCCAACCACCCTCCCATAAAAAACTAACATTTGCACTTGACGACCCCCCCCTTCTAGCACTGACTTTGCTGATAGCTACTTTAGAGAGGAAAATGTACTTAATATGACTGAGATATGTGGTTGTCCCACCTAGTTATCTTAATTAAGGATCGGACCTTCATCTCAATTTCGCCTAAAATGACATACCTTAATCTGACTGCTTGTAGCTCTGGACCTAAAGCAAGGATATGCATATTCATGATTCTATTTGAAAAGGAAACACTTTGAAGTTTGTGGAATTGTGAAATTAATGTAGGAGAATATAACACAAAAGATCTGGTAAAAGAAAAAAGAAAAAACATTGCGTTTTCAATTTTTGAAATGCAAAAGAAAGGCCCTCAGGAATGTCATACATGATGGATCATTAGCTGCCTTACATAAAAGGTACTAACTTTCACACCTCTAGATGGCCAGGTGGGGGTTGGTGTGGAGCCAGAGATAGCAGTGCGGTCAGACTGGAGAAGGCAGCTCCTACATTTGAATGAGTGGGGATGGAGGACTTAATTGTGGCGTTTTTGAAGTTGGCTCCCACAGGTCATGTTACTATACCACTATTGAGGAACAAAAAAAGTTAGGACCTCTGTTTAATATTACTTATTTTATTGAACCTTTATTTTAGCAGGGGGTGAGCACTGCATCAATACATCAAATACACAACACATATCTACAGTTGAAGTCGGAAGTTTGCATACACTTAGGTTGGAGTCATTAAAACTCGTTTTTCAACCACTCAAACTATAGTTTTGGCAAGTCGGTAAGGACATCTATTTTGTGCATGACACAAGTAATTTTTCCAACAATTGTTTACAGACAGATTATTTCACTGTATCACAATTCCAGTGGGTCAGAAGTTTACATACACTTAGGTGACTGTGCCTTTAAACAGCTTGGAAAATTCCATAAAATGTCATGGCTTTAGATGCTTCTGATAGACTAATTGAAATAATTTGAGTCAATTGGAGGTGTACCTGTGGATGTATTTCAAGGCCTACCTTCAAACTCAGTGCCTCTTTGCTTGACATCATAGGAAAATCAAAAGAAATCAGCCAAGACTGCAGAAAACATATTGTAGACCTCCACAAGTCTGGTTAATTCTTGGGAGCAATTTCCAAACGCCTGAAGGTACCATGTTCATCTGTACAAACAATAGTACGCAAGTATAAACACCACAGGACCATGCAGACGTCATAGCGCTCAAGAAGGAGTCGCGTTCTGTCTCCTAGAGATGAACGTACTTTGGTGCGCAAAGTGCAAATCAATCCCAGAACAACAGCAAAGGACCTTGTGAAGATGCTGGAGAGAACAGGTATAAAAGTATCTATATTCACAGTAAAACGAGTCCTATATCGACATAACATGAAAGCCCGCTCAGCAAGGAAGAAGCCACTGCTCCAAAACCGCCATAAAAAGCTAGACTACGGTTTGCAACTGCACATGGGGTCAAAGACCATACATTTGGAGAAATGTCCTCTGGTCTGATGAAACAAAAATAGAACTGTTTGGCCAAAATGACCATTGTTATGTTTGGAGGAAAAAGGGGGAGGCTTGCAAGCCGAAGAACACCATCCCAATCGTGAAGCACAGGGGTGACAGCATCATGTTGTGGAGGTGCTTTGCTGCAGGAGGGACTGGTGCACTTCACAAAATTGATGGCATCATGGGCCTCCAGGGTGGAGCAGTGGTCTAAGGCCACTGTGCCACCAGAGATTCTTGGTTTGAGCCCAGGCTCTGCCGCAGCCGGCCGCGACCGGAAGGCTCATGAGTGATGCACAATCGGCACAGCGTCGTCCGGATTAGTGAGGGTTTGGCCGGCAGGAATATCCTTGTCTCATCGCGCATTAGTGACTCCTGTGGCGGGCCGGGCGCAGTGCATGCTGACCAGGTCGCTAGGTGTATGGTGTTTCCTCCGACACATTGGTGCGGCTGGCTTCCGGGTTGGATGTGCGTTGTGTCAAGAAGCAGTGCGGCTTGGTTGGGTTGTGTTTCGGAGGACGCATGGCTCTCGACCTTCGCCTCTCCCGAGTCAATGCAGGACTTGCAGCAATGAGACAAGACAGTAACTACTACCAATTGGATACCATGAAAAAGGGGGGTAAATTTAAATTTAAAATAAATGTAAAACATAAAAAAAAAAAAGATGGCATCATGAGGAACGAAAATTATGTGGATATATTTAAGCAACATCTCAAGACATCAGTCAGGAAGATAAAGCTTGGTCACAAATGGGTCTTCCAAATGGACAATGACCCCAAGCATTCTTCCAAAGTTGTGGCAAAATGGCTCAAGGACAACAAAGTCAAGGCATTGGAGTGGCCATCACAAAGCCCTGACCTCAATACTATAGAACATTTGTGGGCAGAACTGAAAAAACATGTGCGAGCAAGAAGGCCTGCAAACCTGACTCAGTTACACCAGCTCTGTCAGGAGGAATGGACCAAAATTCACCCAACTTATTGTGGGAAGCTTGTGGAAGGCTCCCCAAAACGTTTGACCCAAGTTAAACAATTTATAGGCAATGCTACCAAATACCAATTGAGTGTACGTAAACTTCTCACCCACTGGGAATGTGATGAAATAAATCAAATCTGAAATAAATAATTCTCTCTACTATTATTCTGACATTTCACATTCTTAAAATAAAGTGGTGATCCTAACTGACCTAAAACAGGGAATTTTTTACTAGGATTAAATGTCAGGAATTGTGAAAAAGTGAGTTTAAATGTATTTGGCTAAGGTGTATGTAAACTTCCGACTTCAACTGTATAAACATATACATATCATACAGAGTATGGGGAACACAATCACTATAATGAAATATGTGGATCAATAGGCAATAAGACGCATATGGAACTACATATACGGAGTGTGCAAAGCTGTCATCAAACCAAAGGGTGGCTACCATGAAGAATCTCAAATATAAAATATAATTAGATTTGTTAAACACTTTTTTGGTTACACCATGATCCCATATATGTTATTTCATAGTTTTGATGTCTTCACTATTATTCTACAGTTTAGAAAATAGTAAAAATAAAGAAAAATCCTGGAATGAGTAGGTGTGTTCAAACCTTTGACTGGTACTGTATGTAGAAATCTAAGACAAATATCTTAAATTATTATGCAACCATTTAAACAACTTGATTAGCACAAGAAGCAAAAAAAAAGTATTTTACTTACTGTTCTAAAAAAGTAATGTTACCTTCTTCCAATCTTTCTTGCAGGCATGTCACTCTCCCAGTCAATTTCTGAAATAATCTCATCCAAATGTGTATACTTGAAATTCGATTTAGCGTTCATGCTGTTAGTAGTCATGTTGTACTTTAAGTTTTGAGAAAACTTTTGTAGATGAAAGCCAGCTCTGTGTAACGTAAACTCCCTTGTCTCCTGTGGATTTTCAATGGAGAATGAATCGCCTTGCGCGCAGCCATAGAACAATGGCTGTTACTCCTACAAAGGGCCATCACAAACTCATGTAAAGCACAGCTCATTGGCTATCTGGCTAGCTATGTTTCAAAATGATCGTCTCTTGGTCTAATGGCCACCTGTCAATCACATGAACACCGCCGTCTTATTGGTGCATGATGATGTCCGTCCTTCATTGGCTAAAATACACGTTGTGTAGCCAATAAGTATTTTAGAATGATGAAACAATGTTCGGTTGCATTCTACAGTGTCTGAGGAGCTTAACATCTTCACAAAGAGCTTTGAAAAGCTAGACAGCATTTAATTAACTTGAATGGCTGAAGCTGTTTTATCTCTCTGATTTGATAGAGACCCAGAGAAAAACAGAATCTTTTGAAAATGTATTTTGAGACGGATGTCTTGCGCTCTTTGAAAGTGTCACTTTAGGCCAATGTCAAATAACTTTGATCTTTCTCCATCGTCTCTTCTTGTACTTATTAGTTATATTTTCTGGTCACATTAAGTAGTAGTATACATTAAGTAGTAGTACACAAAAGTAGTAATATACATTAAGTAGTAGTGGGTTTATAGAGCCATTTTTTGATCAACAAAATCCATCTACTGTAGCCTTTGGCAAATACAAGTGAGAGAGAAACCGGGACAGGACTGTAGAATGGCACAATGCAGTTTTTGTTTTACATTTGCTCGTAAACAATTTCAAAAGGGGGGGGGGATGTTAACGCTTGCAGACTGAATAATGCAAAACTCCAAGGACCCTGCTTCCATTTTCAAACGTCTGTGTGTGTGTGTGAGAGAGACTGTGTGTGTGTCTTTGTGTGTGCGCAAGTTTGCACGCATGTGTTTGTAAGCACTTTCATGGCCTCCTTGTTTAAATGGCTGCTGTAAGATTGTTGGGCCTGTCTCTCTAAATATTGCTGTGCACTTTACTTCCAAATGCATTGACCTCTATTACATACAAAGTGCTGATGCTAGGAAACCACCTTGTAGTGTTCTGCACAGCAAGACTACCGCAGAATTATATATTTTTTGTATGAGGTTTGTGTATGCTATTGTGTGTGGTCTCACTCCGGTATATCTCCAATGAATTATATCTAAACACTTTCCTATTATTACATTGTTGTTCCAATCTAATTTTTGATTCATACACTTTATACCTGAAAACGAGAATGTATTGACTTGGTCTGTAAATATATTTGTGACCCATTCACCTAGGTGTATGGTGCACTTCACTACCTCACGGAGAGGCATTTGAACACCCTTTTTTAGTTTTTTTGCAGAAATGCCTTCTGGAACATGTGAACTTTCATGTGCCTTAATAACAAACTTTTATTCCCTCTATAAATATGAATAAAATTGTTAAATTACGAGCCTAGTCGGTTTAGCCACAATTGACATTGTTTTCACCCCGGATATTAACACCAATACTGGAGTTCTGTTACACCACTCAGTGTTAATTTAACTCTTATACCTGAATCGACACTAGAAATGTTACACTGAAAAATCTAGCAATTTGCTGTGTGTGAATTAGAAGGTAGATATGCGGGATAAGGTCTTACTTTGTGACGCTGCCACGAGTGTGAGGTGATAGGCACATAGACATATACCGTAATTTCCGGACTATTAAGCGCACCTGAATATAAGCCGCACACACTGAATTTAAAAAAGATATATTATTTTGAACATAAATAAGCCGCACATGTCTATAAGCCACAGGTGCCTACCGGTACATTGAAACAAATGAACTTTACACAGGCTTTAACGAAACACGGCTTGTAACAAAAAAAAAAGTGCAGTCAATTCCTCACGCTGCTGTTTCCAACGTCTTACCATCGACTCATTAAGACCAAGCTCCCGTACAGCAGCTATATTTCCTTTTCCAACAGCCAGATCAATCCCCTTCAACTTGAAAGCTGCATCATATGCATTTCTCCGTGTCTTTGCCATGATGAGGGTGACAAAATGACTACCGTAATCAGAATGATGGGAAGTTTGAGAGCGCACGATTTAATCTAAACAGTAAACAAAAAAGTTGTTTGACCTTAACCCGTTCGGCAATTTCATTGGTCTAATGAAAGCTTCATGCCGCCAAAAAACTGAGCACGTCACAGAATGTGCTTTTTTTTGGAGAAAAAAAATTGAAAGCGGGAAAAATCCATATATTAGCCGCGTCATTGTTTAAGCCGCGAGGTTCAAAGCTTGGGAAAAAAGTTGTGGCTTATAGTCCGGAATTTACGGTAATTATGTCAACAAAAAAAAAATGGTTAGACCTGTATGTGTATTTTCATTTTCATGCTGTTAGATTATGTATCTGCCAGTTCTGATTGTGTTATTTTCACTGTCAAATCAAAGATGCTGTCATTGTCAGTTTGGTGGGCTATCCCTTAAAGACGGCATTTCTCTTTCAGAAATGGAGGAGAGTTTTGAGAAATGTTTGGTGTGTACCTGAGGTCTTATTTGTTTAAAAAACATTTTTATGAGCCTATATCAGTTATTCCATGTAATAATTGTTGCTCATTCTTGTGGATTGTTAACCCCAATGACATATGTTGATCGTTTTGGAGGATGCCATGAACATTTTCCTTCTCCTCAACCATCCAGGGAGAAGTCGCTCTGGATAAGAGCGTCTGCTAAATGACTTAAATGTAAATGTAAATCTATCCTGTTGACTGGAATGTTTTTTGCCTTTATTGGATGACTTATATTTTAATATTTTGAAGGGGGGTTGCTAATTTTTTGCTTTTTGATTGACTTTGGGACTATTTATTGTTAGGTTTGGGACATATACATTCTGAACTTTATAGCAGTGTAATTTAATTGAGGTTGTGAATTTATGCACTTTCTATGACAATACATGCATATTTTGCTCACTTTATTCATTTTGTCTGTCTTGCTTTGGTCACTCTCATAGGAACACAGTATTTCTTTGAACTTTTATATGGTAGCATAGTTTGCGATCCAGATTGATTGTTACAACCTCATTTTTTTCCCTTCAGCCCCTTTCAGAATATGAGCCTCATGGGCTGCGTTAAAAAATACCACCTTATTCCACCACTTTTGACCTATGGGCCTTGGAAAATAATTCAGACCACTTCACTTTTTCCACATTTTGTGATGTTACAGCCTTACTATAGGATCGGACCCAAATCTGACTGCCTGTAGCTCAGGACCCAAAGCAAGGATATGCATATGCTGATACCATTTGAACGGAAACACTTTGAAGTTTGCGGAAATGTGAAATCAATGTAATAGAATAAAACACATTAGATCTATTAAAAGATAATACAAAAAAAAGTGTTTTCATTACTACATTTTTTTCATCATCTTTGAAACGCAAGAGAAAGGCCTTAATATAATATTGACGTTTTGGCACAATTTACAATTTGGCCACTAGATAGCAGCAGTGTGTGTGCAAAGTTTCAGATTGATCCAGTGAAGCATTGCAAAACTGGACAATATTTTGTATCAAGTCTGCCCAAATTTGGCGAATTGGTCAATTGATACATTTTCAAGTACATAACTATAGAGAACATACAAAAATTATATGGTAATACAAAATGTAAGTTTACACACTCTCAGAAATGTCATACACTAACTTTCACACATCTAGGTGGCCGGGCGGGGTAGATGTGGAGCCAGAGACAGCAGGGATTCAAACTGTAGAAGCCTGTTCCTACATTAGAATATAAAAATAGATTTTTATCAAACAAAGCTATGCTACATTTTATCTCTGGGACCCTCAGGATGTCAAATCAGAGCAAGATTAAGTACATTATTTACCTTCAGAGGTGATGGAATCAAAACAGTTGCCGTGTTAAGTTTCTTTGTTGTTGTGCACTCTCCTCAAACAATGGTATTTGTTCACTGTAATAGCTACTGTAATTTATACAGTGCAGTTTGATTAACAAGAATTTAAGCTTTCTGTCCATATAAGACATGTCTATGTCCTGGAAAGTGTTCTGTTACTTACAACGTCATGCTAATCACATTAGCGCACGTTAGCTCGAACCGTTCTGGTATACGGACACCGATCCCATAGAGGTTAAAACATTTTTTATTTATTTACACACAATACCCCAATTATGACAAAGCAAAAACAGGTTTTTAGAAATGTTTGCAAAAAGTATTCGGACTCTTTGCTATGAGACTCAAAATTGAGCTTCGGTGCATACTGTTTCCATTGATAATATTTGATATGTTTCTACAACTTGATTGAAGTCCACCTGTGGTAAATTCAACTAATTGGACATGATTTGGAAAGGCACACAACTGTCTATGTAAGGTCCCACAGTTGACAGAGAAAAAAACCAAGCCATAATGTTGAAAGATGTGTCTGTAGAGCTCCGAGACTTGATTGTGTCAAGGCAAAGATCTGCAGCACTCCACCAAAAAGGCATTTATGGTAGAGTGGCCAGACAGAAAACACTCCTCAGTAAAAGGCACATGACAACCCACTTGGAGTTTGCCAAAAGGCACCAAAAGGACTCTCAGAACATGAGAGAAAAATATTATCTGGTCTGATGAAACCACGATTGAACTCTTTGGCCTGAATGCCAAGCGTCACACCTGGAGGAAACCAGGCACCGCTCATCATCTGGCCAATACAATCCCTATGGTGAAGCATGGTGGTGGCAGCATCATGCCAGGGGATGTTTTTCAGCGGCAGGGACTGGGAGACTAGTCAGGATCGAGGGAAAGATGAAAGGAGCAAAGTACAGAGAGATCATTGATGAAAACCTGCTCCAGAGCACTCAGGACCTCAGACTGGAGAGATCTGAAAATAGTTGTGCAGCGTCCAACCTCCCCATCCAATCTGACAGAGCTTGAGAGGATCTGCAGAGAAGAAAGGGAGAAACTCCCCAAACACAGGTGTGCCAAGATTCATGCCCAAGAATACTCGAGACTGTAATCACTGCTAAAGGTGCTTCAACAAAGAACTGAGTAAAGGGTCTGAATACTTATGTAAATGTATTTTTAATACATTTGCAAAAATGTCTAAAACCTGTTTTTCTTTGTCATTATGGTGTATTGTGTGTAGATTGATGAATATTTTATTTCTTTAAATCTTTTTCAGAATAAGGAATAACATAATTTAAAAAAATTCAAGTGATCTCAATACTTTCTGAATGCACTTTAAATAGGAAAAAGGGTGCCATTTGAAATGTAATTAGCGATTTGTGTGACCAGAGAGTCAGATTCCACTTCTTTGTGATGGGATTTGCATGAGTCACAAGCAAGTCTCTCCAGCACTGCATGGGTAAGTGGAGAGATACAGAGACAGCTACAGTTGATGTCTGAAGTTTACATACAACTTAGCCAAATAAATAATTCCTGACATTTATCCTAGTAAAAATTCCCTGTTTTAGGTCAGTTAGCATCACCAATTTATTTTAAGAATGTGAAATGTCAGAATAATAGTAGAGAGAATGATTTATTTCAGCATTTATTTCTTTCATCACATTCCCAGTGGGTCAGAAGTTTACATACACTCAACTAGTAATTGGTAGCATTGCTTTTAAATTGTTTGACTTGGGTCAAACCTTTCAGGTAGCCTTACACAAGCTTCCCACAATAAGTTGGGTGAATTTTGACCCATTCCTCCGGACAGAGCTGGTGTAACTGAGTCAGGTTTGTAGGCCTCCTTGCTCGCACATGCTTTATCATTTCTGCCCACAAATGTTTTATAGGATTGAGGTCAGGGCTTTGTGATGGCCACTCAAATACCTTAACTTTGTTGTCCTTAAGCCATTGTGCCACAATTTTGGAAGTATGCTTGGGGTCATTGTCCATTTGGAAGACCCGTTTGCAACCAAGCTTTAACTTCCTGACTGATGTCTTCAGATGTTGCTTCAATATATCCACATAGTTTTCCTACTTCATGATGCCATCAATTTTGTGACGTGCACCAGTCCCTCCTGCAGCAAAGCACCCCCACAACATGATGCTGCCACCCCCGTGCTTCACGGTTGGGATCGTGTTCTTCGGCTTGCAAGCTTCCCCCTTTTTCCTCCAAACATAACAATGGTAATTTTGGCCAAACAGTTCTATTTTTGTTTCATCAGACCAGAGGACATTTCTCCAAAAATAAATATCTTTGTCCCCATGTGCAGTTACAAACCGTAGTCTGGCATTTTTATGGGAGTTTTGGAGCAGTGGCTTCTTCCTTGCTGAGCAGGTTATGTCGATATAGGACTCATTTTACTCTGTATATAGATACATTTGTACCTGTTTCCTCCAGCATCTTCACAAGGTCCTTTGCTGTTGTTCTGGGATTGATATGCACTTTTCGCATCAAAGTACGTTCATCTCTAGGAAACAGAACATGTCTCCTTCCTGAGCGGTATGACAGCTACGTGGTCCCGTGGTGTTTATACTTGTGTACTATTGTTTGTACAGATGAACGTGGTACCTTCAGGCATTTGGAAATTTTTCCCAAGGTTGAACCAGACTTGTGGAGATCTACAACTTTTTTTCTGAAGTCTTGGCTGATTTCTTTTGATTTTCCCATGATGTCAAGCAAAGAGGCACTGAGTTTGAAGGTTGGCCTTGAAATAGATCCACAGGTACACCTCCAATTGACTCAAATTATGTCAATTAGCCTATCAGAAGCTTCTAAAGCCATGACATCATTTTCTGGAATTTTCCAAGCTGTTTAAAGGCACAGTCAACTTAGTGTATGTAAACTTCTGACCCACTGGAATTGTGATGCAATGAATTATAAGTGAAATAATCTGTCTGTAAACAATTGTTATTAAAAAAAAGACTTGTGCAATGCACAAAGTAGATAGTTTGTTAACAAGAAACTTGTGGAGTGTTTGAAAAATGAGTTTTAAACTTCCGACTTCAACTGTATGTAAATGAAATAAAAGGCTTGGGAGGAAGGCACTGTAAAAGCAGGTAATGAAATGAGTAGAGAAAGACTAGAAAAGTAAGTTATCTGAGAGAAATAGCACAACTACTTGAGAGGGAGAGAGAAGATTGAAAGACTGGAAGTGGAACCTCATGAAATGTTACCAATCTACACCATGGAAATTACAAGGAATCTATTACTTTACAAAACACACTATATTGTTCATTTTATGACAAAGCCCAGAAAACCAGGAACATTACCAGGACATTAGCTGACATTCCCATTAACCTGTTAGGGCTAGGGGGCAGTATTGACACGGCTGGATAAAAAACGTACCCGATTTAATCTGGTTACTACTCCTGCCCAGTAACTAGAATATGCATATAATTATTGGCTTTGGATAGAAAACACCCTAAAGTTTCTAAAACTGTTTGAATGGTGTCTGTGAGTATAACAGAACTCATATGGCAGGCAAAAACCTGAGAAGATTTCATGCAGGAAGTGGCCTGTCTGACAAGGTGTCGTTCTTCTTGTCTCTGTTTATTGAAGAGTGAGGATCTTAGCTGTCCCGTGACACTTCCTACGGCTGCCATAGGGTCTCAGAAGGCGGCAAAAAGCTGAATCGTGGCTTTGCAGGCTCTGGCTGAAACAAAGTAGCGCGTTTGGGTAGTGGCTGGTTACAGTAATGTGAGACTCAGGCTCGTGCCCGTGTCGACCGAAAGCTTTGTTTTCTTTCCTCTGTTTAGCTAAATGGACATTCCCGGTCGGAATATTATCGCTTTTTACGAGAAAAATGGCATAAAAAATGGATTTTAAACAGGGTTGACATGCTTCGAAGTACGGTAATGGAATACTTAGAATTTCTTTGTCACGAATTGCGCCATGCGCACGACCCTGATTTACCATTTCGGATAGTTTCTGGAACGCACGAACAAAACGCCGCTATTCGGATATAACGATGGATTATTTTGGACCAAACCAACATTTGTTATTAAAGTAGCAGTCCTGGGAGTGCATTCTGATGAAGACAACAAAAGGTAATCAAACTTTTGTAATAGTAAATCTGATATTGGTGAGTGCTAAACTTGCCGGGTGTCTAAATAGCTAGCCCGTGATGGCTGGGCTATGTACTTAGAATATTGCAAAATGTGATTTCACCAAAAAGCTATTTTAAAATCGGACATATCGAGTGCATAGAGGAGTTCTGTATCTATAATTCTTAAAATAATTGTTATGATTTTTGTGAACGTTTATCGTGAGTAATTTAGTAAATTGTTAGTGAATTCGCCGGACGTTTGCGGGGGGTATGCTAGTTCTGAACGTCACATGCTAATTTAAAAAGTTGGTTTTTGATATAAATATGAACTTGATTGAACAAAACATGCATGTATTGTATAACATAATGTCCTAGGGTTGACATCTGATGAAGATCATCAAAGGTTAGTGCTGCATTTAGCTGTCTTCTGGGTTTTTGTGACATTATATGCTAGCTTGAAAAATGGGTGTCTGATTATTTCTGGCTTGGTACTCTGCTGACATAATCTAATGTTTTGCTTTCGTTGTAAAGCCTTTTTGAAATCGGACAGTGTGGTTAGATTAACGAGAGTCTTGTCTTTAACCTCTTACATCTAGACGTTCCGCTAGCGGAACACCTGCTCCAATATCCAATGATAGGCGTGGCGCGAATTACAAATTCCTCAAAAATACAAAAACTTCAATTTTTCAAACATATGACTATTTCACAGCATTTTAAAGACAAGACTCTCCTTTATCTAACCACACTGTCCGATTTCAAAAAGGCTTTACAGCGAAAGCAAAACATTAGATTATGTCAGCAGAGTACCAAGCCAGAAATAATCTGACACCCATTTTTCAAGCTAGCATATAATGTCACAAAAACCCAGAAGACAGCTAAATGCAGCACTAACCTTTGATGATCTTCATCAGATGACACACCTAGGACATTATGTTATACAATATATGCATGTTTTGTTCAATCAAGTTCATATTTATATAAAAAAACAGCTTTTTACATTAGCATGTGACGTTCAGAACTAGCATACCCCCTGCAACCTTCCGGGGAATTCGCTAACAATTTACTAAATTACTCACGATAAACGTTAAAAAAAGCATAACAATTATTTAAAAAATTATAGATACAGAACTCCTCTATGCACTCGATATGTCCGATTTTAAAATAGCTTTTTGGTGAAAGCACATTTTGCAATATTCTAAGTACATAGCCCAGCCATCACGGGCTAGCTATTTAGAAACCCGGCAAGTTTAGCACTCACCAATATCAGATTTACTATTATAAAAGTTTGATTGCCTTTTGTTGTCTTCGTCAGAATGCACTCCCAGGACTGCTACTTCAATAACAAATGTTGGTTTGGTCCAAAATAATCCATCGTTATATCCGAATAGCAGCGTTTTGTTCGTGCGTCCCAGACACTATCCAAATGGTAAAGAAGGGTCGCGCGCATGGCGCAATTCGTGACAAAAAAATTCTAAATATTCCATTACCGTACTTCGAAGCATGTCAACCGCTGTTTAAAATCAATTTTTATGCAATTTATCTCGTAGAAAAGCGATAATATTCAGACCGGGAATCTCCTTTTTGGCAAACAGAGGAAAAATCACAAAGACGGGGGCGGCCAGGGCACGCGCCTAAGCCCACAGTCCCTTGATCGGCCACTTGAGAAAGGCGATAATGTGTTTCAGCCTGGGGCTGGGATGACGACATTCTGTTTTTTCCCGGGCTCTGAGCGCCCATGGAAGACGTAGGAAGTGTCACGTTAGAGCAGAGATCCTTTGTAAAAGATAGAGATGGCAAAGAAGTTCAAGAAATGGTCAGACAGGCCACTTCCTGTAAAGGAATCTCTCAGGTTTTGACCTGCCATTTGAGTTCTGTTATACTCACAGACACCATTCAAACAGTTTTAGAAACTTTGGAGTGTTTTCTATCCAAAGCCAATAATTATATGCATATTCTAGTTACTGGGCAGGAGTAGTAACCAGATTAAATCGGGTACGTTTTTTATCCAGCCGTGTCAATACTGCCCCCTAGTCCTAACAGGTTAATTAAAAAAAATGCTTTCATTTTCTCAGGTCTGCCATAGATAAACTGGAGTTGTATCAATGATGTCTCTTGTCTGTGCTTTTTTTAGAAAGGTACAAGATACACTTCAACCTCTGTCAAGACTACACATCTAACACAACATGATAAAAGTTTCCTTGAAGGCATGTTGCCCTATTTTCACCTCATTCTCTACAATGTCTATCTACTCACAGGTATTTTCTTACTACACTGAACAAAAATATAAATGCAACATGCAACAATTTCAAAAGTTTTACTGCGTCACAGTTCATATAAGAAAATCAGTCAATTGAAATGAATTCAAAAGGCCCTAATCTATGGATTTCACTTGGCTGGGAATACAGATATGTAACTGTTGGTCACAGATACCTTTAAAAAATAGTAGGGAAGTGGATCAGAAAACCAGTTAGTATCTGATGTGACTACCATTTGGCTCATGCAGCGCGACACATCTCCTTCACATAGAGTTGATCAGGCTGTTGATTGTGGCCCGTGGAATGATTGTCTGCTAAATGACTAAATGACTAAAATGTCTTCAACGGCTGTGCAAAGTTTCTGGATATTGGCTAGAACTGGAACCTGCTGTTGTACACGTCAATCCAGAGCATCCCAAACATGCTCAAAAAGTGATGTCTGGTGAATATGCAGGCCATAGAAGAACTGGGATAATTTTCAGCTTCCAGGAATTGTATATAGATCCTTCCGACATGGGGCTGTGCATTATCATGCTTAAACATGAGGTCATGGCGGCGGATGAATGGCACGATCTTGTCACAGTATCTATATGCATTAAAATTGCCATCAATAAAATGCAACTGTGTTCATTGTCCATAGCTTATGCCTGCCAATACCATAACCCCAACACCACTACGGGCAAACTGTTTACAACTTTGACATAAGCAACCATTAATATAACATCAAATTGATCGGAAATGCAGTGTAGATATTGTTAATGTTGTACATGACACTTGTAGCTGGAAACGGCAGATTTTTTACGGAATATCTACATAGTTGTATAGAGGCCCATTATCAGCAACTGTCACTCCTGTGTTCCAATGGCTCTTTGTGTTAGCTAATCCAAGTGTCTCCTTTTAACAAAATTAATTTGCTAGTTGCAGTTAGACTCTTTCGTGCAATGGAGGTATACATTATCTAGAAGAATGACAGAGTTGCAGCGTTTACCTTGAATGTGATCAATGCTAACACAGTAACATTGCACATTGTCAACAGCATTCTACAATGGGAAAAGATGTGACAAGATGGAGCCGACAGACATGGTCACTCTCTTTCTAGCTCCTTGCCAACTCTGCAGTATTTTTTTGTGTGTGTGTTATTTCTTGCATTATTGCTCAGATTTTTTCTTGTAATATTACCTACAGACAGGAATAACTTTTGGACATTATATTAGCGGTCAATCAGCAGAAATTCGAGTAGAAATTCGACTTCCCTGACCTGGATTCTGTTTTTGAACTTCCTGAGGCAGCTCTATTCATCCCGTGAGCTGCAGATGCTGGAAAGAGGAGGATGGAGCGGGTCCATAGTCAGACTCAGGCGGCATCCATAACATCCACCACTTCCCAGTATATTATTCGCTAACTTTTAGTCCCTGGACAATAAAGTAGGTGAGCTCAGGGCGAGGCGCTCCTTCCAGAGAGACATCAGGGACTGTAACATATTTTGTTTTTACGGAATCAAGGCTCTCTCTGGATATATTGTCCCTATCCATTCAACGAGTGGGGTTCTCTGTACATTGCACTAACAGGAAGAAGGAACTCTCTGGGAAAAAGAAAGGCGGAAGGGTTTGTTTCATGAATAACAACTTATGGTGTGAGTGTGGTAAGGTACAGGAACTGAAGTCCTTTTGTTCTCCCAATCTGGAACACCACACCATCAAATGCAGACTGTATTACCTCCCGTGAAAATATTCTTCAGTCATCGTCACTGTGGTGTATATTCCCTCCCAAGCCGACACCACAACGGCTCTCAAGGAACTACACTGAACTATGTGCAAACTGGAAACCGCATATCCTGGGGCTGCATTTATTGTAGCTGGGGACTTCAGTAAAGGAAATCTGAGGAAAACACTACCAAAATTGTATCAACACAACTCCTGTGCTACACGCACAATATTGACCCTGAATCATGCGACTCTCCCTTCCGGGATGGCTACAGGTACGACCTCCGTAAGGCAATCAGAGGTAAAACAACAATACAGGGACAAAGTGGAGTCACAATTCAACAGCTCAGACATGAGACGTTTGTGGCAGGGACTCCAACAATCAATTGATTATAAAGAGAAAGCCAGCCATGTCGAGGACATCGATGCCTCGCTCCCAGGAAGAGCTAAACACTTTCTTCGCCCGTGTCGAAGAAAGCAACATTGCGCCGCAGACACCCGACACTTACGAGCACTGTGTGCTCTCGTTCTCCATGGCTGACGTAAGTCATTTAAGCTCATTAACTCTCGCAAGGCTGCCGGCTCAGACGACTTCCCAAGGCACATCCTCAGAGCATGTGCAGACCAGCTGGCTTGAGTGTTTATGAACATATTCAATCTTTCCATATCCCAGTCTGTTGTCCCCACTTACTTCAAGATGTCCACCTTTTTTTCTGTACCCAAGCCAACTTAACTGAACTAAATGACTATCGCACTAAAGTGCTCACTTCTGTCATCATGAAGTGCTTTGAGAGGCTAGTTAACCTCACTAGGGTAGAGGGCAGCATTCGGAATTTTGGATGAAAAGCGTGCCCAAGGGAAACTGCCTGCTAATCAGGCCCAGAAGCTAGGATATGCATATAATTGGTAGATTCAGATAGAAAACACTCTTATGACAAAACAACCTGAGGATTGATTATAAACATCGTTTGACATGTTTCTACAAACTTTTATGGTACTTTTTAGATTCTTTATCTGTTGTGACCGCTCTTTGTTCCAATGGATTACTGAAAAAAAATGCACCAACAAAACGGAGGTTTTTGGGTATAAAGATGGAATTTATCGAACATTTATTGTGTAACATGGAGTCTTCGGAGTGCAACCATATGAAGATAATCCAAGGTAAGTGATCCATTTTATCACTAATTCTGACTTTTGTTACTCCTCTTCTTGGCTGCTAACTGTTTGTAATGATTTGTCTGCTTGGCGCTGTTCTCAGATAATCGCACGGTTTGCTTTCGCCGTAAAGCATTTTTGAAATCTGACACAGCGGTTGGATTAACAAGAAGTTAATCTTTAAATTGGTGTATAACATTTGTATCTTTTATGTATGTTTATTATGAGAATTTCTGTTTTGATGAGTTTCACGCTCTGCAATTTCACCAGATGTTGTTTGAGACAGTGGATTACTGAACAACATGCGCTAACAAAACAGAGGTTTTTCGATATAAAGAGGGACTTTATCGAACAAAACAAAAATTTATTGGGTAACTGGGAGTCTTGTGAGTGTAACCATATGAATATCATGAAATGTAAGTGATTAAGTTTATCACTATTTCTGCCTTTTGTTACTCGTCTACTTGGCTGCTAACTGTTTATAATGATTTGTCTGCTGGGCGCTGTTCTCAGTTAATCGCATGATTTTCTTTCGCCGTAAAGCATTTTTGAAATCTGACACCATGGTTGGATTAACAAGAAGTTAATCTTTAAACCGATGTATAACACTTGTATGTTTCATGAATTTTTATAATGAGTATTTCTGTTTTGGGATTTGGCGCTCTGCAATTTCACAGGATGTTGGCCAGGTGGGACGGTACGTCCCACTTAATTAAGAAGCTCTTCACTTTGGAAAATCAAAAGATAAAATCTCTACAAAGTTTCTGACAGGTTTTACTAGTGGACTTGGACAACGTCCCAGGGTTGGGAGCTGTTTGATCCTAGATTGTCAGAGGACTCAAATGAACTCTCAGCTAAGACACCAGCCAAGTGGAGCCAAGCCCCCCGAGACAGGACCTGAGCCGCCCTGCCATCCGACATATCAGTGAATAATTTAACATATATCAAGATCATACGTTTAATGTATTTTGTCTTTTAGCTACAGTAACTTGAACAGAATCCATTAGAGGGAAGAGGTATATCTCCCTAAGTCTTTCTGATGGCATCAAAGCCATGGTTATTATCCTAACAAAGTGTATGTCTGTCAGCTGAAGCGTTTGCTAGCTGTCACCAGTCATTTCAGTGGCCAGCCATCTCTTTGATAGGGTAAGTGCTCCCTTCCATCTTCAATCTTTTGTCCTCTGAGCTCTCCATGGAGTCTATCTAAGAGCCTGCAGTTATACGACTAAATGAATAAGCAAACATAACATAAGCTACATATTGGATATGAAAATATACATTTACTTTAATATGAGAGTAGGGTACTTAAGAGATTGGTTCACTATTTGACAACCAAACCTCCATTTTGTATGTAAATGGAATCTTATAGGAGGGTCCAGATATTTTTGCTGTTAAGGCAATTTTACTTACCCCACCAGCAATAGACTTCTTCATTGCTTGTTCTGCAGTATGGGGGCCACGGAAAACATGAACAAAGGCTACAAAAACAACCAAATACATCCTTTTGGAAACGGCAAAGCTCTCAGTAGAGTGAAGCAGGTCTTTAGATGTTGTACACATGCAAATGTGCAATTCTGAACTTTTTCTACAACGTGATATTCAATTTTGTTCCCCTATCAGCTGTGATGCAAAACATGCCATAACATGCCATTCATCAAAATAGAGATTTTTGACACACTAGACCCAAACTTCTACAGACCTATATCTATCCTACCCTGCCTTTCTAAGGTCTTCGAAGTCAAGTTAACAAACTGATTACCGACCATTTCGAATCCCATCGTACCTTCTCAGGGTTCAATTCTCGGTCCGACTCTCTTCTCTGCATACGTCAGTGATGTCGCTCCTGCTGCTGGTGATTCTCTGATCGACCTCTACGCAGACGACACCATTCTGTATACTTCTGGCCCTTCTTTGGACACTGTGTTAACTAACCTCCAGACGCGCTTCAATGTCATACAACTCTCCTTCCATGGCCTCCAACTGGTCTTAAATGCAAGTAAAACTAAATGCATGCTCTTCAACCGATCGCTGCCCGCACCTGCCAACCCATCCAGCATCACTACTCTGGACGGTTTTGACTTAGAATATGTGGACAACTGCAAATACCTAAGTGTCTGGCTAGACTGTAAACTCTCTTTCCAGACTCACATTAAGCATCTCCAATCCAAAATTAAATCTAGAATCCTATTTCGCAACAAAGCATCCTTCACTCATGCTGCCAAACATACCCTCGTAAAACTGACCATCCTACCGATCCTCGACTTCGGCGAAGTCATTTACAAAATAGCCTCCAACACTCTACTCAACAAATTGGATGAAGTCTATCACAGTGCCATCCGTTTATTCACCAAAGCCCCATATACCACCCACCACTGCGATCTGTATGCTCTCGTTGGCAGGCCCTCGCTTCAAACTCGTCGACAAACCCTCTGGCTCCAGGTCATCTACAGGTCTTTGCTAGGTAAAGCCTCGTTACTATAGCAGCACCCACCCGTAGCACACGTTCCAGCAGGTATATCTCACTGGTCACTCCCAATGCCAGTTTCCCCCTTTGGCCGCCTTTCCTTCCTGTTCTCTGCTGCCAATGACTGGAACGAACTGCAAAAATCACTGAAGATATGAGTATCTATCTCCCTCACTAGCTTTAAGCACTAGCTGTCAGAGTAGCTCCCAGATCACTGCACCTGTACATAGCCCATCTGTAAATAGCCCATCCAACTACCTCATCCCCATACTGTGTTTATTTATTTATCTTGCTCCTTTCCATTCCAGTATCTCTACTTGCACATTCATCTTCTGCACCACTACCACTCCAGTGTTTAAATGGTATATTGTAATTCCTTCGCCACCGTGGCCTATTTATTCCCTTTCCTCCCTTATCTTACCTCATTTGCACACACTGTATATAGACTTTTCTACTGTATTATTGACTGTATGTTTGTTTATTCCATGTGTAACTCTGTGTTGTTGTATGTGTCGAATTGCTTTTCTTTATCTTGGCTAGGTTGCAGTTGTAAATGAGAACTTGCTCTCAACTAGCCTACCAGGTTAAATAAGATGAAATAAAATAAATAAAATGTACTGAGATCATGTGACAGATCATGTGACACTTAAATAAAGTCCACCTGTGTGCAATCTAACTAATTATGTGACTTCTGAAGGTAATTGGTTGCATCAGATCTTATTTAGGTGCTTCATCGCAAAGAGGGTGAATACATATTCACGCACCAATTTTTAGTTTTTTATTTTTTAGAATTTTTTGAAACAAGTTACTTTTTCATTTCACTTCACCAATTTGGACTATTTTGTGTATGTACATTATATGAAATCCAAATAAAAATCAATTTAAATTACAGGTTGTAATGCAACAAAATAGGAAAAACGTCAAGGGGGTGAATACTTTTGCAAGGCATTTTATCTGAAAGTACATCCTACATGTATATCCTACAACCAGTCACATTTAAGGTATTAACCACTCCAGTACCCTGGCATATTAATTAAGGTACTGGCACTGACCTGTATATACTACCACTCCAGTACCCCTGCACATTGAATAAGGTACTGACCTGTACATACAACCACTCCAGTACCCCTTCACATTGAAGAAGGTACTAACACTGACCTGTATATACAACCACTCCAGTACCCCTTCACATTGAATAAGGTACTGACACTGACCTGTATATAGTTGCATTCTCATGTTTCTATCTCACATCGTAATTCTCGTGTTCGGTTTTTAAATGTATTGTTTTACACCTTGTACCTGTCCATGAATAAATGTTGAAACTGAACTTTGCCATTGAATCAACTGATTAGTTTATCACCATGTTAATTCCTCTGAACAGAAGCTCAGGATGAATCGTCCCAGGTTTAAACCTTTAGTTGTGTTTCTAAAGCCTTTGTGAACCCATGTCATCAGGCTGAATCCTCCCATGTCTAAAGCCCATGTCATTAGTTTTGGTGAGCACATCCCTTCATGTCTAATCCTATTAAAACAATTATTGCTTTCATTACATGCATTTTTAAATACTTTCATTTTAAATGACTGTATTTCATTTTCATACAAAAGAGCATTATGGTGAAGACAACAGGCTTTCCATATTGCTGTATGTACCCTACACTTGTGATATCTAATATACATATTGGATATTTCAGTGAAGAAAACATAACCAAGCTGTATTTTCAGAGTGAGGATCACAAATCACATATACACCATCAAGCTCAGCCGACTCTCAATCACCTGCTCTGTTTTTACACCTCTACTTAAAAACAGGAGGGTAGAGATGAATGCCTATTGAAAAGGGCTGAAACATGCTTAAAATGGATCCATTGGAGCCAGAGGAAGGAGGAAATGATGGCTGCCTCCCACATCGCATCCTATTCACTAAGTAGTGCAATACTTTCCACCAGGACCCATGTGTTCTGGTCAAAAGTAGTGCGCTATATAGGGAATAGGATGACATTTCGGATGCATCACTATCATATTCAGGTGTGATAATCTTACCAGGAATCAGATGTACATCCTTTCTAATTTATCTGATTCTTTTTTCCCATCACACAACTTTTTTTCAGTGTTCTGGAATACTTAATCAGATCACGTTTTTCCACTTCACTGCTCAGCAGCTTATAAAAGGAATGTGATCTAATATCTGAAAATTGAGTTTAATGAACTTTCTCTTTATGTGCCCAGACCCAGTACTGATGACTATGTACGTCCCAAATGGCATCCTATTCTCCTCTACACTGCACTACTTTTGACCAGAGCATTGGCGCCATTTTGTACGCAGCCCAGGATGTAGGTTATTGGTAGAGGAGAGGATATAGTTAGAGCTCTGGTCTGTAATAATGCAGCCCAGGATGTAGGTTATTGTTAGAGGAGAGGGTATAGCTAGAGCTCTGGTCTGTAGTTATGCAGCCCAGGATGTAGGTTATTATTAGAGGAGAGGATAAATCTCTGGTCTGTAACGATGCATGGAGGAAAAAAGTAAGTGAAAAGGTAGAGGACAAGAGGCTTGAAAGTTGTTTAAAATCAGCTGAATTTGTCTCAGTCTATTACAACACACACGCGGTACGGGTTATGAAGCTGCTGACCCGTTCAACTATATGACGTCTGAACAGCTCGTTGCTGGAGCATGGAGTGTGAGGAGAGATGCATCGTATTAGGACTAAAGGGCTCCTGAGATACACACTGGGCAGAGTATGAGAGGAGAGTTGACTCGTTGGAAATCCCGTGCATCACTTGCTCCAACGCTTTGCACTCACAGGAGAAAAAAAAACTCAAAATTTGCTCCATTTAATAAAATCACAATTTAACCTACACCCATCTATTTTTGTGACTACCTGGACCTAGGATTTGGTTTTGAAGTATTGAAAATCAAACCATATGATTTCAATGAAAAGTATTTTAATAAACATGAAAAGGTGAATGTGAGAAGCACTCAGAATTTCAAATAGGCTACATGTGGTATTAAATGCATATAAACACTCTAAATAGGTCAGGAGCCAGACAGAGAGCCTACGATAGAATGGAAATGAATTATTTCAATTATTTCAAGGCTATAGCCTACAAAGAAATACATTGTGAAGCATTTGCAAGTGCGACACAATAGGATGGAAGGGACATTAAGCGCACAGAATTTAAACAACATTTGTTTCTATTAAATCATTATAGTCTATACATTGTGCTTATAGGCTTTGATTTACTTAGACTGAAATACATATTTCACGAAAAATGCCTTGTTAGGCTCAGTCTACAGTGCCTTTGAATTCATTTTTAGAAACATCAGTTTGGCCAGAGTCTGTGGCTTCAGGCTCATGCGATGGTGCCTGGAGAACAGGCCAGCAGCGAAGAATATCCTATGCGCATTTGGGGATGCTAATCACTCTTTTGGCCACTCTAGCCAGGCTGGGCAGGGATGCAGAGTTTATTTTTATAGGTAGGCCTAAAGGTTTTAAAGCAAAATAACCCAATCAAATTGTAAAGCTCCATAAAAGTTGAAATATGCTAGGCCTTTTTGGCCAAAATAATTTGTAGCCTATTGTATAGACAATGGAACATAAATGAAGAAAACTTTAGAGATTTGATTTTTAATGTAAATACTTTTCTCCAATGACACACTTTGTCCTGAGCTCGTGAAGTGAGCGCTACTGGAGCGAGCTCCAGCCTTTGGGAATCTCGCTCAGCGCTCCAGTCAAATTGGGAAAGCTCAGCTCCTCGCTCCGCTCCACTCACATACACTGACCCTAGGGGATCTCCCAATTCCTTTTGATTGTCTTTGTCCAGTCTGCGTATTGATCCAAGTGTGATGTGATTGTCTCTGTGATGAATATAACACATCCTGCTCCTCTGGTCCTTGTATCTCAAACTGACCAGGTATATCTTTCTGTCCATGGTGTTGTATGGACACCAGTGTTAGAGGTAACACATTGCAAAAGTAATGCATTACTGTAATACTATTTTACAGAATAATATGTCATACAAGGTATGCAAGGTAATAATGTAACGTAGCACGTTTCTTTTGTTACATGTAATGATGGACACACGAGGTAACGAATGCCAACACTGATGGACACACGTGCTTCTAGAATGTATTGGTGGATAATGTCCTTGGAAACAGACATGCCTTCAGTAAAAAAAAAAAAAAAAACATTATTCAATCGGTGAAATCGAAATGGATCATGTTATAATACTATTTTGCAAACATTTAATAATATATTGCCTGTGGCCATATCATGGTCCAGTGACCTTGTGAATGCTGGATTAAAATACTGAGTCCACAGAATGGAACCCCACCACACACATAAGAAAGCAAGCACACACACATACCCCAAGTATCAATGATCTCAGTTCATTACCCTGGATATCTGAAATCACTATACTATACTTCTCATGAGCCTTGGCAAGAGTATCCTCCTCCCTATATAGTGGAGTCCTGGAAGACTACCAGTTAACCCATTCATTATTACACCAACCTGGCCCTACCTCTACTGAATACCAGATAACCCATTCATTATTACACCAGCCTGGCCCTACCTCTACTGAAGATTACCAGTTAACCAATGTATTACACCAAGCTGGTCCTGCCTCTACTGAAGATTACCAGTTAATCAATGTATTACACCAAGCTGGCCCTGCCTCTATTGAAGACTACCAGTTAACCCATGTATTACACCAAGCAGGCCCTACCTCTACTGAACCAGCCAGAAGGTTTATTCTCCCCAGTTAACCTTTGGCTTGGGGGGCAGAAACATCAGCACTATCCCTCCATTCCTGTGCTTACACACTGTGGTTTCACTAAGGTCAGTGTTTTTTATTCACCCCAATTGATTACCCTGCATATCAGTGGTGATTACCAATAGCACCCAGAGCCAAGGACTACTATATCCAAGCTGATTGGAGGGAGAGATGGTGAGAGGAAGCATTACATTTCCTCTGTCAATGTGTATGAAACTTTATGGTTTGGAACTAATTCAGTTCTGGCAGCGCTGAGGCCATAAAACAAAGTGGATCATAGAATCAGACAGTCACAGTACTGTATTACAGCTCAAGATGTTGCAGCCAGTGGGGGCAAAGCACTCCTTGAAACATGTTTGAAGGATTATTCGATTAATAATACTTTTTTAGTACATTGATGTATACGTTATTGCAGTGTGCAATTGTCTATAAAGTATTGCATTGGACAGTAAACAGAATGACATTAAGATTTAAGGTAAACCATTGGACACCTTAACCCAAACAGCAAGGGAGGGAAGCAATGAAAACAACAATTGGCTGACTGTAGTGTGAAAATATTGCTGTGGGATAATACAACGCACGGAGGCTTCTGCCAAGAGCATATCGGCCTTTGTGAAACCATCTGAATATGAGTATAAGAAATTAACTCCACTGCCACAGTTAAAAGCAAAAAATATCTAATTAATATGCATACAAAAACCATGAGAGAGAGAGAGTATTTTGGTCTTTCTTTAATGAAACATTCTCATTTCATTAAAACCTCACCACCCCCCCTTAAAATAAAACACCAAAATATATCCTGTACTGCATACATGTACCATACTCACCTTTCCCTCTACCTCATGATTCAAAACAACACCACACATCACAATAACCAAAAAACCTCACCACTTCTACAACCGTATTTCCAAAACATCTACCCCAGCTATACATACAGCCCCCCCAACACACCATATCTCCTGAAACATCTCCACACTTTTTATAATTTTATAGAAATCAAATTCTACCCTAATGCGCGCAGAGACCATCCCACTAAATAATAGCAAAGGGTCTGTTATCCCCCCACCTTTGACCCTGTTCCGCCTTGTTATCCAAATAGTCAACTTTGCCTGAGCGAACAGAAAATTCAACAAAACACATTTGGCCTTTTCCTTATTTGAATACCTGTACCCCATTATAAACATCCCAACAGTAAAAACCACCCCCAACCTCTCACACAGACATTCCAACAGAGACATTAATGGCATTAACCTGGCGCACACAGAAAACACTTGAATCACAGTTTCTGTCACGTCCTGACCAGTATGGTCCCAAGATGGCGTAGCAGTTCAGACGTCCTTTGTCTTCCTCTTGTCGTGTCCCTTGTTTATTATATATATATATATATATATATATTTTTTTTTTTCTTCGCATATCTTTTTACATCTTTTTTTTCGAAAAACTCAGCCTCAAAACACTTTCCTGCAACCCGCCTCACCAATTTAAAAAATAAAAGTATTATTTACCTCAAATCTGAAATCCACAACAGAAGCTAGCCAGAGGTTAGCCAGTTCACTGGCTAACGTTGTAGTTCAGCTAGCCACGGTTAGCGGTCCTCAGCTATCCATTAGCTCGAAAAGCTATCGCCAATTTTTGTACAGCGCGACTCAGACCAGAGCTTACCGGACCTAGTCTCTCTCCACATCCCCGGATTTCTACCGCAGGCTCTGGACATTTACACCTGGATCTTGCAGCTAGCTAGCTGCTACCTGAGTGACTATTGGCAACGTTGGTCCCATACTCACCTAAGTTAACATAAATTATTCCGGAGCTAGCCAGCTGAAGCGTTTCATCAGCCACATCTGGGCTATTCCGGAGCTAGCCAGCTGAAGAGTTCCATCAGCCTCTCCTGGGCTACAATCACCTATCCGGACCCGTTTTACTGCCGATGCGGAGCCCCATCGAGCCTTCACGACTGGACCACCGACGTTATCTGCTCGAGGGAGTTATCCAACTGGCCTCTCCGTCGCGACGTAACCTGAACGCCCATCTGCGGCCTGCTAATTGTTAGCTGTCTTATCGGCTGCTATCTGAATAGGTCTATCGGAATTTTTTTGGGGGCCACTATAACTAACAATTTTGCCAATTGTACTGGTCCCCCCTACCACACGGAACCCCACTAATCTACAGACGGAATCGCACGAGGTGGCTAAAA
Source organism: Salmo salar (assembly GCF_965601325.2). Classification (NCBI taxonomy): domain Eukaryota; kingdom Metazoa; phylum Chordata; class Actinopteri; order Salmoniformes; family Salmonidae; genus Salmo; species Salmo salar. Next base: position 101,286,703 of record NC_138291.1, read on the forward strand.
ACAGACCTCCTCCATCTTCTACCAGCTTGCTACCTATGGCTCGGCTAGCCCTGCTCATTATACCTTATCCAACCTCTCAGTTCCTCCACCCACACATGCTATGACATCTTCTGGTTTCAATGATGTTTCTAGAGACAATATCTCTCTCATCATCAGTAAATGCCTAGGTTTACCTCAACTGTAATCACATCCTACCATACCTTTGTCTGTACATTATACCATGAAGCTATTTTTTCGCCCCCAGAAACCTGCTCCTTTTTCTCTCTATTCCGGACGTCACAGACGACCAATTCTTGTAGCTTTTAGCCGTACCCTTATCCTCATACTTCTCTGTTCCTCTGGTGATGTAGAGGTGAATCCAGACCCTGCAGTGACTAGCTCCACTCCTACTCCCCAGGCGCTCTCTTTTGATGAATTCTGTAACCGTAAAAGCCTTGGTTTCATGCATGTTAACATTAGAAGCCTCCTCCCTAAGTTTGTTTTATTCACTGCTTTAGCATACTTTGCCAACCCGGATGTCCTAGCCGTGTCTGAATCCTGGCTTAGGAAGTCCACCAAAAACGGTGAAATCTTCATCCCTAACTACAACGTTTTCAGACAAGATAGAATGACCAAAGGGGGCGGTGTTGCAATCTACTGCAGAGATAGCCTGCAGAGTTCTGTCCTACTATCCAGGTCTGTACCCAAACAATTTGAACTTCTACTTTTAAAAATCCATCTCTCTAAAAACAAGTCTCTCACCGTTGCCGCCTGCTATAGACCACCCTCAGCCCCCAGCTGTGCTCTGGACACCATATGTGAACTGATTGCCACCCATCTATCTTCAGAGCTCGTGCTACTAGGTGACCTAAACTGGGACATGCTTAGCCATCCTACAATCCAAGCTTGACGCCCTCAATCTCACACAAATTATTAATGAACCCACCAGGTACCACCCCAAAGCCGTAAACACTGGCACCCTCATAGATATCATCCTAACCAATTTGCCCTCTAAATACACCTCTGCTGTTTTCAACCAAGATCTCAGCGATCACTGCCTCATTGCCTGCATCCGTAATGGGTCTACGGTCAAACAACCTCCACTCATCACTGTCTAATGCTCACTGAAACATTTCAGTGAGCAGGCCTTTCTAATCGACCTGGCCCTGGTATCCTGGAATGATATTGACCTCACCCCGTCAGTAGAGGATGCCTGGTTATTTTTTTTTAAATGCCTTCCTTACCATCTTAAATAAGCATGCCCCATTCAAGAAATTTTGAACCAGGAACAGATATAGCCCTTGGTTCTCCCCAGACCTGACTGCCCTTAACCAACACAAAAACATCCTATGGCGTTCTGCATTAGCATCAAACAGCCCCCGTGATATGCAACTTTTCAGGGAAGTTAGAAACCAATATACACAGGCAGTTAGAAAAGCTAAGGCTAGTTTTATCAAGCAGAAATTTGCTTCCTGCAACACAAATTCAAAAAAGTTCTGGGACATTGTAAAGTCCATGGAGAATAAGAACACCTCCTCCCAACTGCCCTGAGGATAGGAAACTCTGTCACCACCGATAAACCCACTATAATTGAGAATTTCAATAAGCATTTTTCTACGGCTGGCCATGCTTTCCACCTGGCTACCCCTACTGCAGTCAACAGCACTGCACCCCCCACAGCTACTCACTCAAGCCTTCCCCATTTCTCCTTCTCCCAAATCCATTCAGCTGATGTTCTGAAAGAGCTGCAAAATCTGGACCCCTACAAATCAGCCGGGCAAGACAATCTGGACCCTTTCTTTCTAAAATTATCTGCCGAAATTATTGCAACCCCTATTACTAGCGTGTCAACGTCTCTTTCGTGTCGGCTGAGATTCCCATAGATTGGAAAGCAGCTGCTGTCATCCCCCTCTTCAAAGGAGGGGACACTCTTGACCCAAATTGCTATGGACCTATATCCATCCTACCCTGCCTTTCTAAGGTTTTCAAAAGCCAAGTCAACAAACAGATTACCGACCATTTGGAATCCCACCGCACCTTCTCTGCTATGCAATCTGGTTTCAGAGCTGGTCATGGGTGCACCTCAGCCACGCTCAAGGTCCTAAACGATATCGTAACCGCCATCGATAAGAAACAATACTGTGCTGCCGTTTTCATTGACCTGGCCAACGCTTTCTACTCTGTCAATCATCACATCCTCATCGGCAGACTCAATAGCCTTGGTTTCTCTAATGATTGCGTCGCCTGGTTCACCAACTACTTCTCTGATAGAGTTCAGTGTGTCAAATCGGAGGGCCTGTTGTCCGGACCTCTGGCAGTCTCTATGGGGGTGCCACAGGGTTCAATTCTTGGGCCAACTTTTCTCTGTACACATCAATGATGTTGCTCTTGCTGCTGGTGAGTCTCTGATCCACCTCTACGCAGACGACACCATTCTCTATACTTCTGGCCCTTCTTTGGACACTGTGTTTACCTGTTAGGGCTAGGGGGCAGTATTGACACAGCTGGATAAAAAACGTACCCGATTTAATCTGGTTACTACTCCTGCCCAGTAACTAGAATATGCATATAATTATTGGCTTTGGATAGAAAACACTCCAAAGTTTCTAAAACTGTTTGAATGGTGTCTGTGAGTTTAACAGAACTCAAATGGCAGGTCAAAACCTGAGAGATTCCTTTACAGGAAGTGGCCTGTCTGACCATTTATTGTCTTTCTTTGACATCTCATTCAATTACAAAGGATCTCTGCGGTAACGTGACAATTCCCACGGCTCCAATAGGCTCTCAGAGCCCGGGAAAAACCTGAATGTCGTCATTTCAGCCCCAGGCTGAAACACATTATCGCCTTTCTCAAGTGGCCGATCAAGGGACTGTGGGCTTAGGCGCGTGTACTGGTCGCCCCCGTCTTTGTGTTTTTTCCTCTGTTTGCCGAAAAGGAGATTCCCGGTCGGAATATTATCGCTTTTTTACGAGATAAATTGCATAAAAATTGATTTTAAACAGCGGTTGACATGCTTCGAGGTACGGTATTGGAATATTTAGAATTTTTTTGTCACGAATTGCGCCATGCGCACGACACTTATTTACCATTTCGGATAGTGTCTGGGACGCACGAACAAAATGCCGCTATTCGGATATAATGATGGATTATTTTGGACCAAACCAACATTTGTTATTGAAGTAGCAGTCCTGGGAGTGCATTCTGACGAAGACAACAAAAGGTAATCAAACTTTTATAATAGTAAATCTGATTTTGGTGAAGGCTAAACTTGCCGGGTGTCTAAATAGCTAGCCCGTGATGGCTGGGCTATGTACTTAGAATATTGCAAAATGTGCTTTCACCAAAAAGCTATTTTAAAATCGGACATATCGAGTGCATAGAGGAGTTCTGTATCTATAATTCTTAAAATAATTGTTATGCTTTTTGTGAATGTTTATCGTGAGTAATTTAGTAAATTGTTAGTAAATTCCCCGGAAGTTTGCGGGGGGTATGCTAGTTCTGAACGGCACATGCTAATGTAAAAGCTGTTTTTTGATATAAATATGAACTTGATTGAACAAAACATGCATGTATTGTATAACATAATGTCCTAGGGTTGTCATCTGATGAAGATCATCAAAGGTTAGTGCTGCATTTAGCTGTCTTCTGGGTTTTTGTGACATTATATGCTAGCTTGAAAAATGGGTGTCAGATTATTTCTGGCTGGGTACTCTGCTGACATAATCTAATGTTTTGCTTTCGTTGTAAAGCCTTTTTGAAATCGGACAGTGTGGTTAGATTAACGAGAGTCTTGTCTTTAAATAGCTGTAAAATAGTCATATGTTTGAGAAATTGAAGTAATAGGATTTTTAAGGTATTTGAAAATCGCGCCACTGGATTACATTGGCTGTTACGTAGGTGGGACGATTACGTCCCGCCTAGCCCATAGAGGTTAACAACCCTCCAGACGAGCTTCAATGCCCGCCTGTCCTGCATCACTAGTCTGGACGGTTCTGACTTAGAATATGTGGACAACTACAAATACCTAGGTCTCTGGTTAGACTGTAAACTCTCCTTCCAGACTCACATCAAACATCTCCAATCCAAAGTTAAATCAAGAATTGGCTTCCTATTTCGCAACAAAGCATCCTTCACTCATGCTGCCAAACATACCCTCGTAAAACTGACCATCCTACCGATCCTCGACTTTGGCGATGTCATTTACAAAATACCCTCCAATACCCTACTCAACAAACTGGATGCAGTCTATCACAGTGCCATCCATTTTGTCACCAAAGCCCCATATACTACCCACCACTGCAACCTGTACGCTCTCGTTGGCTGGCCTTCGCTTCATAATCATCGCCAAACCCACTGGCTCCAGGTCATCTACAAGACCCTGCTAGGTAAAGTCCCCCCTTATCTCCGCTCACTGGTCACCATAGCAGCACCCACCTGTAGCACGCGCTCCAGCAGGTATATCTCACTGGTCACCCCCAAAGCCAATTCCTCCTTTGGCCGTCTCTCTTTCCAGTTCTCTACTGCCAATGACTGGAACGAACTACAAACATCTCTGAAACTGGAAATACTTATCTCCCTCATTAGCTTTAAGCACCAGCTGTCAGAGCAGTTCACTGCACCTGTACATAGCCCATCTATAATTTAGCCCAAACAACTACCCCTTCCCCTACTGTATTTATTTATTTTATTTATTTTATTTCGCTCCTTTGCACCCCATTATCTCTATTTGTACTTTGCACTTTCTTCTACTACAAATCTACCATTCCAGTGTTTTACTTGCTATATTGTATTTACTTTGCCACCATGGACTTTTTTTGCCTTTACCTCCCTTATCTCACCTCATTTGCTCACATTGTACATAGACTTATTTTTCTACTGTATTATTGACTGTATATTTGTTTTACTCCATGTGTAACTCTGTGTTGTTGTATGTTGTCGAACTGCTTTGCTTTATCTTGGCCAGGTCGCAATTGTAAATGAGAACTTGTTCTCAACTTGCCTACCTGGTTAAATAAAAGTGAAATAAAGAAATAAAAAAAGTATAAGGGGTTATTGGTTATTGTAGTTTGGTCAGGACATGGCAAGGGGTATTTGTTTTATATGGTTCGGGGTGTGTGTGTACTTAGAGGGGTGTTGTATTTATGTCAATCAACTATTTTACAGAATTTTAAAGACAAGACTCTCGTTAATCTAACCACATTGTCCGATTTCAAAAAGGCTTTACAGCGAAAGCAAAACATTAGATTATGTCAGGAGAGTACCCAGCCAGAAATAATCAGACACCCATTTTTCAAGCTAGCATATAATGTCACAAAAAACAAAACCACAGCTAAATGCAGCACTAACCTTTGATGATCTTCATGAGATGACAACCCTAGGACATTATGTTATACAATGCATGCATGTTTTGTTCAATCAAGTTCATATTTATATCAAAAACCAGCTTTTTTACATGAGCATGTGACGTTCAGAACTAGCATACCCCCCGCAAACATCCGGTGAATTTACTAAATTACTCACGATAAACGTTCACAAAAAACATAACAATTATTTTAAGAATTATAGATACAGAACTCCTCTATGCACTCGATATGTCCGATTTTAAAATAGCTTTTCGGTGAAAGCACATTTTGCAATATTCTCAGTAGATAGCCCAGCCATCACGGCTAGCCATTTAGACACCAACCAAGTTTAGCGCTGATCAAACTCCGATTTACTATTACAAAAGTTTCATTACCTTTGTTGTCTTCGTCAGAATGCACTCCCAGGACTGCTACTTCAATAACAAATGTTGGTTTGGTCCAAAATAATCCATCGTTATATCCAAATTGCGGGGTTTTGTTCGTGCGTTCCAAGACACTATCCGAAATGGTAAATCAGGGTCGTGAGCATGGCGCAATTCGTGAAAAAAGATTTCTAAATATTCCATTACCGTACTTCGAAGCATGTCAACCGCTGTTCAAAATCAATTTTTATGCCATTTTTCTCGTAAAAAAGCGATAATATTCCGACCGGGAATCTCCGTTTTGGTAAATTAGAGGAAAGAAAACAAAGCTTTCGGTCGACGCGGGCACGAGCCTGAGTCTCACAGTACTGTAACCAGCCACTACCCAAACGCGCTACTTTGTTTCAGCCAGAGCCTGCAAAGCCACGATTCAGCATTTTGCCGCCTTCTGAGAGTCCATGTGAGCCGTAGAAAGTGTCACGTAAGAGCAGAGATCCCCTGTAATAGATAGAGATAATCAACAAGGCCAAGAAATGGTCAGACAGGGTACTTCCTGTACAGAATCTTCTCAGGTTTTGGCCTGCCAAATGAGTTCTGTTATACTCACAGACACCATTCAAACAGTTTTAGAAACTTTGGAGTGTTTTCTATCCAAAGCTAATAATTATATGCATATTCTAGTTTCTGGGTAGGAGTACTAATCAGATTAAATCGGGTATGTTTTTTATCCATCCGTGAAAATACTGCCCCCTAGCCATAACAGGTTAACTCCATTCTCAGGAACACACCTGAATCCATGCCGTAACGACAGCGTCTCCTCCGCGCTAGGCTGAGAAGACATTGCGCACACCACACATTCCAAACCCCAGGAAACTAACTCTGTCCTCTTCCACCCTAACTTTGAAAAAACCTGTGGATACTGCTAAAATAAATAGTGCATTAACCCCCCACCATAGTAAATAAAAAATGTAAGAAAAGACAAAGACACAATCCAGAAAATAAGTTAGGACAAAGACCTCCACTCCAAACACTCAAACTCCAAAAAACTTGAAGCATGCACTGTGAGAGAGAGAGAGAGAAAAAAGCAGGAAGAGAGACAGAGAAAAGGCAGGTAGAGAGAGAGAGAGGAGCGAGAGAGAAAGAAAAGTAGGTAGAGAGAGAAAGAAAAGCAGGTAGAACGAGAGAGAGAGAGAGAGCGAGAGAAAGAAAAGCAGGTAGAGAGAGAGAAGAGAGAGTGAGAGAAAAAAATCAGTTTGAGAGAGAAAATAAAATCAGGTAGAGAGAGAGAGAGAAAAGCAGGTAGAGAGAGAAGAGAGAGAGAAGAACGAGAGAGAGAGATAGAAAAAAGCAGGTAGAGAGAGAGTGAAAAAAAGCAGGTAGAGAGAGATAGAGAAAAGCAGGTAGAGAGAGAGAGAGAGAAAAGCAGGTAGAGAGAGAGAGAATAAAAAAGCATGTAGAGAGAGAGAGAAAAGCAGGTTTTTAGAAAGGTCATTTTAGAAAGAGGGATGGAGAGAAGATGAGGGATGGAGGAGGGGAGGGTAGTACTAATAGCAAAAGTTAGGCTGACGTTGAGAAGTTCCTATGTTGAGCTTTCAGAACTGGTTCCCCAGCCAACTAAAGCTTTGAGTTGCCTGGTTACCAGGCTAGCTGTATAGAGAAGTGGGAGAGAGGAGCGAGCAATTGCAGTGTCTGGAAATAAAAGTCCCATTTTCCCTCTGTAACAAACTGTAGGTAACTGACAGACCATGGGCGATCCTATTCCCTGTGTAGGGAACTACTTTTGACCAGGGCCCATATAGCTCTGGTCAAAGGTAGTGCGCTTTATAGGGCATGGGGTGCCATGTGGAACACATACCCAACTGTCTCGGATGCTCCAAGTGCCTCCCAGAAGTAATGTATAGTTTATGCAGTGTCACGTTCGTTGTAATAATGATGGTTGAACCAAGGTGCAGCGTGAGTATCGTTCCACGTAGGCCGTCTCAGGAGGTTCCGGACCGTGGACCGTCTCAGGAGGTTCCGGACCGTGGACCATCTCAGGAGGTTCCGGACCGTGGACCGTCTCAGGAGGTTCCGGACCATGGAGGCGCACTGGAGGCCTGATGCGTGGGGCCGGTACAGGTGGCACCAGACTAGTGACATGCACTTCAGGGCGAGTGCGGGGAGCAGGCACAGGACGTACCTGACTGGGAAATCGCACTTGAGGGAGAGTGCGAGGAGCTGGCACAGGACGTACTGGGCTGTGAAGGCGCACTGGTGACCTGGTGTGTATAGCCGGCCTCAATTGTACTGGAACTTTAACACACTTCTCAGGTCGAGTACGGGGAGCTGACTCAGGTGGCATCGGACGGCTAACACACTCCTCAGAGCAAATGCCGTGCATACTACGCCAAACCAACAGCTCTCTCGCTTCACTCTCCTCCAATTTATCCAACAACTCCTCAAAGGTCTCAAACTCACCCCTCCGTTCACTCTCCTCCAATTTATCCAATAACTCCTCGATGGTCTCTGACTCACTCCTCGGCTCCGCCGACCACCCCATGTGCCCCCCCAAAAAAATATTTTGAGGTTGCTTCTTGGGCTTGTGTCGTGGCCGCGAACCCTGTCGTCGTCGCTCTTCCTTCAACGCTTGCGTCTCCCGCCATGGAAAGCGATCCTGTCCTGCCAGGATTTCTTCCCAAGTTCAGGATCCCTTCCCATCCAGAATCTCTTCCCAAGTCCAGGATACTTCCTCCTCATGGGCACACTGCTTGGTCCTGGTTGGATGGTATATTCTGTCACGTTCGTTGTAATAATGTAATGTAATAATGATGGTCGGACCAAGGCGCAGCGTGAGTAGCGTTCCACATCTTTCATTAGAAAGTGAAACTAAAAAAAGACAAAAACAAATAAACAATAAACTAACAACGAACCGTGACTACAGAGAATGCTACGTGCACTAACTCAAAATAATATCCCATAACCCACAGGTAGAAAGTATGATCCCCAATTAGAGACAACAATAGCCAGCTGCCTCTAATTGGGAATCATACCAAACACCCCAAATATAGAAAAACTAAACTAGAACCCCACATATAAAATAATAACTAGAAAACCCCCCAGTCACGCCCTCATGGTCAGGACGTGACATGCAGCCAGATTGTCAAGTCAATTCACTCACTTGCTTGGTTACAATATGTGTTCAACCTAAATTATTAGGATAACTGGTTGTAAGTTAATATATTGTGTTTGCTATGCCCTTTTGAGTGAGAAACAATTATTTTGTTTTATTTGTGCAGATGTCACAATGATAATGGTGAGCTTTGTAAAATATGTTCCACAGTTCCAAGTCTCCTTCCACAGTTAATTTAATAATGAATTGTCGGTTAAAACTCAAGGAGTGTCAGGGCTGGCTCAAGAAAGCAGGAGAGGTGAAGTCAAGCGCAGGAGACAGAAAATCCGTGAACACACTTTTAATGGGTATCCACTCAGACCGAAAACTAGGTAGGGCAGGGTGCATAAAACAAATGCTCAAAAAACCCAGCCCAACACAATGCAGGGACGCAGCCCACAATAACCTCTGCGAAACTCACAGGCAGAGGGAAACACTTGTTCCTCAAACAACGTACGTCCTGACATTGAACAATCACGCACAAAAAACAATCCTACCTAGCTAGACTAAATACCCCCCTCCCACTAACAACTAATACAAAACAGGTGCATACCTAACCTAGACCTAACCAACAGAAAGTGAAACAGAGGATCGGTGGCAGCTAGTAGGCCGGCGACGATGACCACAGATCGCCGCCCGGGCGAGGATAGGTGCCACCTTCCAACGGTGTCGTGACAGTATCCCCCCCCCCCCCCCCCCCCCCCCGATGCGTGGCTCCCGCAGCGTGCCGACGCCGGCCTCGAGGATGCCCCGGAGGGCGAGGCGCAGGGCGATCCGGATGGAGGCTGTGGAACTCCCGTATTAGCGCTGGGTCCAATATGTCCTCCACCGGTACCCAGCACCTCTCCTCCGGGCCGTACCCCTCCCAGTCCACGAGGTACTGCAGGCCCCTCACCCGGCGCCTGGAGTTCAAGATGGACCGGACTGTGTACGCCGGCACCCCCCCGATGTCCAGGGGGGGCGGAGGGACATCCTGCACCTCATCGTCCTGCAGCGGACCAGCTACCACCGGCCTGAGGAGAGACATGAAACGAGGGGTTAATACAGTAATAAGAACGAAGTTGTAACCTGTAACACACCTCGTTTATTCTCCTCAGGACTTTAAATGGCCCCACAAACCGCGGACCCAGTTTCCGGCAGGGCAGGCGGAGGGGCAGTTTCCGGGTCGAGAGCCAGACTCTCTCCCCTGGGGTAAACGTGGGGGCCTCACTGCGGCGACGGTCAGCGCTCTTCTTTTGTCGTCCCCTGGCCCTTTCCAGGGATTGCTGGACGACGTTCCAAGTCTCCCTAGAGCACTGGACCCAGTCCTCTACCGCAGGAGCCTCCGTCTGGCTCTGATGCCAGGGCACCAGTACCGGCTGATAACCCAACACACATTGAAAAGGTGACAGGTTGGTAGAGGAGTGGCGAAGAGAGTTCTGAGCCATCTCGGCCCTTGGCACGAATCTCGCCCACTCCCCTGGCCGGGCCCGGCAGTAGGACCGCAGAAACCTTCCCACATCCTGATTTATCCTCTCTACCTGCCCATTACTCTCAGGGTGAAAACCTGAGGTCAAACTGACCGAAAACCCCAGTTGCTCCATAAACACCCACCACACCCGGGATGTGAACTGGGGGCCTCGATCCGAGACGATGTCCTCAGGCACCCCGTAGTGCCGGAAGACGTGGGTGAATAGAGCTTCTGTGGTCTGCAGGGCCGTAGGAAGACCGGGTAAAGGGAGCAGACGGCAGGACTTAGAGAACCGGTCCACAACGACCAGGATCGTGGTGTTGCCCTGAGACGGCGGGAGATCGGTGAGGAAATCCACCGCCATGGTCGCTGTGGAACCGGGAGGGGCTGTAATTTCCCTCTAGGCAGGTGCCTAGGAGCATTACACTGGGTGCACACCGAACAGGAGGAGACATAGCGCCTCACGTCCTTCACCAAGGTGGGCCACCAGTATTTCCCACTAAGACCACACACCGTCCGATCAATCCCTGGGTGACCCAAGGTGGGTAGCGTGTGCGCCTACCGGATCAACCGATCGCGGACACTGAGCGGGACGTACTTACGACCCACGGGACACTGAGGAGGAGTAGGTTCCGCCTGTAACACCCGCTCAATATCCGCATCCACCTCCCAGACCACAGGTGCCACCAGGCAGAAGGCTGGAAGTATGGGAGTGGGATCGGTGGACCGTTCCTCGGTGTCATGGAGACGAGACAGTGCATCGGCCTTAGTGTTCCGGGAACCTGGGATGTATGAGATTGTAAACTGAAATCTCGCAAAGAACGTCGCCCACCTGGCTTGATAAGGGTTCAGTCTCCTCGCCGCCCGGATGTACTCCAGATTACGGTGGTCGGTCCAGATGAGAAAAGGGTGACGCGCCCCCTCAAGCCAATGTCTCCACACCTTCAGGGCTCTTACCACAGCCAGAAACTCCCTGTCCCCCACATCATAGTTACGCTCCGCCGGACTCAGCTTCTTAAAGAAGAAAGCACAGGGGCGAAGCTTCGGGGGCGTGCCCAAGGGCTGTGATAGGCAAACTCCAGACTGCTATTATTATTATTTTTATCATTATTATCCCAGGCACGCCACCTACTCAGACCTGAAACGATGGGCCGGCTACCCAGTGGGTGGGTCTGGCTGCCAAGTGGGTGGCATGGCTGCACCGAGTCATGTGAAATCCGTAGATTAGGGCCTGAAGGAATTTCTTTCAGTTGACTGATTTACTTATACAATCAAATCAAATCAAATCAAATGAAATTGTATTTGTCACATGCACCAAATAGAACAGGTGTAGACCTTTCAGTGAAATACTTACTTACAAGCCCTCAACCAACAATACTGTTAAAAAAATGAAAAAGATAAATGACAGTAACAAATAATTCAAGAGCAGCAGTAAAATAACAATAGTGAGGCTATATACAGGAGGTACCAGTACAGAGTCAATGAATGTGCAGGGGCACTAGTTAGTCGAGGTAATTGAGGTAATATGTAGATGTGGGTAGAGTTATTAAAGTGACTATGCATAGATAATAAACAGAGAGTAGCAGCGTAAAAGAGGCAGTGGGGGGGGGGGGGGGGGGGGCATTGCAAATAGTGTGGGTAGCCATTTGATTAGATGTTCAGGAGTCTTATGTCTTGGGGGTAGAAGCTGTTTAGAACTCTCTTGGACCTTGAATTGGCGCTCCGGTATCGCTTGCCATGCGGTAGCAGAGAGAACAGTCTATGACTAGGGTGGCTGGAGTCTTTGACAATTTTTAGGGCCTTCCTCTGACACCGCCTTGTATAGAGGTCCTGGATGGCAGGAAGCTTGGCCCCAGTGATGTACTGGGCCATATGCATTACTTCCTGTAGTGCCTTGCGGTTGGAGGCCGAGCAGTTGCCATTCTTTTTTTTTTTGTTGCCATTTTTGCCATTATATGAACTGTAACTCAGTAAAATCTTTGAAATTGTTGCATGTTGCATTTACATTTTTGTTAAGTATAATTGGGATAAAATTATGCTAAGTTGTGATTTTAATGAATAACTGAATTAAATAATTGAACTTTCAGTTGAAAGGTTTCTGTGATCATAGGGGAGGGAAGCATCTAGGAAGCACTCTAGTTCATATGAGTGAAATTGAGTTTTTGTTTTTGTTATTATTGTTCTTCAGTCTATTTCAGCGCCCCGGTGTCACTATTTGGCATTGATTTGCCTTCTGTTGTGTTTTCTTGTGGTTGATTAAGTTCATAGAACTTGTTAATTAAAGATACTTTGTAATAGTCATTGTTGCCAAGTTGGGGAGGTAAAATTGATGTGAACTTGTATGATGTAACAGGATAAGGTTAGGGTTAAGGTTAGGGTTAGGGTTAAGATAAGTATGAATACACCGGTAACTGTATACCTGTCTGCCTCTGTTACCTACCCTTCAGTTAATCATTTCATATTATTCATTATTTCGGTATTATACAGTATAGGTATTGGGATGTGCATTTCGTTCTCATATTGTACTGATCAATGATAAGCCGTTCGATGGATTACTGAATTGAATGTTCTGAGTAGGGAGTTACTTGCTGATGCAGAAGGAAGACGGAACATTCACCGAGACTTACTCATCAAAGTGTGCAATTTAGAGCTCATCATTTCTAATGGGAGATATAATTAAGCAATTAGACTACCGATTAATGGGCCACTAATGCATTCCCTTCTCTGTTCATTTGCTAATTGTTTTAATATTAAGTCTTAACATGGGGGTTGAGGTATCCGTTGATATTACAAAAACGACTTGAAATAGTTTTATTTATCGCTATTTCATATACTGTTAAGAATTTTAATATTCATGTAATTTTAAGGGAATTTGTATTTCTATTGAGTTTTGGTATTTGGTTTTATCGCAAAAAAAGGTCCTGAATGTGATACATTGATTTTACTCATAGGCAAGTGTCCAAAATATTATCAGATTTTATTTCCCATTTTGTATAAACGAGGTACTGTAGTCGTGTGGACACTTGCTGTCTCAGTGTGTATTACAGTAGGTGTACTCAGCTTCCTGACAGAACAAATTAATCCTGACTTAATCCTAAAACTCTACAGGGAGACTGGTAAAGAATATCCAGAGACAGGGACACAGATGTAGGCTTCAGCTCACAGATGTTGGCTACAGATACTGCAGAGATGATCCATTTAGCACAAAGATGTTGGTTACAGATACTGTAGAGATGATCCCTTCAGCTGACAGACGCTGCCTACAGATACTGCCGTGATGATCCCTTAAGCTCACAAATATTGGCAACAAATACTGTAGAGATGATCCCTTTAGCGCACAGACTTTGTCTACAGGTACTGTAGAGATTATACCTTTAGCTCAAGGACTTTAGCTACATATAATGTATTGATGATCCCTTTAGCTCACAGACTTTGGTTACAGATACTGTAGAGATGATCCCTTCAGCTCACAGACGTTGGCCACAGATGCCGAATACATGATTCCTTTAGCACACAGACTTTGACCACGAATAATGTAGAGAAGATCCCTTCAGCTCACAGACATCGGCTACAGATACTGTAGAGATGATCCTTTCAGCTCACAGACTTTGGCCACAGATACCGTATATATGTCAAGGCTGTGGGTAACTGGTGAAAGGAGTCAGGCGCAGGAGAGCTGAGATGCGTGGACAAGGTATTTAATACAAGATAACACCAGTATAAACACAATACTGCGGTGCGGGAAAAATACTGGTACCACGAAATAAACGGGCGTAATAACAAAACCCGGCAACAAAATACCAGCCGTCAGTAACAGCCTGAACAATAGAACAAACAAGTACACAAACATGGGGGAAACCAGAGGGTTAAATAATGAACATGTAATGGGGGAATTTAAACCAGGTGTGTAAAGAGAAAACAAATGGAAAATGAAAAGTGGATCGGCGATGGCTAGAAGGCCGGTGACGTCGACCGCCGAGCACCGCTCGAACAAGGAGAGGGACCGACTCCGGCGGAAGTCGTGACAATATATGATCACTTTAGCTCACAGTCTTTGGCCACAGATAATGATAGATGATCCCTTCAGCTCACAGACTTTGGCTACAGATACTGGAGAGATGATCCCTTCAGCTCACAGTCTTTGGCCACAGACAATGTAGACATGAACCTTCAGCTCACAGATTTTGGCCACAGATGCCACATATACGATACCTTTAGCTCACAGAATTTGGCCACAGATAAAGTAGAGAAGATCCCTTCAGCTCAAAGACATTGGCTACAGATACTGTTAAGATGATCCCTTCAGCTCACAGACTTTAGCCACAGATACCGTATATATAAATGATGCCTTTAGCTCACAGACTTTGGCAACAGATACTGTAGAGATGATCCCTTCAGCTGACATACATTTTCTAAAGATACAGTAGTGATGATCACTTCAGCTCACAGACGTTGGCTACACATACTGTAGGGAAGATCCCTTCAGCTCACAGACATTGGCAACAGATACTGTAGAGATGATCTCTTCAGCTAACAGACTTTGGCACACATACAGTTGAGATGATCCTTTTAGCAAACAGACTTTGTCTACAGTTACTGTAGAGGTGATCCCTTTAGCTCACAGACATTGTCTACAAATATTGTAGAGATGGTCCCTTCAGCTCACAGACTTTGGTTACAGACACTGTAAACACAATCTGTTTAGCTCATAGACTTTGGCTGCAGATAATGTAGAGATGATGCCTTTAGCTCACAGACATTGGTTACAGAAACTGTTGAGATGATCCCATCAGATGACAGGAATTGGCTACAGATACTGTAGAGATGATCCCTTCAGCTCAAAGACGTTGGCTTCAAATACTGTAGAGATGATCCCATTAGCTCACAGACTTTCGCTATAGATACTGTAGAGATGATCGCTTCAGCTCACAGACTTTGGCAACAGATTAATCCTTTAAGCTCACAGACGTTTGCTACAAAAACTGTAGAGATGATGCCTTCAGCTCACAGATATTTGTTACAGATAATGTAGAGATGATCCCTTCAGTTGACAGGCGTTGCCTACAGATACTGTAGAGATGATCCCTTCAGCTCACAGATGTTGGTTACAGACACTGTAGAGAGGATCCCTTCAGCTCACAGACGTTGGCTAAAGATACTGTAGAGATGATCCCTTTAGCTCACAGACTTTGGCTGAAGATAATGTAGAGATGATCCCTTCAGCTCACAGATATTGGCTACAGATACCACATAGATGATCCCTTCAGCTCACAGACTTTGGCTACAGATACGGTACATATGATCCCTTCAGCTCACAGATGTTGGTTACAGATACTGCAGAGATGATCACATCAGCTGACAGGAATTGCCTACAGATAATGTAGAGATGATCCCATCAGCTGAAAGATGATTGTTACAGATACTGTAGAGATTATCCATTCCGCTGACAGACGTTGCCTACAGATAACGTAGAGATGATCCCTTCAGCTCACAGAATTTAGCTACAGATACTGTAGAGATGATCCCTTCAGCTCACAGACACTGGTTACAGATACTTTGGAGATCATCCCTTCAGCTGACATGTGTGGCAACAGATACCGTAGATATGATCACTTCAGCTCACCGACATTGGATACAAATACTGTAGAGATTATCCCTTCAGCTTACATACTTTAGCCAGAAATAATGTAGAGATGATCATTTCAGCTCACAGACGTTGGTTAAAGATATTGTAGAGATCATCCCTTCAGCTGACGTGTGGCTACTGATACTGTAGCTGCTGACAGATGCTGGTTACAGACTGTAGAGATGATCCCTTCAGCTCATAGACTTTGGATACAGATAAAGTAGAGATGATTCCTTCAGCTCACAGACTTTGGTAAAACATACTGTAGAGATGATCCCTTTAGCTCACAGACCTTGGCTACAGATACTGCAGAGTTGATATATTTAGCTCACAGACGTTGGCTACAAATACTGTAGAGATGATCCCTTCAGCTAATATACTTTGGTTATTGACACTGTAGAGATGATTCCTAAAGCTGACAGATGTTGTATACAGATACTGTGGTGATGATCACATCAGCTCACAGACATTGGCTACAAATACTATAGAGATGATCCTTCATCTCACAGAGCTTGTCTACAGGTATTGTAGAGATGATCCCTTTATCTCACATACTTTGGTTACAGATACTGTAGAGATGATCCCTTCAGACCACCAACGTTGGAAACAAAAACAGTAGAGATGATCCCTTTAGCTCACATTCTTTGGCTTCAGATACTGTAGAGATGATCACTTCAGCTCACAGACGTTGGTTACAGATACTGAAGAGATGATCTCTTCAGCTGACAGGCTTTGCCTACAGATACTGTACTGATGATACCTTCAGCTCACAGACGTCGGCTACAGATACTGTAGATATAATCCCTTCAACTCACAGATGTTGGTTACAGATACTGTAGGGATGTTCCCTTTAGTTTTCAGGCGTTGCCTACAGATACTGTAGAGATGATCCCATATGCAGACAGATGTTGGCTACATTACTGAAGAGATGATCCCTTAAGCACACAGTCTTTGGCTACAGACACTGGAGAGATTATCCCTTCAACTCAAAGACAAATGTTACAGATACTGTGGAGATGATCCCTTCAGCTGACAAATGTTGCCTACAGATACTGTAGAGATGATCCTTTTAGCTCACAGACTTTGGCTACAGATAATGTAGAGATTAGATATTTAGTTTACAGACGATCGTTACAGATACCGTAGAGATTAGATATTTAGTTTACAGATGATGGTTACAGTTACTGTAAATATGATCCCTTCCTCTGACAGACGATGCCTACAGTTAACCTCTCTGGGGTATGTGGGACACACTATTCAACAGCCAGTGAAATAGCAGGGCGGCAAATCAAAACAACAAAAATCTCATAATTCAAATTTCTCAAACATACGACTATTATATCCTATTTTAAATATACACTTCTCGTTAATCCAACCACATTTTCCGATTTCAAAAAGGCTTTATGGCAAATGCATAACCTGTTAGGGACAGATGTTACGCTAGCGGAACGCCTCACCAATATCCAATGGTATAGCGTGGCGCAAATTACAAATACCTCAAAAATGCAAAAACTTCAATTTTTCAAACATATGACTATTTTACACCATTTTAAAGACAATACTCTCCTTTATCTAACCACATTGTCCGATTTCAAAAAGGCTTTACAATGAAAGCAAAACATTAGATTATGTCAGGAGAGTACCCAGCCAGAAATAATCACACACCCATTTTTCAAGCTAGCATATATGTCACAAAAACCAAAACCACAGCTAAATGCAATTTCACAGGATGTTGGCCAGGTGGGACGGTAGCGTCCCACGCCCCCTAGAGAGGTTAAGCTGACAGACATTGCCTACAGATACTGTAGTGATGATCACTTCTGTCCACAGACGTTGGCTACAAATTTCGTAGAGATGAACACTTTAGCTCACAGACTTTGTATGCAGATAGTGTAGAGATCATCCCTTCAGCTGACATGCGTGGCTACAGTTACTGCAGAGACAACCTATTTTGCTCACAGATGTTGGCTACAAATATTGTAGAGATGATCCTTCAGCTCAAAGACTTTGGCTACAGATACTGTAGAGATGATCCCTTCAGCTGACAGGCATTGCCTACAGATGCTGTGCAGATGATACCTTCAGTTAACAGACGTTGGCTACAAATACTTTAGATAATCCCTTCAGCTCACAGACGATGGTTACAGACTGTAGAGATGTTCACTTCAGAATATGGTTACACATACTTTAGAGATGATTACTTCATCTGACAGATAGTTGCATAAAAATACTGTAGAGATGATCCCTTCAGCTCACAGAACTTCTCTACAGATACTGTAGAGATGATCCCTTTAGCTCAGACTTTGGCTACAGATAATGTATTGGTGATCCCTTCAGCTCACAGTCGTTGGCTAAACATACTGTAGAAATAATGCCTTCAGCTCACAGACGTTGGCTACAAATACCTCAGAGATGATCCCTTCAGCTCACAGACTTGGCTACAGATGCTGTAGAGATGATCCTGTTAGCTCACAGACTTTGGCTACAGGTACTGCAGAGATTACATATTAAGCTCACAGACGTTGACTACAAATATTTTATAGATGATCCCTTCAGCTCATAGACTTTCGTTATAGACACTGTAGAGAATCCCTTAAGCTGACAGACGTTGGCAACAAATACTATAGAGATGATCCCTTCAGCTCACAGACCTTGTCTACAGATACTGTAGAGAAGATCCATTTAGCTCAGACTTCGGCTACAGATATTGTATTGATGATCCCTCATGCTGACTGATGTTGGCTATATTTACTGTAGAGGTGATCCCTTCAAGACACAGTCATTGGCTACAGATACTGAAGAGATGATCCCTTCAGCTGACAGACGTTGGATACATTCACTGTAGAGATGATCCTTTTAGCTAACAGACTATGGCTACAGACAATGTAGAGATTATATATTTAGCTTACAGACGATGATTACAGACACTGTAGAGATGATCCCTTCCACTGACAGACGTTGCCTACAGATACTGTAGAGATGATCACTTCAGCTCACAGACCTTGAATACAAATACCATAGAGATGATCACTTCAGCTGACTGACCTTGTCTACAGATACTGTAGAGATGACCCCTTTAGCTCACAGACTTTGTCTACAGATACTGTAGAGATGATCCCTTCAGCTCACAGACATTGGCTACAATCACTACAGAGATGTTCCTATTAGCTCACAGACTATAGCTATACTGGGGAGATGATCCCAGACACTGTAGAGATGATCCCTTCAGAGATGATGATCCCTATAGAGATGATCCCTTCAGCTCACAGACGTCGGCTACAATCACTGTAGAGATTATCCTTTTAGCTCACAGAATATGGCAACAGATAATGTAGAGATTATATATTTATCTTACAGACAATGGTTACAGATACTGTAGAGATGATCCCTTCCACTGACAGATGTTGCCTACAGATATTGTAGAGATCATCCCTTAAACTGACAGACGTTGTCTACAGATACTGTAGAGATCATCCCTTAAGCTGACAGACGTTGCCTACAGATACTGTAGAGATCATCCCTTAAGCTGACAGATGTTGGATACAAATACCGTTGAGATGATCACCTCAGCTCACTGACCTTGTCTACAGACACTGTAGAGATGATCCCTTTAGCTCACAGACATTGGCTACAGATAATATTGAGATGATCCCTTCAGCTCACAGACGTTGGTGACAGATACTGTAGAGATCATCACTTTAGCTGATATGTGTGGCTACAGTGGGGGAAAAAAGTATTTGATCCCCTGCTGATTTTGTACGTTTGCCCACTTAAAAAGACATTATCAGTATATAATTTTAATGGTAGGTTTATGTGAACAGTGAGAGACAGAATAACAACAAAAAAATCCAGAAAAATCCATGTAAAAAATGTTAGAAATTGATTTGCATTTTAATGAGTGAAATAAGTATTGACCCCTCTGCAAAACATGACTTAGTACTTGGTGGCAAAACCCTTGTTGACAATCACAGAGGTCAGACGTTTCTTGTAGTTGGCCACCAGGTTTGCACACATCTCAGGAGGGATTTTGTCCCAGTCCTCTCTGCAGATCTTCTCCAAGTCATTAAGGTTTCGAGGCTGACGTTTGGGAACTCGAACCTTCAGCTCCCTCCACAGATTTTCTATGGGATTAAGGTCTGGAGACTGGCTAGGCCACTCCAGGACCTTAATGTGCTTCTTCTTGAGTCACTCCTTAGGTTGCCTTGGCCGTGTGTTTTGGGTCATTGTCATGCTGGAATACCTATCCACGACCCATTTTTAATGCCCTGGCTGAGGAAAGGAGGTAATCACCCAAGATTTGACAGTACCTGGCGCCGTCAAATGATGCGGTGAACTTGTCCTGTCCCTTAGCAGAAAAACACCCCCAAAGCATAATGTTTCCACCTCCATGTTTGACGGTGGAGATGGTGTTCTTGGGGTCATAGGCAGCATTCCTCCTCCTCCAAACATGGCGAGTTGATGCCAAAGAGCTCCATTTTGGTCTCATCTGACCACAACACTTTCACCAGTTGTCCTCTGAATCATTCAGATGTTCATTGGTGAACTTCAGACGGGCATGTATATGTTTTCTTGAGCAGGGGGACCTTGCGGGGGCTGCAGGATTTCAGTCCTTCACGGCGTAGTGTGTTACCAATTGTTTTCTTGGTGACTATGGTCCCAGCTGCCTTGAGATCTTTGACAAGATCCTCCCGTGTAGTTCTGGGCTGATTCCTCACCGTTCTCATGATCATTGCAACTCCACGAGGTGAGATCTTGCATGGAGCCCTAGGCCGAGGGATATTGACAGTTCTTTTGTGTTTGTTCCATTTGCGAATAATCGCACCAAATGTTGTCACCTTCTCACCAAGCTGCTTGGCGATGGTCTTGTAGCCCATTCCAGCCTTGTGTAGGTCTACAATCTTGTCCCTGACATCCTTGGAGAGCTCTTTGGTCTTGGCCATGGTGGAGAGTTTGGAATCTGATTGATTGATTGCTTCTGTGGACAGGTGTCTTTTATACAGGTAACAAGCTGCGGTTAGGAGCACTCCCTTTAAGAGTGTGCTCCTAATCTCAGCCCATTACCTGTATAAAAGACAGCTGGGAGTCTTTGGCTTAAAATAATGTAGAGATGATCCCTTCAGCTCACATACTTTGGCTACAGATAATATAGAGATGATCCCTTCATCTCACAGACGTTGGTTACAGATACTGTAGAGATTGTTACGTCCGTTGTTGGAAGGATCGGACCAAGGTGTAGCGTGGTAGGCGTACATTTTAATTTATTAAATTAACACCGAAAACAAAACAAACACAAACAAAACATAATGTTCAATAGGGCTCGCTGGATCCGGACCCCGGATCGTCTCTGGAGGCTTCGGGCCCTGGATCATCACTGGAGGCTTTGGGCCCTGGATCTTCACTGGAGGCTTCGGGCCCTGGATCTTCACTGGAGGCTTTGGGTCCTGGATCATCACTGGAGGCTTCGGGCCCTGGATCATCACTTGAGGCTTCGAGCCATGGATCATCACTGGAGGCTTTCGGGCCGTGGATCATCACTGGAGGCTCCAGGCCATGGATCATCACTGGAGGCTCCGGGCCGTGGATCATCACTGGAGGCTCCGGGCCATGGATCATCACTGGAGGCTCCGGGCCGTGGATCATCACTGGAGGCTCCGGGCCATGGATCATCACTGGAGGCTCCAGGCGATGGATCATCACTGGAGTCTTTGGCCATGGATCATCACTGGAGGCTTCGTGCATGGAGCAGGCACAGGACGTACCAGGCTGGAGACACGCGCTGGAGGCCGGGTGCATGGAGCTGGCACAGGATATACTGGACCGTGGAGGCTCTGGACTGCAGACCGTCGCTGGAGGCTCTGGACCGCCGACCATCACTGGAGGCTCTGGACCGCAGACCGTCGCTGGAGGCTCTGGACTGCCGACCGTCGCTGGAGGCTCTGGACTGGGAACCCCCGCTGGAGGCTCTAGACCACAGACCGTCGCTGGAGGCTCTGGACCGCCGACCGTCGCTGGAGGCTCTGGACCGCAGATCGTCGCTGGAGGCTCTGGACCACAGACCGTCACTGGAGGCTCTGGACTGGAGACCATGGATCATCACCGGAGGCTCCGGGCCGTGGATCATCACTGGAGGCTCCGGGCCATGGATCATCACTGGAGGCTCCGGGCCATGGATCATCACTGGAGGCTTCGAGCCATGGATCATCACTGGAGGCTTCATGCGTGGAGCAGGCACAGGACGTACCAGGCTGGAGACACGCACTGGAGGCCGAGTGCGTGGAGCTGGCACAGGATATACTGGACCGTGGAGGCGCACTGGAGGTCTGGAGCGTAGCGCTGGCACAACGCGTCCTGGTCAAAGGACCACCTTCGCAAGGCAAGTGCGGGGAGCTGGCACAGGACGCACTGGGCTGTGAAGGTGCACTGGAGACACAGTATGAGGTCTGGAGCTCAGAGCCTGCACCACCCGTCCTGGACAGATGCCAATTTTCGCACGGCAGGTGCGGGGAGCTGGCACAGAATGCACCGGGCTGTGGATGTGCACTGGAGACACAGTGCGTATCACCGCAAAATATGGTGCCTGCCCTGTCACACGCTCCCCACGCTGAGTATGGGGAGTTGGCTCTGCTTTAAACCCTGGCTCCGCCAACCACCCCATGTGCCCCCCCCAAAAAAAAACATTGTTTTGGGGCTGCCTCTCGGGCTTCCCTCGTGGTCGCGAACTCCGGTGTCGTTGTTGTTGCTCCCTCACTGCTTCCGTCTGCTCCCATTGAAGGTGATCCTTTCCAGACAGGATTTCCTCCCAACTCCAGGATCCCTTACCGTCCAAGATATCCTCCCATGTCCAGGATGTCTTTTCCTCCTGGCCACGCTGCTTGGTCCATTTGTGGTGGGATCTTCTGTTACATCCGTTGTTGGAAGGATCGGACCAAGATGCAGCATGGTAGGCGTACATTTTAATTTATTAAATTAACACCGAAAACAAAACAAATGAAACATAACGTTCAGTAGGGCTACACAGCACAGTACCAAAAACAAGATCCCACAAACTAAAGGTGGAAAAAGGCTGCCTAAATATGATCCCCAATCAAAAACAACGATAGACAGCTGCCTCTGACTGGGAACCATACCAGGCCAACAAAGAAATAGAAAAACTTGATTGCCCACCCTAGTCACACCCTGACCTAACCAAATAGAGAATTAAAAGGATCTCTAAGGTCAGAGCGTGACAGAGATGATCCCTTCAGCTCTTAGACTTTGTCTGCAGATAATGTAGAGATGATCCTTTCAGATAACAGACGTTGGTTCCAGATAATGTAGAGATGACCCCTTCTGCTGACAGGTGTTACCTACAGATACTGTAGATATGAACCCTTCAGCTCACAGACTTCGGTTACAAATTTTGTAGAGATGATACCTTCAGCTGTCAGACGTTGGTTACAGATACTGTAGATATGATCCCTTCAGCTTACAGACTTTGGCTACAGATACTCTAGAGATGATCCCTTCAGCTGACATGCCTACAGATTCTGTAGAGATGATCCCTGCAGATCACAGATGTTGGCAACAGATACGATAGAGATGATCCCTTCAACTCACATTTGTTGGCTTCAAATACTGTAGAGATGATCCCTTCAGCTCACAGACTTTGGCTACAGATACTATACAATTGATCCCTTTATCTCACAGATTTTGGCTGCAGATAATGTTGAGATGATCCCTTTATCTCACAGATGTTGGCTACATATACTGTAGTGATGATCCCTTCAGCTCACAGACGCTCACAGAGCTGGGCCGGTAACCGAAAGGTCACTGGTTTGAAGCCGACAAGGTGAACAATTTGTTGATGTGCACTTGAGCATGACACTTAACCCTGAGTTGCTCCAGGGGTGCCAAACTACTATTGCCAACACTGTATAACAACACATTTCACTGCACCTATCAGTGTGTGATGAAAATATACTTTTCTGTTACTCTAACCAGAGTGTCTCGTCCCATCTACAGATGCAATCCATTAATTTTTAAGGGTACAGAATGAAAACCATTTTCATAATAAAAATATAAATTATCCAGCATAAGAAGAAGGACAGTAGTGGTTATAAGTCATTCAATACTTTATTTTACAGAATTTAACCTTCCAGAGTCTAGGACCTGTCTAACCCGGGGGAGTGGGGCAGGAATTGTTTTAAGAGGGTCAATGATTAAATGATTATTTAGCTGTTTGACCCCTTAAAGTATCAAAAATATGTATAAAACAATTATTGGATGAAACAGTTTGCAGTACTGCTATAAGGCAATAGAAATGCATTGAATAACAGACTCCCGACATAGAACAACGGATAGTCCCCCAAAAAATCTAAACGAAATTTGTTCTGAAGTTTCTGTCCAATTTCTGAGAAATATAAGAATGATCAGGAAACATTTTTTTGTCACGTCCTGACCCTAGTAAGATGTCATTTTCTATAGTAGAGTAGGTCAGGGAGTGACAGGGGGTGTTTTGTGTTTTTCTATGTTTTCTATTTCTATGTTTTAGTTCTAGTTTTTCTATTTCTATGTTGGGGTTGTTTGCGTTGATCTCCAATTGGAGGCAGCTGGTCCTCGTTACCTCTGATTGGAGATCATATTTAAGTAGGGGTTTTCTTCCTGGGTTTTTGTGGGTTATTATATTTTGAGTAGTGTGTTTTCTCTCTGCGTCACAGTTTGTTGTTTTTTGTTAGTACAAGTAGTTAATGTATTGCATTATGTTTCACAAATAAATAAAGATGTGGAACTACAAACACGCTGCATTTTGGTCCGATCCTTCAGACAGCCGTGACAATGTTATTATTGTTTTTACATGTATTTATCCCCTTATTTTAGGCACTAAACTTTTTAATCTTGCTCTCTTCTAGAGCAAGATGGAGAAGACCATTATGTTCATGAGAGTCTCATCTTTCAATAGAGTGACCATAATAGTTTTGTTGGCCAAACCGTTCGGATGCTACATAAAATTTTGTGAGAAGACCCGATTTTCAGGATGTCTCATGGTCTGACAACCACTGCTCTAGCTCTGCCACCTTTCACCACGGATGTGGAAGAGCTATAACGGCGGATGTGGTGGATTGAGACGCAGCCCATGCAAAATAACAGATTTCTATAGCTTAAACAGACGGATTTTGATGGGGATTTATACTTGTTATTTTAATTTGTTCTCCGTGGAGGCATGACCATTGTAGGCTAAGGGATGATTGGCATTTACTTAATCTGTTAATGAATTCTGCCATTAAAATGAGAAAATTATATTGGGCTCCTGAGTGGCTCAGTGGTCTAAGACACTGCATCTCAGTGAAAAAGCTGTCACTGCATTACCTGGTTCAAATCCAGGCTACATCATCTCCGGCCATGAGTAGGAGTCCCATAGGGTGGCACACAATTTGTCTGGGTTAGGCCGGGGTAGGCTGTCATTGCAAATAAGAATTTGTTCTTAACTGACTTGCCTAGTTAAGTAAAAAAATATATATATATTCAATGAAACCAAATGCAATCATTATAAAACAGATACCCTATAAAAAGCATACTGTTATTAGCTTTGCCAGTATATTTGTATGTGTAATATTCAACTGTATATATCTACGTCCAAACTCAATACACCAGTCAGTATACCTCTCTAAATAGCCAATATCTGACACAACCTTTTTCTTTCTCTTCCTCACCGTATGGGCTTTAAATGTTTACTCCATAAGTGCTGTGAGTTTGCCAGACCTTGACTAGCTCGCAGACGTTTAATTTAAACTGGAATGTAACCAAATTGCTTGCAGACGTAACATGCCATGCGGAGTCAGATTTCATACATAAATAGGATTAGTGGAATACCATCCAGTAGCATCCACCCACGTTGTCTTATTCTGATTACCTGCTTGTTTGCTTGTTATTTACTGTCAACACACGTACACACACAGAAGGCACATGCATGCATGCACACATACACATATACACACACAACTACACTTTTCTACACACATTCTGAGAAGAAAAACACAAGGTTTAATGGACAATTGGTATTTCAAAGCCATCAATCATGGCCATGTCCAGGTTTGTTGACATTGACATGGAAAATGACGTAAAAATATGGACCTGGTTTATTTTGTCTTAGCTATATTAAACATTGCTTCTATTATTCCACCACAATCTTGGCCTCAGATATGCCTAACATGTTTATAAATCAAATAAAATGTAATAGATCACATACAGTACACATAATTAGCAGATATAATTGCAGGTGTAGTGACATGCTTGTAGTCCTAGCTCCAACAGTGCAGTAGTATCTAACAATTCACAACAATACACACAAATCTAAAAGTAAAAGAATGGAATTAAGAAAAATATAAATATTAGGATTTGCATTGACTATAATACAGTAGAATAGAGTATATACATATGAAATGAGTAAAGCAGTATGTAAACATTATTAAAGTGATTAGTGTTCCATTATTAAAGTGACCAGTGATTCCATGTCTATGTATATAGGGCAGCAGCAGGGTTGAGTAAAAGAGGTGGTAGCTGGCTTGTGATAAGTCTGATGGCTTTGAGATAGAAGCTTTTTTTCAGTCTCGGTCCCAGCTTTGATGCACCTGTACTGACCTCGCCTTCTGGATGATAGTGGGGTGAACAGGCCGTGGCACGGGTGGTTGATGGCCTTGATGATCTTTTTGGCCTTCCTGTGAATTGGGTGCTATAGGTGTTCTGGAGGGCAAGCAGTGTGACCCCAGTGATGCGCTGGGCAGACCGCACCACCCCTTGGAGAGCCCTTTGGTTGCGGGCGGTGCAGTTGCCGTACCAGGCAGCGGTACAGCCCAACTGCATGCTTTCAATTGTGCATTTGTAAACGTTTGTGAGGTTCTTCAGGGCCAAGATACATTTCGTCAGCCTCCTGAGGTGGAAGAGGTGCTGTTGCGCCTTCTTCACCACACTGTCTGTGTGTGTGGACCATTTCAGAATGTCAGTGATCTGTACTCCGAGGAACTTGAAGCTTTTCACCTTCTCCACTGCGACGGTTCCGTCCTCTGTTGTCTCCTGAAGTCCACGATCAGCTCCTTTGTTTTGTTGACATTAAGGGAGAGTTTATTTTCCTGGCAACACTTCATCAGGGCCCTAACCTCCTCCCTGTAGGCTGTCTCGTCATTGTTGGTAATCAGGCCTACTGCTGTTGTGTCTTCTGAAAACTTGATGTTTGAGTTGGAGGTGTGCGTGGCCACGCAGTCATGGGTGAACAGGGAGTACAGGAGGGGGCTGAGCACGCACCCTTGTGTGGCCCCTGTGTTGAGGATCAGCGTAGTGGAGTTCTTCTTTTCTACATTCACCACCTGGAGGTGGCCCGTCAGGAAGTCCAGGACCCAGTTGCACGGGGGCGGGGTTCAGACCCAGGGCCCCGAGTCTGGAAGGTACTATGGTACTAGCCTTCCCCGTAGCTCAGTTGGTAGAGCATGGTGTTTGCAACGCCAGGGTTGTGGGTTCGATTCCCACGGGGGGCCAAGTACAAAAAGAAGGAAAAAAAAAATTGTATGAAATGAAAATGAAATGTATGCATTCACTACTGTAAGTCGCTCTGGATAAGAGCGTCTGCTAAATGACTAAAATGTAAATGTAAATGTAAGGCAGAGCTATAGTCAATGAACAGCATCCTTACATAGGTATTCCTCTTGTCCAGATGGGATAGAGCAGTGTGCAGTGTGATAGCGATTGCATCATCTGTGGATCTATTGGGGCGGTAAGCAAATTGAAGTGGGTCCAGGGTGTCAGGTATGGTGGAGGTGATATTATCCTTAATTAGCCTTTCAAAGCACTTCATGATGACAGAAGTGAGTGCTACGGGGAAAAAGTCATTTAGTTCAGTTACATTTATTTTCTTGGGTACAGGAACAATGGTGGACATATTGAAGCAAGTGGGGACAACAGACTGGGATAGGGAGAGATTGATTATGTCAGAAAAACACTCCAGCTAGCTGGTCTGCACATGATCTGAGGACGCGGCTAGGGATGCCGTCTGGGCCGGCAGCCTTGCGAGGGTTAAAACGAGTAAATGTCTTACTCATGTCGGCCACGGAGAATGAGAGCCCACAGCCGCATCGGTGGCACTGTGTTATCCTCAAAGCTGGCCGGGTCGGTGGCACTGTGTTATCCTCAAAGCGGGTCGCGTCAATGGCACTGTGTTATCCTCAAAGCGGGTCGCGTCAATGGCACTGTGTTATCCTCAAAGCGGGTCGCGTCAATGGCACTGTGTTATCCTCAAAGCGGATCGCGTCAATGGCACTGTGTTATCCTCAAAGCGGGTGAAGAATGTATTATAAGATGTAGAGGTCCCTGGCTCTGAGCTCCGTTTTTGATTAATAACACACACATACCCCACCGCTAGATGTCTTACAGATGAAGACGTGAGAGAGAATCCATTTTAGTTACAGGTTATTTTTCTTTATATATCTCGTTGGGGATACTTAATATAATATAGTCATTGCTCTCCATTCACAAAACTCAGCGGCAACTGGACATTGAATAGTGACAGTGCATTGGTGACAGTGCATTGTAGACTGAAGTGTGTGTGTGTGTGTGTGTGTGTGTGTGTGTGTGTGTGTGTGTGTGTGTGTGTGTGTGTGTGTGTGTGTGTGTGTGTGTGTGTGTGTGTGTGTGTGTGTGTGTGTGTGTGTGTGTGTGTGTGTGTGTGTGTGTGTGTGTGCGTGAGTGAGTGAGTGTCAAATGCCGCATCACAGCCTTCGGCACTATCTCCTCTCCCCTTGAAGTAGGTGATTCATATTCTTTAGGGAAAAGATGCAAGGCATTGTTCAAATATACAGTGCATTTGGAAAGTATTCAGACCCCTTGAATTTTTCCACATTTTGTTACATAACAGCTTTATTCTAAAATTGATTAAATTGTTATTTTCCCTCATCAATCTACACACAGTACCCCATAATGACAAAGCAAAAATACGATTTTCAAAATTTTTGCAAATGTATTTAGAATAAAAAACTTAAAAATCACATTTACATAAGTATTCAGACCCTTTACTCAGAACTTTGTTGAAGCACCTTTGGCAGCAAGCTTGGCACACCTGTATTTGGGGAGTTTCTCCCATTCTTCTCTGCAGATCTTCTCAAGCTCTGTCAGGTTGGATGGGGCATGTTGCTGCACAGCTATTTTCAGGTGTCTCCAGAGATGTTCGATCGAGTTCAAGTCCGGGCTCTGGCTGGGACAATCGAGGACATTCAGAGACTTGTCCCGAAGCCACTCCTGTGTTGTCTTGGCTGTGTGCTTAGCGTCGTTGTCCAATTGGAAGGTGAACCTTCGCATCAGTCTGAGGTCCTGAGCACTCTGGAGCAGGTTTTCATCAAGGATCTCTCTATAATTTGCTCCGTTCATCTTTCCCTCAATCCTGACTAGTCTCCCAGTCCCTGCTGCTGAAAAACATACCCACAGCATGATGCTGCCACCATCATACTTGACTGTAAGAATGGTGCCAGGTTTCCTCCAGACGTGATGCTTGGCATTCAGGCCAAAGAGTTCAATCTTCGTTTCATCAGACCAGACAATGTTGTTTCTCATGGTCTGAGAGTCCTTTAGGTGCCTTTTGGCAATCTCCAAGTGGCTGTCATGTGCCTTTTACTGAGGATTGGCTTCCGTCTGGTCACTCTAACATAAAGGCCTGATTGCTGGAGTGCTGTTCCATAAAGGAAGTCAGGAGTGCTGTCAGAGTGACCATCGGATTCTTGATCAACTACCTGACCAAAGCCCTTCTCCCCCAATTGCTCAGTTTGGCTGGGTGGCCAGCTCGAGGGAGAGTCTTGGTGGTTCCAAACTTCTTCCATTTAAGAATGATGGAGGCCACTGTGTTCTTGGGGACCTTCAATGCTGCAGACATTTTTTGTTAACCTTCCCCAGATCTGTGCCTCGACACAATCCTGTCTCGGAGTGCTACAGACAATTCCTTCAACCTCAAGGCATGGTTTTTGCTCTGACATGCACTGTCAACTATGGGACCTTATATAGACAGCTGTGTGCCTTTTCAAATCAAATCCAGTCAATTGAATTTATCACAGGTGAACTCCAATCAAGTTGTAGAAACATCTCAAGGATGATCAATGGAAACAGCATGCCTCTGAGCTCAATTTCGAGTCTCATAGCAAAGGGTCTGAATACTTATGTAAATAAGGTATTTCAAAAAACCTGCTTTCGCTTTGTCATTATGGGGTATTGTGTAGATTGATGAGGAATTGATATTTATTTAATACATTTTAGAATAGGGCGTAACAAAATGAGGAAAAAGTCAAGCGGCCTGAATACTTTCCAGAGGCACTGTATGTGCAGAAACAGACAGTTAGGAGTGGGGCTGGTTTGGTTCCACAGGGCTTCCAGACCACGCTATTCTCTGTACACGAGTGGGATCCTGATGGTCTTATCCTAATCCATAATCCAAGTTTCATGTCCAGATGCTGGCTCAATCCTAACCCTATCCCGAGCTTCACGTCCACATACTGGCTCAATCCTAACCTTAACCCTAGCTTCATGTCCACGTGCTGGCTCAACCTTAACCTTAACCCTAGCTTAATGTCCACATGCTAGCTCAAACTTAACCCTAACCCTAGCTTCATGTCCACATGCTAGCTCAATCTTAACCCTAACCCTAGCTTCATGTCAACATGCTGGCTCATTCCTAACCCTAACCCTAGTTTCATGTCCACATAGCAGCTCAATCCGAACCCTAACCCCATTTTCATGTCCACATAGTAGCTCAATCCGAACCCTAACCCTAGGTTCATGCCCACATGCTGGTTCAATCCTAACCCTAACCTGAATCACAACTCTGACCCTAATCAACCAACACAACAGGAACAATAATATCCACATCACATTTTTACTAATACTGTAGAACTTTGTTCTAAAGATGTATCCGTAACCACTGGATGCAGTGATCACAATATTTGACTCACCACCTGGATTCAGTCTTATGTAGAAAAATGTGAAATGTTTTTTTTTCTGACATTGGATAGAAGTAGAGACTCAAAGCTTCATAAAATGGTATAACGTACACATCATTTTTGATGAACAGTAGGAAAGTAATTCTGCTTTGAAAGTTGATACAGTTGTAAACTCACTTTTGAGAAAATGGCCTTGAATGTTATGTATTCTACCAGTGGTAGTATATACAGTTGAGGTCGGAAGTTTACATACACGTCATTAAAACTTGCTTTTCAACCACTCCACAAATTTATTGTTGAAAAACTATAGTTTTGGCAAGTCGTTAAGGACATCTACTTTGTGAATGACACAAGTCATTTTTCCAACAATTGTTTACAGACAGATTATTTAACTTATAACTCACTGTATCACAATTCCAATGGGTGAGAAGTTTACATACACTAAATTGACTGTGCCTTTAAACAGCTTGGAAAATTCCAGAAAATTATGTCAAGGCTTTTGAAGCTTCTGATAGGCTAATTGACATCATTTGAGTCAATTCCAGACGAGCTTCAATGCCATATAACTCTCCTTCTGTGGCCTCCAACTGCTCTTAAATGCAAGTAAAACTAAATGCATGATCTTCAACCGATCGCTACCCACACCTACCCGCCCGTCCAGCATCACTACTCTGGACGGTCCTGACTTACAATATGTGGACAACTACAAATACCTAGGTGTCTGGCTAGACTGTAAACTCTCCTTCCAGACTCACATTAAACATCTCCAATCCAAAATTAAACCTAGAATCGGCTTCCTATTTCCAAACAAAGCATCCTTCACTCATGCTGCCAAACATACCCTCGTAAAACTGACCATCCTACCGATCC
The DNA here is from genome assembly GCF_965601325.2 of Salmo salar. Taxonomy (NCBI): domain Eukaryota; kingdom Metazoa; phylum Chordata; class Actinopteri; order Salmoniformes; family Salmonidae; genus Salmo; species Salmo salar. The sequence goes on from NC_138291.1 coordinate 101,318,447, forward strand.
ATGACTTCGGCGATGTGATTTACAATATAGCATCGAACACTCTACTCAGAAATTTGGATGCAGTCTATCACAGTGCCATCTGTTTTGTCACCAAAGCCCCATATATTACCCACCACTAAGACCTGTATGCTCTCGTTGCCTGGCCCTCGCTACATATTCGTCGCCAAACCCACTGTCTCCAGGTCATCTATAAGTCTTTGCTAGGTAAATCCCCACCTTATCTCAGCTCACTGGTCACCATAGCAGCACCCACCCGTAGCACGCGCTCCAGCAGGTATATTTCACTGGTCACACCCAAAGCCAATTCCTACTTTGGCCGCCTTTCCTTCCAGTTCTCTGCTGCCAATGACTGAAACGAACTGCAAAAATCACTGAAGCTGGAGACTCATATCTCCTCACTAACTTTAAGAACCAGCTGTGAGAGCAGCTCACAGATCACAGCACCTGTACATAGCCCATCTGTAAATAGCCCATCCAACTACCTCATCCCCATACTGTTATTTATTTATTTTGCTCCTTTGCACCCCATTATCTCTACTTGCACAATCATCTTCTGCACATCTATCACTCCAGTGTTTAATTGCTATATTGTAATTATTTCGCCACCATGGCCTATTTATTGCCTTACCTGCCTAATCCTAGTTCATTTGCACACACTGTATATAGACTTTTTCTATTGTATTATTGACTGTATGTTTGTTTATTCCATGTGTAACTCTGTGTTGTTGTTTGTGTCACACTGCTTTGCTTAATCTTTCCCAGGTAGCAGTTGTATAAATGAGAACTTGTTCTCAACAAGCCTACCTGGTTAAATAAAGGTGGAAAAAATTTAAATAAATTGGAGATGTACCTGTGGATGTATTTCAAAGCCGACCTTCAAACTCAGTGCCTCTTTGCTTGACATCATGGGACAATCAAAAGAAATCAATCAAGACCTCAGAAAAAAACGTAGACCTCTACAAGTCTGGTTAATCCTTGGGAGCAATTTCCAAACACCTGAAGGTACCACGTTCATCTGTACAAACAATAGTACGCAAGTTTAAACACCATGGGACCACGCAGCCATCATACCGCTCAGGAAGGAGACGCGTTCTGTCTCCTAGAGATGAACATACTTTGGTGCGAAAAGTGCAAATCCATCACAGAACAACAGCAAAGGACCTTGTGAAGATGCTGGAGTAAACAGGTACAAAAGTATCCATATCCACAGTAAAACGAGTCCTATATCGACATAAACTGAAAGGCCGCTCAGCAAGAAACGATCATGATCAGCTTTAAAGCTTGTTATTGTTATTAAGCATCAACCAAATGAATGGCTCAAGATTTCTTCGTGTTTTTGTCATTCACCTCTCCTCTCCCCACTCTATACTAAAACATTTCCTCTCAGGTCTTCATCTGTTGGAGCCAGACTGGGTTTTTATTCTACTGTTATATGAAATTACTGCTCCAAAACCTCCATAAAAAAGCCAGACTATGGTTTGCAATTGCACATGGGGACAAAGATTGTACTTTTTGGAGAAATGTCCTCCGGTCTGATTAAACAAAAATAGAACTGTTTGGCCATAATGACCATCGTTATATTTGGAGGATAAAGGGAGACGCTTGCAAGCCGAAGAACACCATCCCAACCTTGAAGCACGGGGGAGGTAGCATCATGTTATTGGGGTGCTTTTGCTGCAGGAGGGACTGGTTCACTTCACAAAATAGATGGCTTCATGAGGAACGATAATTATGTGGATATATTGAAGCAACATCTCAAGACATCAGCCCTGACCTCAATCCTATAGAACATTTGTGGGCAGAACTGAAAAAATGTGTGCGAGCAAGGAGGCTTACAAACCTGACTCAGTTACACCAGCTCTGTCAGGAGGAATGGGGCAAAATTCACCCAACTTATTGTGGGAAGCTTGTAGAAGGCTACCCGAAATGTTTGACCCAAGTTAAACAATTTAAAGGCAATGCTACCAAATACTAATTGAGTGTATGTAAACTTCTGACCCACTGGGAATGTGATGAAAGAAATAAAAGCTGAAATAAATCATTCTCTCTACTATTATTCTGACATTTCACATTCTTAAAATAAAGTGGTGATCCTAACTGACCTAAGACAGAGCATTTTTACTAGGATTAAATGTCAGGAATTGTGAAAAACTGAGTTTAAATGTATTTGGCTAAGGTGTATGTAAACTTCCGACTTCAACTGTATACCCAAATTTGGGTTGAATCTCCTTCTCTCTAAACACTACATCTCTGCAGCTAGGCAGGAAATTAAGTGACGCAGGCACTAAACTCTTCCTTCTACCTTACCGTTACCTGACCTGACCTTGACCCCCTTCATCACTGATCCACGGCTCTCCACCCTTATCAGTGCCTGACAATATTTATTGTTTACCCTGCACATGGTACATTCCAAGCTTAATTGCACCCACCATATATATTCCCCCTACAGATAACCTGTCCCACCCTGATCTGTTTCACCTGTTCTTGTGAATTTCTCCACCCCCCTCCAGGTGTCGCCCATCTTCCCCATTTTCCCCTGTGTATTTATACCTGTGTTCTCTGTTGGTCCGGTGCCAGTTTGTCTTGTTTGTCAAGTCAACCAGCGTTTTGGTTCTCAGCTCCTGCTTTTCCCAGTCTCTCTCTTTCTCATCCTCCTGGTTTTGACCCTTGCCTGTCCTGACTCTGAGCCTGCCTGCCTGACCACTCTGCCTGTCCCTGACCCTGAGCCTGCCTGTTGACCTGTACCATTGCCCCACCACTGTTTTACTGACCCCTGCCTGCCTTGATTTATCTATTGCCTTTCCCTGTTGGAATATTAAACTTATGTCAATTTGATGTGTCTACATTTGGGTCTTAACTTGATTCCTGATATAACCATTAACTTCTGGTGTAGACCCTCTACTATTACAATCTTCATGTCTCTATTATGACTAATGACCAATAATATTTACAGTTTAGGAATCCGAACCCATCATCATACATAGGTTAAGGCCATGCAACCAGAGTTGAATCATGAGTGAGGTGCACATGTACATAAACAGATGAATGTGCCATTTTTAAAAACATTTTATTTTTATTTCACCTTCATTTAACCAGGTAGGCTAGTTAAGAACAAGTTCTCCTTTACAACTGCGACCTGGCCAAGATAAAGCAAAGCAGTTCGACACATACAACAACACAGAGTTACACATGGAATAAACAAACATACAGTCAATAATACAGTAGAAAAAGTATATACAGTGAGGGAAAAAAGTATTTGATCCCCTGCTGATTTTGTACGTTTGCCCACTGACAAAGAAATTATGAGTCTATCATTTTAATGGTCGGTTTATTTGAACAGTGAGAGACAGAATAACAACAAAAAAATCCAGAAAAAACACATGTCAAAAATGTTACAAATTGATTTGCATTTTCATGAGCGAAATAAGTATTTGAACCCTCTGCAAAACATGACTTAGTACTTGGTGGCAAAACCCTTGTTGGCAATCACAGAGGTCAGACGTTTTTGTAGTTGGCCACCAGGTTGCACACATCTCAGGAGGGATTTTGTCCCAGTCCTCTTTGCAGATCTTCTCCAAGTCATTAAGGTTTCGAGGCTGACGTTTGGAAACTCGAACCTTCAGCTCCCTCCACAGATTTTCTATGGGATTAAGGTCTGGAGACTGGCTAGGCCACTCCAGGACCTTAATGTGCTTCTTCTTGAGCCACTCCTTTGTTGCCTTGGCCGTGTGTTTTGGGTCATTGTCATGCTGGAATACCCACCCACGACCCATTTTCAATGCCCTGGCTAAGGGAAGGAGATTCTCACCCAAGATTTGACGGTACATGGCCCCGTCCATTGTCCCTTTGATGCGGTGAAGTTGTCCTGTCCCCTTAGCAGAAAATCACCCCCAAAGCATAATGTTTCCACCCCCATATTTGACGGTGGGGATGGTGTTCTTGGGGTCATAGGCAGCATTCCTCCTTCTCCAAACACTGCGAGTTGAGTTGATGCCAAAGAGCACCATTTTGGTCTCATCTGACCTCAACACTTTCACCCAGTTGTCCTCTGAATCATTCAGATGTTCATTGGCAAACTGCAAACACGCATGTATATGTGCTTTCTTGAGCAGGGGGACCTTGCGGGCGCTGCAGGATTTCAGTCCTTCACAGCGTAGTGTGTTATTTTTCCAATTGTTTTCTTGGTGACTATGGTCCCAGCTGCCTTGAGATCATTGACAAGATCCTCCCGTGTAGTTATGGGCTGATTCCTCACCGTTCTCATGATCATTGCAACTCCACGAGGTGAGATCTTGATCTTGCATGGAGCCCCAGGCCGAGGGAGATTGACAGTTCTTTTTTGTGTTTCTTCCATTTGCGAATAATCGCACCAACTGTTGTCACCTTCTCACCAAGCTGCTTGGCGATGGTCTTATAGCCCATTCCAGCCTTGTGTAGGTCTACAATCTTGTCCCTGACATCCTTGGAGAGCTCTTTGGTCTTGGCCATGGTGGAGAGTTTGGAATCTGATTGATTGATTGCTTCTGTGGACAGGTGTCTTTTATAAAGGGAACAAACTGAGATTAGGAGCACTCCCTTTAAGAGTGTGCTGCTAATCTCAGCTTGTTACCTGTATAAAAGACACCTGGGAGCCAGAAATCTTGCTGATTGAGAGGGGGTAAAATACTTATTTCCCTCATTAAAATGCAAATCAATTTATAACATTTTTGACATGCGTTTTTCTCTATCTTTTTGTTGTTATTCTGTCTCTCGCTGTTCAAATAAACCTACCATTAAAATTATAGACTGATCATTTCTTTGTCAGTGGGCAAATGTACAAAATCAGCAGGGGATCAAATACTTTTTTACCTCACTGTATACAGTGTGTGTAAATGAGGTAAGATAAGGGAGGTAAGGCAATAAATAGGCCATGCTGGTGAAGTAATTACAATATACCAATTAAACACTGGAGTGATAGATGTGCAGAAGATGAATGTGCAAGTAGAGATACTGGGGTACAAAGGAGCAAGAAAAATAAATAAATAAATACAGTATGGGGATGAGGTAGTTGGATGGGCTATTTACAGATGGGCTATGTACAGGGCAGTGATCTGTGAGCTGCTCTGACAGCTGGTGCTTAAAGCTAGTGAGGGAGATATGAGTTTGCAGCTTCAGTGATTTTTGCTGTTTGTTTCAGTCATTGGCAGCAGAGAACTGGACGGAAAGGCGGCCAAAGGAGGAATTGGCTTTGGGGGTGACCAGTGAGATATACATGCTAGAGCACGTGCTATGGGTGGGTGCTGCTATGGTGACCAGTGAGCTGAGATAAGGCGGGGCTTTACCTAGCAAAGACTTGTAGATGACCTGGAGCCAGTGGGTTTGGCGACGAGTTTGAAGCGAGGGCCAGCCAACGAGAGCATACAGGTCGCAGTGGTGAGGAGAGTTTACAGTCTAGCCAGACACCTAGGTATTTGTAGTTGTCCACATATTGTAAGTCAGAACCGTCCACAGTAGTGATGCTGGACGGGCGGGCAGGTGCGAGCAGCGATCGGTTGAAGAGCATGCATTAAGTTTTACTTGCATTTAACCTCTATGGGCTAGGTGGGACGCTTGCACCTACTCAACAGCCAGTTGAATCCTGTGGCGCGTTATTCAAATCCTTAGATATGCTATTACTTCCATTTTTCAAAAATATGACTTTTTTACACCATTTTAAAGATAAGACTCTCGTTAATCTAACCACACTGTCCGATTTCAAAAAGGCTTTACAACGAAAGCAAAACATTAGATTATGTCAGCAGAGTACCGAGCCAGAAATAATCAGACACCCATTTTTCAAGCTAGCATATAATGTCACATAAACCCAAACCACAGCTAAATGTAGCACTAACCTTTGATGATCTTCATCAGATGACAACCCTAGGACATTATGTTATACAATACATGCATGTTTTGTTCAATCAAGTTCATATTTATATCAAAAACCAGATTTTACATTAGCATGTGACTAGCATGTGACTAGCATTCCCACCGAACACTGCCGGTGAATTTACTAAATTACTCACGATAAACGTTCACAAAAAGCATAACAATTATTTTAAGAATTATAGATACAGAACTCCTCTATGCACTCGATATGTCCGATTTTAAAATAGCTTTTCGGTGAAAGCACATTTTGCAATATTCTCAGTAGATAGCCCGGCATCACAGGGCTAGCTATTTAGACACCCAGCAGGTTTAGCACTCATCAAAGTCAGATTTACTATAAGAAAAATGTTCTTACCTTTGTTGTCTTCGTCAGAATGCACTCCCAGGACTTCTACTTCAATAACAACTGTTGGTTTGGTCCAAAATAATCCATCGTTATATCCAAACAGCGGCGTTCTGTTCGTGCGTTCTAGACACTATTCTGAAGGCTAAATAAGGGTGACGAGCATGGCGCAATTCGTGACAAAAGAATTCTAAATATTCCATTACCGTACTTCGAAGCATGTCAACCGCTGTTTAAAATCAATTTTTATGCCATTTTTTCTCATAAAAAAGCGATAATATTCCGACCGGGAATCTGCGTTTAGATAAACAGACAAAGGAAAACAAAGCATTCGGTCGAAGCGAGCACGCGCCTAAGCCCATAGTACCCTGAGTGGCCACTTGCCAAAAGCGATAAAGTGTTTCAGCCAGAGCCTGCCTCGATATCGTTCAACGTTTTCCCGGGCTCTGAGACCCTATGGAAGACGTAGGAAGTGTCACGTTATTGCACAGATCCTGAGTCTTCAATAAAAAGAGTCAAGATTAAACACTACTTCTCAGACAGGCCACTTCCTGCCTGAAATCTTCTCAGGTTTTGGCCTGCCATAGGAGTTCTGTTATACTCACAGACACCATTCAAACAGTTTTAGAAACTTTAGGGTGTTTTCTATCCAAAGCCAATAATTATATGCATATTCTAGTTACTGGGCAGGAGTAGTAACCAGATTAAATCGGGTACGTTTTTTATCCAGCCGTGTCAATACTGCCCCCTAGCCCTAACAGGTTAGCAGTAAAACCTTGAGAACTGGAGAAATATGATCAATTTATTTAGCTGTAGTTAAGATTCTAGCAGCCATGTTTAGCACTAACTGAAGTTTATTTAGTGCTTTATGCGGGTAGTCAGAAAGTACAGTCATGGCCAAAAGTTTTGAGAATGGCACAAATATTAATTTTCACATTCTGCTGCCTCAGTTTGTATGATGGCAATTTGCATATACTCCAGAATGTTATGAAGAGTGATCAGATGAATTGCAATTACTTGCAAAGTCCCTCTTTGCCATGCAAATGAACTGAATCCCCCCAAAACATTTCCACTGCATTTCAGCCCTGCCACAAAGGACCAGGTGACATCATGTCAGTGATTATCTCGTTAACACAGGTGTGAGTGTTGACGAGGACAAGGCTGGAGATCACTCTGTCATGCTGATTGAGTTTGAATAACAGACTGGAAGCTTCAAAAGGAGGGTGGTGCTTTGAATCATCGTTCTTCCTCTGTCAGCCATGGTTACCTGCAAGGAAACACGTGCCGTCATCATTGCTTTGCACAAAAAGGGCTTCACAGGCAAGGATATTGCTGCCAGTAAGATTCCACCTAAATCAACCATTTGTCGGATCATCAAGAACTTCAAGGAGAGCGGTTCAATTGTTGTGAAAAAGGCTTCAGGGGGCCCAAGAAAGTCCAGCAAGCGCCAGGACCGTCTCCTAAAGTTGATTCAGCTGTGGGATCGGGGCACCACCAGTGCAAAGCTTGCTCAGGAATGGCAGCAGGCAGGTGTGACTGCATCTGCATGCACAGTGAGGCGAAGACTTTTGGAGGATGGCCTGGTGTCAAGAAGGGCAGCAAAGAAGCCACCTCTGTCCAGGAAAAACATCAGGGACAGACTGATATTCTGCAAAAGGTACAGGGATTGGACTGCTGAGGCCTGGGGTAAAGTCATTTTCTCTGATGAATACCCTTTCCGATTGTTTGGGGCATCTGGAAAAAAGCTTGTCCAGAGAGGACAAGGTGAGTGCTACCATCAGTCCTGTCTTATGCCAACAGTAAAGCATCCTGAGATCATTCATGTGTGGGGTTGCTTCTCAGCTAAGGGAGTGGGCTCACTCACAATTTTGCCTAAGAACACAGCCATGAATAAAGAATGGTACCAACACATCCTCCGAGAGCAACTTCTCCCAACCCTCCAGAAACAGTTTGGTGATGAACAATGCCTTTTCCAGCATGATTGAGCACCTTTTCATAAGGTAAAAGTGATAACTAAGTGGCTCGGGGAACAAAACATCAATATTTTGGGTCCATAGCCAGGAAACTCCCCAGACCTTAATCCCATTGAGAACGTGTTGTCAATCCTCAAGAGGCGGGTGGACAAACAAAAACCCACAAATTCTGACAAACTCCAAGCATTGATAATGCAAGAATGGGCTGCCATCAGTCAGGATGTGGCCCAGAAGTTAATTGACAGCATGCCGGGGCGGATTGCAGAGGTCTAGAAAAAGAAGGGTCAACACTGCAAATATTGACTCTTTGCATCAACTTCATGTAATTGTCCATAAAAGTCTTTGACACTTATGAAATGCTTGCTATTATACTTCAGTATTCCATAGTAACATATGACTAAAATATCTAAAGACACTGAAGCAGCAAACTTTGTGAAAATTAATATTTGTGTCATTCTCAAAACTTTTGGCCATGACTGTAGAGCATTGCAGTAGTCCAATCTGGAAGTGACAAAAGCATGGATGAACCTTTCTGCATAATTTTTGGACAGAACCTGATTTTTGCAATGTTACAAAGATGGAAAAAAGCTGTCCTTGAAATATTCTTGATATGTTCATCTAAAGAAAGATCAGGGTCCAGAGTAATGCCAAGGTCCTTCACAGTATTATTTGAGACGACTGTCCAACCATCAAAAGTAATTGTCAGATCCAAAAGAATATCTCTTTGTTTCTTGGGACCTAGAACTAGCATCTCTGTTTTGTTCAAGTTTAAAAGTAAAACATTTGCACCATCCACTTCCTTATGGCTGAGAAACAGGCTTCCAGGGAGGGCAATTTTGGGGATTCACCATGTTTCATCAAAACGTACAGCTGTGTATCGTGCGCATAGCAGTGAAAGTTATCATTATGTTTCCTAATGACATCACCAAGAGTTAAAATATATAGTGAAAATTATAGTGGTCCTCAAACGCAGCCTTGAGGAACACTGAAACTAACAGTTGATTTGTCAGAGGACAAACCATCCACAGAGACAAACTGATATCATTCCAACAGATAAGCTCTAAACCAGGCCAGAACTTTGTGTGTAGGCCAATTTGGGTTTCCAATCTCTCCAAAAGAATGTGATGATCAATGGTGTCAAAAGCAGCATGAGGACAGATGCAGAGCCTTGGTCTGACACCATTAAAAGTTTTTTTTTTCCACCTTCACGAGTGCAGTCTCAGTGCTATCATGGGGTCTAAAACCCGACTGAAGCGTTTTGTATACATTGTTATTCTTCAGGAAGGCAGGGAGTTGCTGTTCAACAGCTTTTTCCCCCAACATTTGAGAGGAATGGGAGATTCAATATAGGCTGGCAGTTTTTTATATTTTCTGGGTCAAGGTTTGGCTTTTTCAAGAGAGGCTTTATTACTGCAACTTTTATTGAGTTTGGTACACATCCGGTGGATAGGGATTAATTTATTATGTTCAATATAGGAGGACCAAGCACAGAAAACAGCTCTTTCAGTAGTGTAGTTGGAATAGGGCCCATTATGCAGCTTGAAGGTTTGTAGGACATTACTATTTTCATAAATGTGTCAAGAGATATAGTATTAAAACATTTGAGTGTCTCCCTTGATTCTAGGTCCTGGCAGTGTTGTGCAGACTCAGGGGAACTGAGCTTTGGCGAAATACGCATATTTAAACCGGAGTCCGTAATTTGTTTTCTAATGATCATAATCTTTTTGACAAAGAAGTTCATGAATTTATCACTGCTGAAGTGAAAGCCATCCTCTTGGGGAATGCTGCTTTTTAGTTAGCTTTGCGACAGTATCAAAAATACATTTTGGATTGTTCTTATTCTCCTCATTTAAGTTGGAAAAATAGGATCATCGAGCAGCAGTGAGGGCTCTTTGATATTGCACGGTACTGTCTTTCCAAGCTAGACAGAAGACTTCCAGTTTGGTAGAACGTCATTTCCATTTCAATTTTCTGGAAGTTTGCTTCAGGGCTTGGGTATTTCCAATTTACCAGGGAGCTAGATTCTTACAGCAAAAGTTTTTTGTTTTTGTTTTTAGAGGTGTGACTGCATCTGTGACTGTATTATGCAAGGTTAAATATAGTTCCTCAGTTACTTGGTTAACCAATTTTTGTACTCCGACATCCTTGGGTAGGTGGAGGGAGTCTAGAAGGGCATCTAGGAATCTTTGGGTTGTCCGAAAATTTATAGCACGGCTGTTGACGATCCTTGGTTGGGGTCTAAGCAGATTATTTGTTGCAATTGCAAACATAATAAATTGGTGGTATGAAGAAAAACATTAAGATCCGCAATATGTATTCCACGGGACAAGCCTAGGTCCAGAGTATGACTGTGGCAGTGAATAGGTCCGGAGACATGTTGGACAAAACCCACTGAGTCGATGACAGGAATGGAGGAGGTCTTTATTCCAGTGAGATTGCTAAGGTGAACACCGCCACGTTTAGTTTTGCCCAATTTAGATCGAGGCACAGACACGGTCTCAATGGGGATAGCTGAGCTGTCTGTGCCAGTGGCAGATTCCACTAAGCTGGCAGGCTGGCTAACAGCTTGCTGCCTGGCCTGCTCCCTGTTACATACGCCTCTTGGAGGGAACGCAACACCCTGCTACATGCAACTCCCCGTGAAGTGAAAGAGGTATGTGATTGTAGGTGTGGGTAAGGATGACAAAGTCAGAGAAGTTTACCGTTGACAATTCATTTATTTCCTTTACTCGGTAAAGTGGGGAAAAGAGGCTGGACGGAACCAAAGCAAAGAAAGTCAAAGTTAGAGCCCCCTCTCCTACCTTACCTACTTATCAATTCTTAACCACCTGGCGTGCTAACCAAAATACAGGGGGTGGTCCGCCCAGGTCTTACCTAGTGTGCATAGACAGAGGACATACTATGTCCCTGTGGCTCAGTTGGTAGAGCATGGTAGAGCATGGTGTGTGCAACGCCAGGGTTGTGGGTTTGATTCCCACGGGGGGCCAGTACAAAAAAATTAAAAAAATGCATGAAATGAAATGTATGCATTCACTACTGTAAGTCGCTCTGAATAAGAGCGTCTGCTAAATGACTAAAATGTAAATGTAAAAATGGGTATATGTATGCCCGCAGGCATCTTGCCTAAGCACTCCAAAGATGCCTTCCCCTTCCCCCTGGGAACAAAAACAGAATAATTACTAACTTAAAGTGAACAATTTCAATAATCAAAAATAGTCCTTTTGGCATACACATACCTCAGCAGGACCGGCTACAAAAGCCTTTACTAAACCTTAGACCAGCAACGAAACACAGGCCATACAAAGATGCTCTCTCTCCTAACAAAGGACCACTGGCTTTTATCCAGTTGGAGAAGGAGTTTGCAATTGCCGACAGCTGTATCCCCTAACGAGAGGGCGGGATCAGAGCTCCAATCTGCAATGGGGCCGACCAATCAGCTGCTTGGGGGAATCCAGGAAGCCATTTCATGAAATACACACATACATATACACAAACTCACTACACAGAAACAGGGGAACGTAACACACCCTATTTCATTGATTATTGTCCAGTCATATGGTCAAGTGCTGCAAAGAAAGACCTAGTTAAGCTGCAGCTGTCCCAGAACAGAGTAGCACATCTTGCTCTTCATTGTAATCAGAGGGCTAATATTAATACTATGCATGCCAGTGCCTCTTGGCTAAGAGTTGAGGAAAGACTGACTGCGTCACTTCTTGTTTTTATAAGAAACATTCGTGTTGGAATTTCCAAATTGTTTGCATAGTGAACTTCCACACAGGACTGACACACACACTTACCCTAAACCATCAAAATAATTTATTATTATTCGCCGTTAGTCAGCACCTCCACACAAACTATTATTCTGGGTGTACGCCAGCTCATGTTTTTTTATGTATTGTTTTTTTACACACACTTACCTCACCATAAATGCCACGCAGGGTCTTTTCACAGTCCCCAGGTTCAGAACAAATTCAAGGAAACGTGTAGTATTATACAGAGCCATGAGCGCATGGAACTCCCTTCCATATCATATAGTGGAAGTGAACAGCAAACCTTGTTTCAAAAAACAAATAAAGTGACACCTCACGCACAACGCCACTCCACCATTTGACCTATTTATTGATGTGTATGTTTAACTGATAGATGCACACAAGCGCACACACACACACTACATATTAAAGTTTTTAAATGTGTGTAAATTGTAAAGTCTTTTCTCTGTAATGTATTTTTCATTATGTGTCAGACTAGCTGTCACCATTGGCGTCACTTATGGGGGATCCTAATAAAGCAAATCAAATCCTCACCCTAGCTTCGTCCACATCCCCGTTCAAACCCAACCCAAGTCTAAACTCGAACCCTAACTGTAGCTTCATGACCATACCCGGTCTCCACCCTAATCCTAGCAAATTGTTGTTTGTCAGTGTGGTTAACTAATTCAATGCAGGTTGTACTAGAACACTTGAATACATAATTCACCAGAATACTGTCCTGTAAACACTTCACTATAAAGCTAGATGTTGGGCCTATGTGTTATAAATATTGCCTTTCTACCAGCAGGCAAGGTCTGATAGTGGCAGTGTTTTCTACCCATGATAAAAAGTAAGGAAAGGAAAAAGAGATCTTTGTTTCCAGTTTCAGCATCTCTGCTAGTATTTCATGTCACAGAGGCCTCACACAAGCGCACACACACACAAACTACTGATGTGTTCTATAGTCACTTGGCACAGCCAGCTCTTCTGTCACTGCTCCAGTCATGTGGCAGATGACCTTGACAGGGATAAAACTCTGACAGCAAAGGGTACAGCCTTGCCTCCCGCCCAGCCACCCAGACTCCCACCACAGCTACAAATGGGGAAGGGTTGAAGAGGGAGGGAGGGAGGAGGAGGAGGACAGAGGAGGACAAAGTGGAGGAGGAGGAGGATGGGAGAGGAGGAGAAGGAGGACAAAGAGGAGCAGGAGGACGGAGGAGGAGGACAAAAAGGAGGAGGCCAAAGAGGAGGGAGAGAACAAAAAGAAGGTGGAGGACAAAGGAGGAGGACAAAGAGGAGGAGGAAGACTGAAGAGGACAAAGAGGAGGAGGAAGACTAAAGATGACAAAGAGGAGGAGGAGGACAAAGAGGAGGCAGAGGACAAAGAGGAGGAGGAAGACAGAGGAGGATGATGAAGAGGAGGAGGACAGAGGAGGACGAAGGAGGAAGAGGATAAAGAGGACAAAAAGGAGGAGGAGGACAGAGGAGGAGGATGAAGAGGAGGAGGACGGAGGACAAAGTGGAGGAAGATGGAGGAAGAAGAGGAGGAAAGAGGAGGAAAAGTAGGAGGAGGAGGAAGAGGATGGGGGGGGGAGGAAGAGGATGAGGGGGTGGAGGATGGAGGAAGAGGAGGAGGAGGAGATGGATCAATATCTTTTAGTGTTTCAGAATTTGGTCAGGATCAATGATGAATAAAAACAACAAACAACAAATACTGTACTTAAAACTTCATACGACACCAATCCCGTCAGCTGGACTGAGTTTGACAATAGCCAGTGAAAAATCAGAGCGCCGAATTCAAATCCAGAAATCTAATAATTTCAATTTCTCAAACATAGGACTATTTTACACCATTTTATAGATACACTTCTCCTGAATCGAACCATGTTGTCCGATTTCAAAAAGGCTTTACAGCGAAAGCAAAACATTAGATTATGTTAGGAGAGTTCATAGACACAAATAACCACACAGCCATTTTCCAAGCAACTAGATGCATCACAAATACCCAAAACACAGCTAAATGAAGCATTAACCTTTGACGATCTTCATCAGATGACACTCCTAGGACATCATATTACACAATACATGCATTTTTTGTTCAATCAAGTTGATATTTATATCCAAAAACAGCTTTTTACATTGGCGCGTGACGTTCAGAAAATATTTTGCCTCCAATACTGCGGGTGAATCAGCACAACAATTTACAAAAATACTCGTCATAAACGTTGCTAAAATATTAAACTGTCATTCAAAGAATTATAGATGAACATCTCCTTTATGCAAACGCTGTGACAGATTTCAAAAAAGCTTCAAGAGGAAAGCACACTTTGCAATAATCTGAGTACTGCGCTCAGAAAAATACACTAGGCAATACAGATACCCGCCATTTTGGAGTCATCTAAATTCATAAATAGCATTAGAAATATTCACTTACCTTTGATCTTCATCAGAAGGCACTTCCAGGAATCCCAGGTCCACAATAAATGTTGTTTTCTTCGATAATCTCCATAATTTATGTCCAAATAGCTCCTTCCCTGTAGCTCAGTTGGTAGAGCATGGTGTTTGCAACGCCAGGGTTGTGGGTTCGATTCCCACGGGGGGGCAGCACAGAAAAAAAAAAAAAAAATGTATGAAATGTATGCATTCACTACTGTAAGTCGCTCTGGATAAGAGCGTCTGCTAAATGACTAAAATGTTTTTTTTTTTTTTTTTTTAGCGCGTTCAGTTAGCTACTCCAAATGTAGGAAGCGCGGAAAATGTCACGACGAAAAGTAAAAAAAAGTTATATTTCCGTTCGTTTAAACATGTCAAACGTTGTAAAGCATCAATCTTTAGGGCCTTTTTCACTTAGAACTTCAATAATATTCCATCCGAACGATTCCATTGTCTTGAAAAACGTTTTTGGAACACAGCTACCTCTCACGTGAGTGCGCGCCAATGAACTGATGTCCTTGCATGGGTCACCAACTTCCCAGCCTTCTTGTTCGCTCTCTGTTCATCATAGAAGCCTCAACAACTTTCTAAAGACTGTTGACATCTAGTGGAAGCCTTAGGAAGAAAATTAATCCTTAGTCACTGTGTGTTCGATAGGCAATGACTTGGAAAGAGTCCACGCATCAGATTTCCACTTCCTGGTAGGATTTTTCTCAGGTTTTTGCCTGCCATATGAGTTCTGTTATACTCACAGACATCATTCAAACAGTTTTAGAAACTTCAGAGTGTTTTCTATCCAAATCTACTAATAATATGCATATCCTAGCTTCTGAGTTTGAGTAGGAGGCAGTTTAATATGGGCACGGGTATTTCATCCGAAAGTGACAATACTGCCCCCTATGCGATTGGTGTCGTAAGAAGATAAGCAAAACAAAGGCTGGCAAACGGCAGGTGACCCCCTTTGTGGTTGGCAGTGGCTGAGTAAAATATCAGTCTCAAAGGGACTTCGGTGAACAACACAGTCACGTCTCTTTTGTTAATTTTGACATGTCCAGTTCTTGGTCGCAAATGGGTCTTCCACATGGACAGTGACCCTAAGCATACTTCCAAAGTTGTGGCAAAATGGCTCAAGGACAACAAAGTCAAGATATTGGAGTGGCCATCACAAAGCCCTGACCTCAATCCTATAGAAAATGTGTGGGCAGAACTGAAAAAGCATGTGCGAGCAAGGAGGCCTACAAACCTGACTCAGTTACACCAACTCTGTCAGGAGGAATGGGCCAAAATTCACCCAACTTATTGTGGGATCCTTGTGGAAGGCTACCCGAAACGTTTGACCCAAATTAAACAATTTAAAGGCAATGCTACCAAATACTGATTGAGAGTATGTAAACTTCTGACCCACTGGGAATGTGATGAAAGAAATAAAAGCTGAAAGAAATAATTTTCTCTGCTATTATTCTGACATTACACATTCTTAAAATAAAGTGGTGATCCTAACTGACCTAAGACAGGGTTATTCTACTAGGATTAAATGTCAGGGATTGTGAAAAACTGAGTTTAAATGTATTTGGCTCAGGTTTACGTATGTAAACTTCCGCCTTCAACTGTATTAGTCTTTTCTACTGCAGTGCCTTCAGAAAGTATTCAGACCCCTTGACTTTTTCCACATTATGTTACATTACAGCCTTATTATAAAATGGATTAAGTAAAGAAATTCCTCAGCAATCTACACACAATACTCCATAATGACAAAGCAAAAACTGTTTGAAATGTTTTCAATGTATAAAAAATATAAAACAGAAATGAATTATTTACATAAGTATTCAGACCCTTTGAAATTGAAATTGAGCATTCTTTTTCGATTTATCATCATAGAGATGTTTCTACAACTTGTTTGCATTCCACCTGTGGTAAATTCAATTGTTTGGACATGATTTGGAAAGGCATACACATATCTATATAAGGTCCCTCAGTTGACAGCGCATTTCAGATCAAAAATTAAGACATTTATTGAATTTTTTTATTTCACCTTTATTTAACCAGGTAGGCCAGTTGAGAACAAGTTCTCAATTACAACTGCGACCCTGCCAAGATAAAGCAAAGCAGTGCGACAAAAACAACAACACAGAGTTACACAAACACATGTACAGTCAATAACACAAAATAAATGACAAATAGAAAAATCTATGTGCAGTGTGTGCAAATGTAGAAGTGTAGGGAGGTAGGCAATAAATAGGCAATAGAGGCAAAAATAATTACAATTTAGCAGTAATACTGGAGTGCAGATGATGATGTACTGGGGTGCAAAAGAGCAAGAGGGTAAGTAATAATATGGGGATGAAGTAGTTGTGTGTACTATTTACAGATTAGTTGTGTACAGGTACAGTGATCAGTAAGCTGCTCTGACAACTGATGCTTAAAGTTAGAGAGGGAGATATGAGGCTCCAGGTTCAGAGATTTTTGCAATTCATTCCTGTCACTGGCAGCAGAGAACTGGAAGGAAAGGCCGCCAAAGGAAGTGTTGTCTTTGGGGATGACCAGTGCAATATACCTGCTGGAGCGCGTGCTATGGGTGGGTGTTGCTATGGTGACCAGTGAGCTGAGCTAAGGTGGGGCTTTACCTAGCAAAGACTTATAGATCAACTAGAGCCAGTGGGTTTGGCAACGGATATGTAGTGAGGGCCAGCCAACGACAGCATACAGGTCGCAGTGGTGGGTAGTATATGGGACTTTGGTGATAAAACGGATGGCACTGTGATAGACTGCATCCAGTTTGCTGAGTAGAGTGTTGGGTGCTATTTTGTAAATGACATCACCGAAGTCAAGGATCGGTATGATAGTCAGTTTTACGTGTGTATGTTTGGCGGCATGAGTGAAGTAGGCTTTGTTGCGAAATAGGAAGCTGATTCTAGATTTAATGTTGGATTGGAGATGCTTAATGTGAGTCTGGAAGGAGAGTTTACAGTCTAACCAGACACCTAGGTATTTGTAGTTGTCCACATATTCTAGGTCAGAACCATCCAGAGTAGTGATGCTAGTCGGGCAGGAGGGTGTGGGCAGCAATCGGTTGAAGATCATGCACTTAGTTTTACTAGCATTTAAAAGCAGTTGGCCACAGAAGGAGTGTTGTATGGCGTTGAAGCTCGTTTGGAGGTTTGTTAGCACAGTGTCAAAAGAAGAGCCAGATGTATACAGACCGGTGTCATATGCGTAGAGGTGGATCAGAGAGTCACCAGCTGCAAGCGCGACATCATTGATATATACAGAGAAAAGAATCATCCCAGAATTTAACCCTGTGGCACCCAATAGAGACTGCCAAGTGTCCGGACAACAGGCCCTCTGATTTGACACACTGAACTCTATCTGAGAAGTAGTTGGTGAACCAGGCAAGATAGTCATTTGAGAAGCCAAGGCTGTTGAGTCTGCCGATAAGAATGTGGTGATTGACAGAGTCGAAAGCCTTGGCCCTTTGAAGAGGGGGATGACCGCGGCATCTTTCCAATCTTTGGGGATCTCAGACGGTATGAAAGAGAGGTTGAATCGGCTAGTAATAGGGGTTGCAACAATTTCGTCAGATAATTTTAGAAAGAGAGTAGAAGCCGGGGGGGTGTCAAGTTGCTGCAGGGGGTGCTGAGATGTTGGCCGGGGTAGGGGTAGCCCGGTGGAAAGCATGGCCAGCCATAGAAAAATGCTTTTTGAAATGATCGATGATCGTAGTTTTTTCGGTGGTGACAGTGTTTTCTCTCCTCAGTGCAGTGGGCAGCTGGGAGGAGGTGCTCTTATTCTCCATGGACCATACAGTGTCCCAAAGCCTTTTGGAATTAGTGCTGCAGGAAGCAAATTTCTGTTTGAAAAAGCTAGCCTTAGCTTTCCTAACTGACAGAGTATATTGGTTCCTGACTTCCCTGAAAAGTTGCATATCACAGGGGCTATTTGATGCTAATGGAGAATGCCACAGGATGTTTTTGCTCTGGTCAAGGGCAGTCAAGTCTGGGGTGATCCAAGGGCTATATTTTTCTTAGTTCACATTTTTTGAATGGGGCATGCTTATTTAAGATGGAGAGGAAAGCACTTTTCAAGAGCAACCAGGCATCCTCTACTGACGGGATGAGGTCAATATCCTTCCAGGATACCCGGGCCAGGTCGATTAGAAAGGCCTGCTCGCTGAAGTGTTTTAGGGAGCGTTTGACAGTGATGAGAAGGGTCATTTGACCGCGGACCCATTACGCACGCAGGCAATGAGGCAGTGATCGCTGAGATCCTGGTTGAAGAACGCAGAGGTGTATTTGGAGGGCAAGTTGGTCAGGATGATATCTAAGTGGGTGCCCATGGTTACGGATTTAGGGTTGTACCTGGTAGATTCCTTGATAATATGTTTGAGATTGAGGGCATCTAGCTTAGATTGTAGGACGGCCGGGGTGTTAAGCATGTCGCAGTTTAGGTCACCTAACAGTACGAACTCTGAAGATTGATGGAGGGGTTCAATTTACATATGGTGTCCAGGGCACAGCTGGGGGCTGAAGGGGTATATAACAAGCGGCAATGATGAGAGACTTGTTTCTGGAAAGATGGATTTTTAATCTGTCATCGGCTAGGTGTTTAGCGAGCGGGACACCTGCCGACAACATCCTGGGAAATTGCAGGGCCCGCAATTCAAATAAATATTTGTAATATTAAACATTCATGAACATACAAGTGTATTATATCATTTAAAAGCTTAACTTCTTGTTAATCTAACTGCATTGTCAGATTTCAAAAAGGCTTTATGGCAAAAGCATACGATGCGATTGTCTGAGGACAGCGCCCCACATCAACATATTTATCAACCAGCACAGGCTTCACAAAATCACAAATAGCGATTAAATAAATCACTTTTCTTTGAAGATCTTCCTCTGTTTGCAATCCCAAGGGTCCCAGCTACACAACAAATTGACATTTTGTTCTTTAAAATTCTTCAATTGCACCAGTTTAGTTGGTGCAATTGATTTCAGTAATCCACTCATTCAATGTGCAGACAAAGGAGTCCAAAAGCTACTGGTAAACTTCGTCCAAAAAGGTCAAACGAGGTTTCTATTTAATCCTCAGGTACTCTAAAATGTAAATAACCTATAATATTTCACATGGAAAGTAATATGTTCAATAGGAAAGGAAAATTCGTAAGTGTGCACCTTCTCCCTCGTGCACCGAAAGACTGATTTGCTTCAGGTTGTCCCCTTACAAAAACACCAAATACTTGTTTGTTTTTCAAAAAAGAAGCCTGAAACCTTGAATAAAGACTGTTGACATCTAGTGTATACCATAGGAATTGCAATTTGGGTGACGGAGATATATAGAAACAATAGGTTTCCATAATAAGAGCCTGGGAGCTGAAAAAATAATGTTCTCGTCGGATTTCCTTCAGATTGTCGCCTGCCATATAAATTATGTTATAGTCTCAGACATTATTTTAACAGTTTTAAAAACTTTAGAGTGTTTTCTATCCAATGCTACCAATTATATGCATATCCTGGCTTCTGGGCCTGAGTAAAAAGCAGTTTACTTTCGGCATGTCAGACAGGCAGAAATTCAGGAAACTATACCTTTGCTCTAACAAGCTTAGAAGCTCAAATTGTTTGGGCACAGACCTGGATAGTATGACAGAACTCTGCAGTAGATTGCAACTCCACTCCCTTTGGAAGTTCTATCTTGTTGGAAAATGTTATAGTTAGGGATGGATATTTCAGGAATTTTGGTGGCCTTCCTAAGCCAGGATTCAGACACGGCTAGGACATCTGGGTTGGCGGAGTGTGTTAGTTAAAGAAGTGAATAAAACACACTTAGGGAGGAGGCTTCTAATGTTAACATGCATGAAACCAATGCTTTTGCGGTTGCAGAAGTCAACAAATGAGAGCGCCTGGGGAATGGGAGTGATGCTGGGGGCTGCAGGGCCATGAGGTCGAAGGAATTGTTCGTAGAGCTCCGAGACAGGATTGTGTCGAGGCACATTTTATTTACTTTACCACTATTTTACCAGGTAAGTTGACTGAGAACACATTCTCATTTACAGCAATGACCTGGGGAATAGATACCGGGGAGATGAGGGGGGATGAATGAGCCAATTGTAAACTGGGGATGATTAGGTGACCGTGATGATATGAGGGCCAGATTGGGAATTTAGCCAGGACACCAGGGTTAAAACCCCTACTCTTACAATAAATGCCATGGGATCTTTAGTGCCCACAGAAAGTCAGGACACCTGTTTAACGTCCCATCTGAAAGATGACACCCTACACAGGGCAATGTCCCCAATCACTGCCCTGGGTCATTGGGATATGTTTTTAGACCAGAGGAAAGGGTGCCTCCTACTGGCCCTCCAACACCACTTCCGGCAGTCTCTGGTGGATCCAGGGATATATCCAGGGAACTACCAGGAGCAACCCTGCTTCAAAAGTGAGCCAGCAGTGGGATGCAGGGTGGTATGCTGCTGGCTTTTCCCAGATCTGGGGAAGGGTACCCAAAAAATTTGGCAGCATTGAAGATCCCCATGAACATAGTAGCCTCCATCATTCTTAAATGGAAGACATTTTGAACGACCAAGACTCTTCCTAGAGCTGGCCACTCGGCCAAACTGAGCAATCGGGAGAGAAGGGCCTTGGTCAGGGAGGTGAGGAAGAACCCAATGGTCACTCTGACAGAGCTCCAGAGTTCCTCTGTGGAGATGGGAATATCTTTCAGAAGGAAAACCATCTCTGCAGCACCCAACCAATAAGGCCTTTATGGTAGAGTGGTCAGATGGAAGCCACTCCTCAGTAAAAGGCACATGACAGCCTGCTTGGAGTTTGCCAAAATAAAAACAAGATTCTCTGGTCTGATGAAACCAAGATTGAAGTCTTTGGCCTGAATGCCAAGCATCTCGTCTGGAGGAAACCTGGCACCATCCCTACTGTGAAGCATGGTGTTGGCAGCATCATACTGTGGAGATGTTTTTCAGTGACAGAGACTGGGAGACAAGTCAGGATCGAGGCAAAATATGAACAAAGCATATTACACAGAGATCCTTGATGAAAACCTGCTCCAGAGTGCTCAGGACCTCGGGCGAAGGTTCACCTTCCAACAGGACAATGACTCTAAGCACAGCCAAGACAACGCAGGAGTGGCTTGGGGACAAGTCTCTGATTGTCCTTGAGTGGCCCAGCAGGAGCCCGGACTTGAACCCGATCGAACATCTCTGGAGAGACCTGAAAATCTAACCTGACAGAGCTTGAAAGGATCTGCAGAAAAGAATGGGAGAAACTCCAAAATACAGGTGTGCCAATCTTGTAGCATCATTCCAAAGAAGACTCGATGCTGTAATCACTGCCAAAGGTGCTTCAACAAAGTTCTAAGTAAAGGGGCTGAATACTTATGTAAATGTGAAATTACAGTTATTTATTTGTAATATATTGGCAAAAATTTCTAAAAACCTGTTTTAGCTTTGTCATTATGGGGTATTGTGTGTCGTTTGATGAGGATTTTTTAAATATATATATATATAAATATTTGAATAAGGCTGTAATGTAACAAAATGTGAAAAAAGTTAAATGGTCTGAATACTTTCCAAAGGCCTGTATATGCTAAATAAAGAACGTTGCACACTCTCTTACTCTTTACTCTAACGTACTCTTTGTCACTCTATGTTACTCTGTCACTCTATTTCAGACTTTGTCACTCTATATTACTCTATTTCACTCTGTCACTCAACGTTACTCTATTTCCCTGTATGTCACTCTATGTTACTCTTTGTTACTTCTAATTTAGTGAACCAACGTTTCATCACACAGTCCATTCCTCAGTGGACCATCTCTAGCGCCTACCTTGCTAGTCTATTTCCACAACTCTTTCTAAATGCACTTTGTACTATTTCACAAAGTTGTAATGTAACAATTGGTCAATTGAAAATAAACAGCTGGTAATTTGCTGCAGACAGATTTTTCTGTAAGTCTCTAAGGGAAGTGTTATGTTCTGACCATGACACCAGTAATGAGTCCTTAGTCACCACCTGGTCTGTTGCTGTGTTTCCATGGCAATGCAGACATGGCTCAGGGCGTTGGGTCCACTTTGTCTATGTCCATATCTGTGTCTGTGTCAACAAGGACCTCTGCCACCCGAACTATAGCCTGTTCACCCCACTACCATCAAGAAGGTGGAGACAGTACAGGTGCATCAAAGATTGGACTGAGAAACAGCTTCTCTCTCCAGGCCATCAGGCTGTTAATCAGTCACCTCTAGCTTCAGTCACTGTTCTAGCCGGCTACCACCTGGTACTCTACCCTGCACCTTAGAGACTGCTGCCCTATGTACATAGAGTCATTGAACACTGGCCACATGAACATGGAATACATACTGATTTACCCTCTTTATATGTATATACTGTATTCTAGTCATGGCTCATCACATATTACTACTGCTGTACACACCTTTATATCTATATATACACTACCGTTCAAAAGTTTGGGGTCACTTAGACATTTCCTTGTTTTTGAAGAAAAGTGCATTTTTCGCATTAAAATTACATCAAATTGATCAGAAATACAGTGTAGACATTATTAATGTTGTAAATGACTATTGTAGCTGGAAACAGCTGTTATTTAATGGAATATCTACATAGGCGTACAGATGCCCATTATGAGCAACCATCACTCCTGTGTTCCAATGGCACGCTGTGTTAGCTAATCCAAGATTAGTATTTTAAAAAGTTAATTTATCATTAGAAAACCCTTTTGCAGATATGTTAGCACAGCTGAAAACTGTTGTGCTAATTAAAGAAGCAATACAACTGTCCTTCTTTAGACTAGTTGAGTATTTGGAGCATCAGCATTTGTGGGTTCGATTACAGGCTCAAAATAGCCAGAAACAAATAACTTTCTTCTGAAACTCGTCAGTCTATTCTTGTTCTGAGAAATGAAGGCTAATCCATGAGAGAAATGGAAGTCAACAGTGAAGAGGCGACTCCAGGAACCTGGCCTTCTAGGCAGAGTTCCTCTGTCCAGTGTCTGTGTTCTTTTGCCCATCTTAATCTTTTATTTTTATTGGCCAATCTGAGATATGGATTTTTCTTTGCAACTCTGCCTAGAAGGCCAGCATCCCGGAGTCGCCTCTTCACTGTTGACGTTGAGACTGGTGTTTAGCGGGTACTATTTAATGAAGCTGCAACTTGAGGACTTGTGAGGCGTCTGTTTCTCAAACTAGACACACTAAATGTACTTGTCCTCTTGCTCAGTTGTGCACCGGGGCCTTCCACTCCTCTTCTATTCTGGTTAGAGCCAGTTTGCACTGTTCTGTGAAGGGAGTAGTACACAGCGTTGTATGAGAACTTCAGTTTCTTGGCAATTTCTCACATGGAACATCTCAACATCAACTGTTCAGAGGAGACTGCGTGAATCAGGCCTTCATGGTCGAACTGCTGCAAAGAAACCACTACTAAAGGACACCAATAAAAAGAAGAGACTTGCTTGGGCCAAGAAACACGAGCAATGGACATTAGACTGGTGGAAATCTGTCCTTTGGTCTGATGAGTCCAAATTTGAGATTTTTGGTTCCAACTGCTGTGTCTTTGTGAGATGCAGAGTAGGTGAACAGATGATCTCCAGATGTGTGGTTCCCTCAATGAAGCATGGAGCAGGAGGTTTGATGTTGTGCGGGTGCTTTGCTGGTGACACTGTCAATTATCTATTTAGAAGTCAAGGCACACTGAACCAGTATGGCTACCACAGCATTCTGCAGCGATACATCATCCCATCTGTTTTGCACTATCATTTGTTTTTCAACAAGACAATGACCCAAAGCACACTTCCAGGCTGTGTTAGGGCTATTTGACCAAGAAGGAGAGCGATGGAGTGCTGCATCAGATGTCCTGGCCTCCACAAGGACCGACCTCAGCCCAATTGAGATGGTTTGGGATGAGTCGGACCACAGGGTGAAGGAAAAGCAGCCAACAAGTGCTCAATATATGTGGGAACTCCTTCAAGATTGTTGGAAAAGCATTCCAGGTGAAGCTGGTTGAGAGAATGCCAAGAGTGTGCAAAGCTGTCATCAAGGCAAAGAGTAGCTACTTCGAAGAATCTAAAAGATTGTAGTGATGTACACTGAGAGTCGGGAAGCAAGTATAGGGAGTGAATACATTTAATAAATAAATGAACACAAGAACCACGAACAGCACATCAACATGACACAGGAACAAAGATGACTGGGGAAGAAACCAAAGGGAGTGACTTATAAAGGGCAGGTAATCAAGGAGGTGATGGAGTCCAGGTGAGTGTCATTACGTGCGTACCGCTGATGACAGGTGTGCGCCCTAACGAGCAGCTTGGTGACCTAGAGGCCGAAGAGGGAGCACACGTGACAAAGATAAAATACTTTTTTGGTTTCTACATGATTCCATATGTGTTATTTCATAGTTTCGATGTCTTCACTATTATTCTACAATGTAGAAAATAGTAAAAATAAAGAAAAGCCCTTGAATGAGTAGGTGTTCTAAAACCTTTGACCGGTAGTGTGTGTGGCTCGACGACTCACTGCGAGCTCACAGAACAGGGCTCCAGGCAGCCGAGCGGAAATGGAGGAAAACTCGCCTCCCTGCGGACCTGGCATCCTTTCACTCCCTCCTCTCTACATTTTCCTCTTCTGTCTCTGCTGCTAAAGCCACTTTCTACCACTCTAAACTCCAAGCATCTGCCTCTAACCCTAGGAAGCTCTTTGCTACCTTCTCCTCCCTCCTGAATCCTCCTCCCCCTCCCCCCCCCCCTCCTCCCTCTCTGCGGATGACTTCGTCAACCATTTTGAAAAGAAGGTTGACGACATCCGATCCTCGTTTGCTAAGTCAAACGACACTGCTGGTCCTGCTCACACTGCCCTACCCTGTGCTTTGACCTCTTTCTCCCCTCTCTCTCCAGATGAACGTCCATTCCGTCTTCAAGAGAGCGAGAGTTGCACCCCTTCTGAAAAAACCTACACTCGATCCCTCCGATGTCAACAACTACAGACCAGTATCCCTTCTTTCCTTTCTCTCCAAAACTCTTGAACGTGCCGTCCTTGGCCAGCTCTCTTGCTATCTCTCTCAGAATGACCTTCTTGATCCTAATCAGTCAGGTTTCAAGACTGGGCATTCAACTGAGACTGCTCTTCTCTGTGTCACGGAGGCTCTCCGCACTGCTAAAGCTAACTCTCTCTCCTCTGCTCTCATCCTTCTAGACCTATCTGCTGCCTTTGATACCGTGAACCATCAGATCCTCCTCTCCACCCTCTCCGAGCTGGGCATCTCCGGCGCCGCCCACGCTTGGATTGCGTCCTACCTGACAGGTCGCTCCTACCAGGTGGCGTGGCGAGAATCTGTCTCCGCACCACGTGCTCTCACCACTGGTGTCCCCCAGGGCTCTGTTCTTGGCCCACTCCTATTCTCGCTATACACCAAGTCACTTGGCTCTGTCATATCCTCACATGGTCTCTCATATCATTGCTATGCAGATGACACACAATTAATCTTCTCCTTTCCCCCTTCTGACAACCAGGTGGCGAATCGCATCTCTGCATGTCTGGCAGACATATCAGTGTGGATGACGGATCACCACCTCAAGCTGAACCTTGTTAAGACGGAGCTGCTCTTCCTCCCGGGGAAGGACTGCCCGTTCCATGATCTCGCCATCACGGTTGACAACTCCCTTGTGTCCTCCTCCCAGAGTGCTAAGAGCCTTGGCGTGACCCTGGACAACACCCTGTCGTTCTCCACCAACATCAAGGCGGTGACCCGATCCTGTAGGTTCATGCTCTACAACATTCGCAGAGTACGACCCTGCCTCACACAGGAAGCGGCGCAGGTCCTAATCCAGGCACTTGTCATCTCCCGTCTGGATTATTGCAACTCGCTGTTGGCTGGGCTCCCTGCCTGTGCCATTAAACCCCTACAACTCATCCAGAACGCCGCAGCCCGTCTGGTGTTCAACCTTCCCAAGTTCTCTCACGTCACCCCACTCCTCCGCTCTCTCCACTGGCTTCCAGTCGAAGCTCGCATCCGCTACAAGACCATGGTGCTTGCCTACGGAGCTGTGAGGGGAACGGCACCTCCGTACCTTCAGGCTCTGATCAGGCCCTACACCCAAACAAGGGCACTCCGTTCATCCACCTCTGGCCTGCTCGCCTCCCTACCTCTGAGGAAGCACAGTTCCCGCTCAGCCCAGTCAAAACTGTTCGCTGCTCTGGCACCCCAATGGTGGAACAAGCTCCCTCATGACGCCAGGACAGCGGAGTCAATCACCACCTTCCGGAGACACCTGAAACCCCACCTCTTCAAGGAATACCTGGGATAGGATAAAGTAATCCTTCTACCCCCCCCCCCTTAAAGATTTAGATGCACTATTGTAAAGTGGTTGTTCCACTGGATATTATAAGGTGAATGCACCAATTTGTAAGTCGCTCTGGATAAGAGCGTCTGCTAAATGACTTAAATGTAAATGTAATAAAGAAGTAGAGGGTGCTCAACCAACGTGAGTCGAGGTGCAACCTAAAATGTGGAAACATCATTGGAAAGGAAAAGGCGAAACGCTCGCTCACAATTAAACATTCTTAGTTTTATTAAGCAAGTTTAAAAGATTAACTTTTCGGCATTCAAAGTTTGACATTTTGGCCTGTCTGAAGAAGGCCTTTGAAGGCCGAAACGGCAATATTTTAAACTCGAACGAGCGTTTAGCCTTTCCCTGCTTAATATCTTTATTTTTCTGGATATGTGTGTATTGTTATTTTTCATGGCTTGGTATTACTGCACTGTTGGAGCTAGAAACATATGCATTTAGCTCGGCATGTTCCTGCATGAGTCTATCTGGACTGTCTTCACACACGGACACGGACAAGGACACAGACACAGACCAACCAAATCAAAGTACATTTTTCGGTTCACAGATTTGAAATCTTTCAAATACCTTCATTCATCTCCTTGAGCTTGCTTGAAGTGCCAAATGGATGAGGTTTGCCTTTTTGGGGACAATTCTATTGATTTCATAGAACCAGGTAAGGTCACTCAAGTACAGTTTAAGTAGTTGAAGGATTTCAAATAGTATTTCAACCATGTAGATCTGATCTGGAACACATTGTTCTCTACAGTTCATTAGCACTCAGACACATCCTATACATTCAGCTGGGTGGTCCAGGAACTGAGCTGAGTCACTCCAAGGGGCATACCATGAGATACAATAACCCAAAACTGAATGACCACATTAAACTATGAGGAGAAGGAAAGAATAATAGCTGTGATCTATCTATGAAACGCCCAACTGAACGTGTTGCAAATCAAAAGCTTCAAAAAATAGTCGGTGAAGGGTTGAGAGGGAATCTTTGCCTGTTGCCATGTGATTACTGAGGGAGGGCTTAGCCATCAGTCCACAGACCAGAGATGTGGCATTGCATATGTAACTCTAAATAAATAAAGCAGTTAGCAGGGAGCAACCACAGCAGCAGTCTGCCATGTTTCCCAGATACAAGATAAATAATAAAAATGACCGAGTCCTGAAATATGATATCAAATCAAATGAAATTGTATTGGTCACATACACGTGTTTAGCAGATGTTCTTGCGGATGTAGAGAATTTCTTGTGCTTCTAGTACAGTGCAGCAATAGCTAACAAGTAAAATCTAACTATTTCACAAAATATACCCAATACACACAAATATAGGTAGAGGAATGGAATTAAGAATATATAAATATTTGGACGAGCAATGTCAGAGCGGCATAGACTAAGATAAAGTAGATAGTATAGAATACAGTATAAACAAATGAGCTGAGTAATGCAAGATATGTAAACATTATTAAAGTTAAATTTTTAAAGTGACATTTCATAAGTGTCGAAGGCTTTGATTGACAATTTCATGAAGTTGATGCAAAGAGTCAATATTTGCAGTGTTGACCCTTCTTTTTCAAGACCTCTGCAATCCGCCCCGGCATGCTGTCAATTAACTTCTGGGCCACATCCTGACTGATGGCAGCCCATTCTTGCATAATCAATGCTTGAAGTTTGTCAGAATTTGTGGGTTTTTGTTTGTCCACCCGCCTCTTGAGGGTTGACAACACGTTCTCAATGGGATTAAGGTCTGGGGAGTTTTGTGGGCATGGACCCAAAATATCGATGTTTTGTTCCCCGAGCCACTTAGTTATCACTTTTACCTAATGGCAAGGTGCTCAATCATGCTGGAAAAGTCATTGTTCGTCACCAAACTGTTCCTGGATGGTTGGGAGAAGTTGCTCTCGGAGGATGTGTTGGTACCATTCTTTATTCATGGCTGTTCTTAGGCAAAATTGTGAGTGAGCCCACTCCCTTAGCTGAGAAGCAACCCCACACATGAATGGTCTCAGGATGCTTTGCTGCTGGCATGACACAGGACTGATGGTAGCACTCACCTTGCCTTCTCAGGACAAGCTTTTTTCCAGATGTCCCAAACAATCGGAAAGGGGATTGATCAAAGAAAATGACTTTACCCCAGTCCTCAGCAGTCCAATCCCTGTACCTTTTGCAGAATATCAGTCTGTCCCTGATGTTTTTCCTGGACAGAGGTGGCTTCTTTGCTGCCCTTTTTGACACCAGGCCATCCTCCAAAGGTCTTCGCCTCACTGTGCGTGCAGATGCACTCACACCTGCCTGCTGCCATTCCTGAGCAAGCTCTGTACTGGTGGTGCCCCGATCCCGCAGCTGAATCAACTTTAGGAGATGGTCCTGGCGCTTGCTGGACTTTCTTGGGCCCCCTGAAGCCTTCTTCACAACAATTGAACCGCTCTCCTTGAAGTTCTTGATGATCTGATAAATGGTTGAAGCCTGTGAAGCCCTTTTTGTGCAAAGCAATGATGACGGCACGTGTTTCCTTGCAGGTAACCATGATTGACAGAGGAAGAACAATGATTCAAAGTACCACCCTCCTTTCGAAGCTTCCAGTCTGTTATTCAAACTCAATCAGCATGACAGAGTGATCTCCAGCCTTGTCCTCTTCAACACTCACACCTGTGTTAACGAGAGAATCACTGACATGATGTCAGCTGTTCCTTTTGTGGCAGGGCTGAAATACAGTGGAAATGTTTTGGGGGGATTCAGTTCATTTGCCTGGCAAAGAGGGACTTTGCAATTAATTGTAATTCATCTGATCATTCTTCATAACATTCTGGAGTATATGCAAATTGCCATCATACAAACTGAGGCAGCAGACTGTGAAAATTAATATTAGTGTCATTTTCAAAACTTTTGGCCTCGACTGTAGTGTTCCATTTATTAAAGTGGCAAATGATTTCAAGTCTGTATATATAGGCAGCTGCCTCTCTGTGATAGTGATGGCTATTTAATAGTCTGATGGCTTTGAGATAGAAGCTGTTTTTCAGTCTCTCGGTCCCAGCTTTGATGCACCTGTACTCACCTCGCCTTCTGGATGATAGCGGGGTGAACAGGCAGAGGCTTGGGTGGTTGTTGTCCTTGATGATCTTTTTGGCCTTCATGTGACATCGGGTGCTGTAGGTGTCCTGGAGGGCATGTAGTTTGCCCCCAGTGATGCGCTGTTGCGCCTTCTTCACCATACTGTCTGTGTTGGTCGACCATTTCAGTTTGTCAGTGATGTGTACACCGAGGTACTTAAAACTTTCCACCTTCTCCACTGCTGTCCTGTCGATGTGGATAGGAGGGTGCTCCCTCTGCTATTTCCTGAAGTCCATGTTTTGTTGATGTTGAGTGAGAGGTTATTTTCCTGGCACCACACTCCCAGAGCCCTCACCTCCTCCCTGTAGGCTGTCTCGTCATTGTTGGTAATCAAGCCTACTACTGTTGTGTCGTCTGCACACTTGATGATTGAGTTGGAGGCGTGCTTGGCCACGCAGTCTTGGATGAACAAGGAGTACAGGAGGGGGCTGAGCACGCACCATTGTGGGGCCCCAGTGTTGAGGATCAGCGAAGTGGAGGTGTTGTTTCCTACATTCACCACCTGGGGGAGGCCCGTCAGGAAGTCCAGGACCCAATTGCACAGGGCAGGGTTCAGATCCAGGGCCTCAAGCTTAATGATGAGCTTGGAGGGTACTATGGTGTTGAATGTTGAGCTATAGTCAATGAACAACATTCTTACATAGGTATTCCTCTTGTCCAGATGGGATAGGGCAGTGTGCAGTGTGATGGCGATTGCATCGTCTATGGCCTTATTTGCCCTAGCAAATTGATGTGGGTCTAGGGTGACAGGTAATATGGAGGTGATATGATCCTTGACTAGTCTCTCAAAGCACTTCATGAATAAGTTATTTCTACGGGGTAATAGTCATTTAGTTCAGTTACCTTTGCATTCTTGGGTACAGGAACAATGGTGGCCATCTTGAAGCATGTGGGGACAGCAGATTGGGATAGGGAGAGACTGAATATGTCCGTAAACACACCAGCCAGCTGGTTTGCGCATGCTCTAAAATAATTACTCACGTCGGTCACCGAGATGGAGAGCCCACAGTCCTTGGTAGCGGGCCGTGTCGGTGGCACTGTGTTATCCTCAAAGCGGGCAAAGAACGTGTTTAGCTTGTCCGGATGCAAGACGTTGGTGTCCGCGACGTGGCTGGTTTTCCTTTTGTAGTCCATGATTGTCTGTAGATCCTGCCACATGCGTCTCGTGTCTGAGCCGTAGAATTGCAACTCCACTTTGTCTCTATACTGACATTTGCCTGTTTGATTGCCTAGTGGAGGGAATGACTACTCTGTTTGTATTCTGCCATATCCCAGTCACCATGCCATGCTTAAATGCGGTGGTTTGCACTTTCAGTTTTGCGCAAATGCTGCCATCTATCCACAGTTACTGGTTAGGGTATGTTTTAACCTGTTAGGGCTAGGGGGCAGTATTTACACCACCGGATAAAAAACGTACCCGATTTAATCTGGTTACCACTCCTACCCAGTAACTAGAATATGCATATACTTATTACATATGGATAGAAAACACCCTAAAGTTTCTAAAACTGTTTGAATGGTGTCTGTGAGTATAACAGAACTCATTTGGCAGGCAAAAAACTGAGAAGGTTTCATGCAGGAAGTGGCCTGTCTGACAAGGTGTCGTTCTTCTTGTCTCTGTTTATTGAAGAGTGAGGATCTTAGCTGTCCCGTGACACTTCCTACGGCTGCCATAGGGTCTCAGAAGGCGGTAAAAAGCTGAATCGTGGCTTTGCAGGCTCTGGCTGAAACAAAGTAGCGCGTTTGGGTAGTGGCTGGTTACAGTACTGTGAGACTCAGGCTCGTGCCCGCGTCGACTGAAAGCTTTGTTTACTTTCCTCTGTTTAGCTAAATGGACATTCCCGGTCGGAATATTATCGCTTTTTTACGAGAAAAATGGCATAAAAATGGATTTTAAACAGCGGTTGACATGCTTCGAAGTACGGTAATGGAATATTTAGAATTTTTTTTGTCACGAATTGCGCCATGCGTGCGACCCTGATTTACCATTTCAGATAGTGTCTGGGACGCACGAACAAAACGCCGCTATTCGGATATAACGATGGATTATTTTGGACCAAACCAACATTTGTTATTGAAGTAGCAGTCCTGGGAGTGCATTTTGACGAAGACAACAAAAGGTAATCAAACTTTTAGAATAGTACATCTGATATTGGTGAGTGCTAAACTTGCCGGGTGTCTAAATAGCTAGCCCGTGATGCCTGGGCTATGTACTTAGCCTCTTGGGGCTAGGTGGGACGCTAGCGTGCCACCCGTGGTGCACTCCATCAACAGCAGGTGCATTTCAAGAGCGGCAAATTTGAATCCAAATAAATGTCAAAATTCAAATTTTTCAAAAATACAACTATGTTACACCATTTGAAAGATAAACATCTCCTTAATCTAACCACGTTTTACGATTTCAAAAAGGTTTTACGGCGAAAGCATAAATTTAGAGTATGTTAGGACAGTACATTTACAAGAGTTGTGTGTAATGTTTTGTCAAGTCAAAGACAGGGTCACCAAAACCATAAAACCAGCTAAAATGATACACTAACCTTTTACAATCTCCATCAGATGACACTCCTAGGACATTATGTTAGACAATGCATGCATTTTTAGTTCTATCAAGTTGATATTTATATCCAAAAACAGCGTTTTACTATGGCATTGATGTTGAGGAAATCGTTTCCCTCCAATAACCGGCAGTCAAGTCAGCGTCACAAATTAAATAATTAAAATTAGAAAACATTGGTAAAATATTATATTGTCATTTAAAGAATTATAGATTTACATCTTTTGAACGCAATCAACTTGCCAGATTTAAAAATAACCTTACTGGGAAATCACACTTTGCAATAATCTGAGCACTGTGCCCAGAAAAATACGCGTTGCGATACAGACTAGACGTCATGTTGGGGAGATCTAAAATCGAAAATACTATGTAAATAATCCATTACCTTTGATTCTCTTCATCAGATGTCACTTCCAGGTATCACAGGTCCATAACGAATGTAGTTTTGTTCAAAAAAGCTCATCATTTATGTCCAAAAATCTCCGTCTCGTTAGCACATGATGTAAGCCAGCCGGACTTCTCGTCATGAACGAGGGGAAAAAATATATTTCCGTTCGTTCAAACATGTCAAACGTTGTATAGCATAAATCATTAGGGCCTTTTTTAACCAGAACATGAATAATATTCAAGGTGGACGAATGCATAGTCTTTTATAACGTATTGGAACGAGGGTACCCAACATGAAGTAGCGCGCCAGGTGTCTAATGGGACATCACCGTTCCATGGCTCTTGTTCGGTCAGATCTCCCTCCAGAAGACTCAAAACACTTTGTAAAGGCTGGTGACATCTAGTGGAAGCAATAGGAAGTGCCAAAATATTCCTAAACCCCTGTGTTTTTCAATGGGATAGGTTTAAAGTCAATACAACACATCAGGTATCCACTTCCTGTCAGAAAATGTCTCAGGGTTTTGCCTGCCAAATGAGTTCTGTTATACTCACAGACACCATTCAAACAGTTTTGGAAACTTTAGAGTGTTTTCTATCCATATATAATAAGTATATGCATATTCTAGTTACTGGGTAGGATTAGTAACCAGATTAAATCGGGTACATTTTTTTTATCCAGACGTGCAAATGCTGCCCCCTAGACCCAACAGGTTAGAATATTGCAAAATGTGCTTTCACCAAAAAGCTATTTTAAAATCGGACATATCGAGTGCATAGAGGAGTTCTGTATCTATAATTCTTAAAATAATTGTTATGCTTTTTGTGAACTTTTATCGTGAGTAATTTAGTAAATTGTTAGCGAATTCCCCGGAAGTTTGCGGGGAATTTGCTAGTTCTGAACGTCACATGCTAATGTAAAAAGCTGTTTTTTGATATAAATATGAACTTGATTGAACAAAACATGCATGTATTGTATAACATAATGTTCTAGGGTTGTCATCTGATGAAGATCATCAAAGGTTAGTGCTGCATTTAGCTGTCTTCTGGGTTTTTGTGACATTATATGCTAGCTTGAAAAATGGGTGTCTGATTATTTCTGGCTTGGTACTCTGCTGACATAATCTAATGTTTTGCTTTCGTTGTAAAGCCTTTTTGAAATCGGACAGTGTGGTTAGATTAACGAGAGTCTTATCTTTAAATAGCTGTAAAATAGTCATATGTTTGAGAAATTGAAGTAATAGCATTTCAAAGGTTTTGAAAATCGCGCCACAGGATTCAACTGGCTGTTACGTAGGTGGGACGAATTCGTCCCGCCGGTCCCATAGAGGTTAATAGTCACAGTGGGTACAACATCTCCTATACACTTCCTGATAAACTCAGTCACTGTCTCAGTGTATTAGTCAATATTATTCTTGGAATCTACCCAGAACATATCCCAGTCCGCATGATTAAAACCATCTTGAAGCGTAGATTCCGGTTGGTCAGACCAGCGTTGAATAGTCCTTAGCACGGGTATTTCTTGTTTTAGTTTCTGCCTATAGGAAGGGAGGAGCATCAAGGAGTCGTGGTCAGATTTGCCAAAAGGAAGGTGGAAGAGGGACTTCTATGCATCCCGGAAGTTGGAGTAACAGTGGTCGAGTGTTTTAGCAGCTTGAGTACTACAGTCGATATGCTGATAGAATTTAGGCAGCCTTTTCATCAAATTTGCTTTGTTAAAATCCCGAGCTACAATAAATGCAGCCTCAGGATATATGGTTTCCAGTTTGAATAAAGTCCGGTGAAGTTCCTTGAGGGCCGTCGTGGTATTGGCATTAGGGGGGATATACACGCCCGTGACTATAACCGAAGATAATTCTCGTGGGAGATAAGACGGTCGGCATTTGATTGTAAGGTATTCTAGGTCGGGTGAACAAAATGACTTGACTTCCTATATGTTATCACAATTACACAATGAGTCATGAAACATACAC
The DNA here is from genome assembly GCF_965601325.2 of Salmo salar. Lineage (NCBI taxonomy): Eukaryota > Metazoa > Chordata > Actinopteri > Salmoniformes > Salmonidae > Salmo > Salmo salar. The sequence continues at coordinate 101,353,224 of NC_138291.1, forward strand.
CCCCGCCCTTCTTCTTCACGGAGAGATGTTTATTCCTGTCACGATGAACTGAGAATCCCGGCTGGACCGACTCCGACAGTATATCGGACTATACTGTCGGCTGGACCGACTCCGACAGTATATCCCGAGAGAGCCATGTTACCGTGAAACAGAGTATGTTGGAATCCCTGATGTCTCTCTTGAACGAAACCCTTGCCCTGAGCTCGTCAACTTTATTATCCAGGGACTGAACATTAGCGAGTAATATACTCGGAAGCGGTGGGTGGTGTACTAGCCTCAATTGCCCTGGTTGGTGTGAACAAAGTATCCACTTCGGGAAAGTTGTATTCCAGGTCATAATGTTGGTAGTGCTGGTGAGTTACCACCGCTCTGATTTCCAATAGTTCTTCCCGGTTGTATAGTTTCTCCAGCAGCCTTAGCGGCCACAGCCCTAATGCAGGGAGGTGGAAAAGCAATCAACCTGGGTGATATAGAGATTCACCATGGTGATATAGGACAAACCCATGGGAGAGAAGACACCTGGGTATGGCATATCACCAAATCCCAAACTGTTTCAGGAAAATAGGGCTGACTCATAAAATAATGAGCCACCAAATAGGAGTTGTCCTCTCTCGCATTGAGTTGTCGCCTCTCCCATGGGGCTGTCCTCTCTCCCATGGAGTTGTCCTCTCTCACATGAGATTGTCCTTTCTCCCATGGGGTTGTGCTCCCTCACATGGGGTTGTCCTCTCTCACATGGGGTTGTCCTCTCGCCCATGGGGTTGTCCTCACTCCCATGAGGTTGTCCTCTCTCCCATGGGGTTGTCCTCTCTCCCATGGGGTTGTCCTCTCTCCCATGGGGTTGTCCTCTCTCCCATGGGGTTGTCCTCTCTCCCATGGGGTTGTCCTCACTCCCATGGGGTTGTCCTTACTCCCATGAGGTTGTCCTCTCTCACATGGGTTTGTCCTCTCTCACATGGGGTTGTGCTCCGTCACATGGGGTTGTCCTCTCTCACATGGGGTTGTCCTCTCACCCATGGGGTTGTCCTCTCTCCAATGGGGTTGTCCTCTCTCCCATGGGGTTGTCCTCTCTCCCATGGGGTTGTCCTCTCTCACATTGGGTTGTCCTCTCCCGCATTGGGTTGTCCTCTCTCCCATGGGGTTGTCCTCTCTCCCATGGAGTTGTCCTCTCTCACATGAGATTGTCCTTACTCCCATGGGGTTGTGCTCCCTCACATGGGGTTGTCCTCTCTCACATGGGGTTGTCCTCTCGCCCATGGGGTTGTCCTCTCTCCCATGGGGTTCTCCTCTCTCCCATGGGATTGTCCTCTCTCCCATGGGGTTGTCCTCTCTCCCATGGGGTTTTTCTCCTACCCATGGGGTTGTCCAGTCCCCCATGCCAAACCATGCATTGTACTTCAAATTTAAGCAAACTATAAAGTTCTCTTTAAAGTATACTATAAATTATTTCAATAGATTGTTGGCTTGATTTTTGTATTCCAGTCATAGAAATAGTATTTCATACTGTGAAGGAGGACTAAATACAAAGTGATATGTTCTGATTCCCAGTCTGTATTCCGAGCACAACACGCAGATTTAGAACAAAGCAGAGATCTCTCGAAGCGCCTGGCCTCCATTCATATACTTCGGCAAGGAGTTTTTAAAACATCGCAACTAGAACAGTCTCAGAGACCCACACAGTGACACAATACAGTAGATGTAGAAAGTCTCAGAAACCCACACAGTGACACAATACAGTAGATGTAGCTAGTCTCAGAGACCCACACAGTGACACAATACAGTAGATGTAGCTAAAGTCTCAGAGACCAGCAGGGTGACATACAATACAGTATTTGTTGCTAAAGTCTTAAAGACCCATACAGTCACATGCAATACAGTAGAGGTATCTAAATTATCAGAGACCCACACATTAACACAATACAGTAAAACAAGCTAAAGTCTCAGAGACCCACACAGTGACACAATACAGTAGATTTAGCTAGAGTTTCAGAGACCTACACAATATAATACAATACATGTAGCTAATATCTCAGAAACCCACAAATTGACACAATACAGTAGATGTAGCTAAAGTCTCAGAGACCCACAAGGTCACAGACAATACAGTAGATGTAGGTAAAGTCTCAGAGACCCACACAGTCACAGACAATACAGTAGATGTAGCTAAAGTCTCAGAGACCCACACAGTGACACAATAGAGTATATATAGCTAAAGTCTCAGAAACCCACAAAGTTACATACAATACAGTAGATGTAGCGACACAATACAGTAAATGTAGGTAAAGTCTCAGAGACCCACACAGTTACACAATGCAGTAGTTTTAGCTAAAGTCTCAGTGTCACAGACCCACACAGTTACACAATACAGTAGTTTTAGCTAAAGTCTCACAGACCCACACAGTTACACAATACAGTAGACATAACTAAAGTCTCAGAAACCAGCACAGCGACACAATACAGTACATGTAGCTAAAGTCTCAGAGACCCACACAGTCACATACAATACAGTAGATATAATTAAAGTCTCAAAGACCAACACAGTAACACAATACAGTAGATGTAGCTAATATCTCAGAGACCCACACAGTTACACAATACAGTAGATGTAGCTAAAGTGTCACAGACCCAGACAGTTACACAATACAGTAGATGTAGCTAAACTCTCAAAGACCAACACAGTAACACAATACAGTAGATGTAGCTAATATCTCAGAGACCCACACAGTTACACAATACAGTAGATGTAGCTAAAGTCTCAGACCCACACACTGAAATACAATACAGTAGATGTAGCTACATTCATTCTCTTGGGCAATGAGTTTCTCAACAGCGCAACTGAAACAATCAGAAATTCACACAGAAACAAACAGCACTTTTACAATAATAAGGCATTTGCTTTTCAATAAAACCCCATTTATAGCCCTGATATGCTGACCGGAGCGATGTGGAATTAAAAAGACAGAAAAGATTGATCTGTTGGATATTAAATATAGATTTTAACATTTTCTGATGTGTGCTGGAGCCAGAGAGTGCATTACACTAAGCAAAAGGAGCATATTTAATGTGGTGAAGAGTGGTATTACCCTCGGGCACATATCAATCAATGGCCATCATCATCATTATGATCATAACCTTATATCCAGCTTTGTCTAGTTGAGGATAATGAAAATGTAGAAAGTTATTGAATTAATAATCAGACTACTAGATAACACAGGTCTAGACTTATTAGAAATAATGTATTATTTAGCAGACGCTTGGAAAAGCATGCGTATGTAGCAATGTAATGCTGTTTCCCTAGGAACATACATCTCTACACAATTGGTGACAGGCAGCACTGTGTAGCAGAAGGTATCATGAATGTCCGTCCACTGCTTCTTACAGCTACAGTGCTGTTCCATCAGTCAACATTGTCTAACAATTCCACTGCTGTTTTTTTACAGTTTCAACGCGCTGAAGATCTCGATTATGCTAATAAAGGAGTATACTGATCAAAAATATAAATACTTGTAACAATTTTAATGATTGTACTGAGTTGCAGTTCATTTAACCTCTATGGGCTAGGCGGGACGTAATCGTCCCACCTACGTAACAGCCAGTGTAATCCAGTGGCGCGATTTTCAAATACCTTAAAAATCCTATTACTTCAATTTCTCAAACATATGACTATTTTACAGCTATTTAAAGACAAGACTCTCGTTAATCTAACCACACTGTCCGATTTCAAAAAGGCTTTACAACAAAAGCAAAACATTAGATTATGTCAGCAGAGTACCAAGCCAGAAGTAATCAGACACCCATTTTTCAAGCTAGCATATAATGTCACAAAAACCCAGAAGACAGCTAAATGCAGCACTAACCTTTGATGATCTTCATCAGATGACAACCCTAGGACATTATGTTATACAATACATGCATGTTTTGTTCAATCAAGTTCATATTCATATCAAAAAACAGCTTTTTACATTAGCATGTGACGTTCAGAACTAGCATACCCCCCGCAAACTTCCGGGGAATTTACTAACAATTTACTAAATTACTCACGATAAACGTTCACAAAAAGCATAACAATTATTTTAAGAATTATAGATACAGAACTCCTCTATGCACTCGATATGTCCGATTTTAAAATAGCTTTTTGGTGAAAGCACATTTTGCAATATTCTAAGTACATAGCCCAGCCATCACGGGCTAGCTATTTAGACACCCGGCAAGTTTAGCCTTCACCAAAATCAGATTTACTATTATAAAAGTTTGATTACCTTTTGTTGTCTTCGTCAGAATGCACTCCCAGGACTGCTACTTCAATAACAAATGTTGGTTTGGTCCAAAATAATCCATCGTTATATCCGAATAGCGGCGTTTTGTTCGTGCGTCCCAGACACTATCCGAAATGGTAAATCAGGGTCGCACGCATGGCGCAATTCGTGACAAAAAAATTCTAAATCTTCCAATACCGTACCTCGAAGCATGTCAACCGCTGTTTAAAATCAATTTTTATGCAATTTATCTCGTAAAAAAGCGATAATATTCCGACCGGGAGTCTCCTTTTCGGTAAACAGAGGAAAAAACACAAAGACGGGGGCGGCCAGTGCACGCGCCTAGGCCCACAGTCCCCTGATCGGCCACTTGAGAAAGGCGATAATGTGTTTCAGCCTGGGGCTGGAATGACGACATTCAGGTTTTTCTCGGGCTCTGAGAGCCTATTGGAGCCGTGGGAAGTGTCACGTTACCGCAGAGATCCTTTGTAATTGAATGAGATGTCAAAGAAAGACAATAAATGGTCAGACAGGCCACTTCCTGTAAAGGAATCTCTCAGGTTTTGACCTGCCATTTGAGTTCTGTTACACTCACAGACACCATTCAAACAGTTTTAGAAACTTTGGAGTGTTTTCTATCCAAAGCCAATAATTATATGCATATTCTAGTTACTGGGCAGGAGTAGTAACCAGATTAAATCGGGTACGTTTTTTATCCAGCCGTGTCAATACTGCCCCCTATCCCCAACAGGATAAGGAAATCAGTCAATTGAAATGAATGAATTAGGCATTAGTCTATGGATTTCACATAACTGGGCAGGGGTGCAGCCATGGGTGGGCCTGGGAGGGCATAGGCCCACCCACTTGACAGCCAGGCTCACCCACTGGGGAACCAGGCCCAGGCAATCAGAATGACTTTTTCCCCACAATAGGGCTTTATGATTGTCACGGCTCCTCCTCTGCAGTGCAGGGGCGGTTCCTCCTGCAGGCAGAGGAGGGTCGTTAGTGATTGGAGCTGGTGTTGATTGGAGCCACCTGGGCTCAGGGTATTTAACAAACTGCTCCACTAACCTCTCTCTCGCTTTGCTTGCTCTCTCTCTCCCAGGTATGATCCGGTTTTGTTTGTTCCTTTGTTGGTTTATTTAGTTTCCACTCAGTCATGTTTACACACACATATTCACGCATCCATGCACCCTACATTCACCCTACATTATGACATTTCCACACCTCATTCCTTTTTCTTTGTTTAGAATTAATAGTTTTGTTTTATAATAAAGAACTTTTTGAATTGGCCTTTACCGGTTGTTGATGTCCTCTCATTTTTGCCACAGGCTATGAGCCGGCCTGTGACAATGATAGACAGAAATAGTCCTCAGCACTCCCCACCACTCCCCCTCAGCTGATCATGCAGGTGAAGAAGCCAGATTTGGAGGTCTTGGACTGGAGTGGTTACATGTGGTTTGTGGTTGTGAGGCCCGTTGGACCTACCGCCAAATTCTCTAAAATGACATTGAACGCAGATTAAGTAGGGAAATTAACATTCAAATTATCTGGCAACAGCTCTGGTGGACATTCCTGCAGTCAGCATGCCAATTGCAAGCTCCCTCAAAACTTGAGACATCTGTGGCTTTACATCATGTGACAAACTGCACATTTTAAAGGGTGTACCTGTGTAATGATCATGCTGTTTAATCAGTTTATTGATATGCCACACCTGTCAGGTGGATGGAATATTTTGGCAAAGGATAAAATACAACATTTGAGAGAAATAAGCATTTTGTGCGTGTGGAACATTTCTGGGAAATGTTATTTCTGCTCATGAAACAGCACTTATCATGTTGAGTTTATATTTTTGTTCAGTATATCTGCGGCACTCTAGGACCAGGGTTGCCTACCCCTGATTTACATTAACATTACAGAGATCTATTGGAGTTGCATCATTCCTTTTTCACAGTATCCAATAGGTGTCAGAGATCACATTTCAACAGAAAGTAATCAGAGTAGTCTGAAGACAACTGCATGTCTGCTTCTGTTTGTATTTTTGTTCAGTGTAATTCACAGAATACAGCTGTTTGAGATGAGGGTGATACGTATGTTTTGCGTGCTTTGCTTAAGTGACTTTCTTTCAAAATGTAAAAGTTACAGAGTGCGGAACTAAATGTGATAAATGGCTCGCCACTTAAAGCTAGGTCCCGCTCTTCACCTTAGACATCTCTTTCTGGCTACATGGACAAAATGTCTAACTAGTTACAACCTTTTAACTTGCATTTCTTTGTTACCTTCCATTTACAGCAAGATGCAGTCCAGTTCAGGCACGCATGGTCTACAGTAGAGTAAAGCATATGCTTAATGGAATATATATACTATAATTAGAGACAGATGGAAATGTATTGGGGGGAGTGGCTGGTCATAAAAAATATATCAATCTCCCCCCAATGTAAAAAATATTTTCACATGACCCTCCACTAAATTGAACATCATCCCCCCTCAAAGAATGAACTCAAAATAATATTTACGACCACAAATGACAACTGTGTTTAATGTGGATGTCGACTTTGCCACTTCAGCATGCTTTTGTGGCACAGTCGATGCCAGGCATGGCTACGAGCCAGAAGGTTGAGTGTTCGCTGACCATCACAGAAGATCTCACTCTCTCTCTTCTTGATTCATTACAGTACAATCAGAGCAAGCTGCATACAATCAGCTAGGGAAAAATCGGATTTTCAACATTTTGATGCCATATTTATAATTATATAAAATATATGCAACACATTTTCCACCAACAGGTTTCTTTGCCAATGCACCACACAACTGCGGGCACTTCCATGTCATGTTTTGCATTTTCAACACCAAAATTAATTTTAAAAAATACATCCATCCCTAGGCTTATCCAGTATTGAAGGCTTGACAATCTCAGAATGTCATCAAAGTTTTTGGTGTTCTACAACATATGTCCCTTTCCATTCATCAATTGGCCGCTGCATCGTTTGGAGTGATTGATTGATTGATTTTAATTGCCAGTTAAAATAAATGCATACTGTACACAAAGATTTGTTTGACCGGGATTGCACAATAAAGTCGGGGACTTTTTTCCATTGTGGACCCTATTTTTTACATGAATACATAAAGAGTCACCTAGATACATTACAGAGATAGAGAGAAATGCTCAACCTCCAGATGAGTATGAGGGGGGAGTTTAAGCACAATTCTTACAAGCTTGTTTGGATGGTAGCTTATTCTTTAGATGTTTGGGGCTGCTGGTGAACCATGATGTGCAGGCATAATCAAAGTGACACTGGACTAGCGCACTTGCCAGAGTCTATAGATTTCCATCCAATTGCCGACTGATTTTCAAGTGAATATTCTAAAACAATGTGCCATTTCAGAGTATTCTTTAAGATTTGGCGCCGGACAACATGACAGGGAAGACTTTAATTTACCGGATATTTGAGACATTTTACGGACATATATATGCATTCAGATCCAACCTGGCACAGCCAGCGCCATCTATAAAGTGACATTTACGTATCCTTAAAAACAGCCTAAAACAAATTACAAAAACTCTGTTTCTGAAAACCTCTATTGATGAAAACCCTGTCAAACTGCAGCAGCCTTGCACTTGTTAAAATTAATGATATTTTAAACCTGACTTAAATTTAAGCAGATACAACCACTGCCATTGGACAATAGAACTCACAGGGCTGAGCTTGACTGATGCAGGTTTGCATCATATAGGCTTATGCAACTGCAATTAAACATTTATGTAATCAGTATTGTGCTGTTTGATTAATTTCAGTTAATCATTTTGGATTGAAGGTCAAGGTAGCCTAGCCAGCCAGCCAGCAGAAGTTTGAGTATAGCCTAAACCAAATTTTATCACGTTCACATTTTCTCAAAACACAAATAGATGGGATATAAATAGGCTCCATAACATTACCACTGTATTTACCCTGGCCACAGGGAAAGAAGGGACAGTGCGGATTAGCTGTAACCTATACAGCTGCGGGATGCGGTTCTTATTAAAATGATCTTGTTTTCTTCCCATACTTCCTATATACTAAATAAATAGCGGAGGACAGAGGAGCGGTGCACGCTTTGCTAGTTGATGTGCTTTGTGTCTGGCCTGAGCAACCTGTGATTTCTGTGAATCTGATTGGTCAAGACACAGAACAGAATGCACAGAACCTGCAGCACTCCGACATAAAGGACAGATAGTCTTACATAAAGCGCGAGATGACAAATTGAATCTCACCAGTCATATAGCTCAAGTCCAAGTCATGAGTCATAGATGCTCAAGTCAAAGTAGAGTGGCAAGCAATGTTCCCTCTATGCTGCGTGCATGCGCCGGCGCGCTGTAACCCCAAGACTGACAGGCAGCTCCCCTGGGACTGCCACACAGAATAAATATTAGCCCACATAGAGAAGCACGAGATTGAACTACACTCAACTTTCTAGACCAGCGGACACGTCCATATCCAAGGCATTCCGTAATGAATGAGTAGGAAAGTATATCTATAGGCTTGCGTTGTTGTTATTATTAACGGCTTGGGTCTTCTCGGTCTCCGTCCCGTATGCGGGATCAACATCCAGCGAAAAATCCTATCGCCATATTCATAACAAAATTTTATATATATTTTTTCAAATATAGGACTATTTTATATCATTTTATAGATACACCTCTCCTGAATCGAACCACGTTGTCCGATTTCAAAAAGGCTTTACAGCAAAAGCAAAACATTAGATTATGTTAGAGGAGTATATCGTAAAAGTAGCCACATAGCCATTTTCCGACCAACCACATGCATCACAAATAACCAAAAAACAGCTAAATGCAGCACTAACCTTTGACAATATTCATCAGATGACACTCCTAGGACATCATGTTACACAATACATGCATTCTTTTGTTCGATAAAGTTCATATTTATATATAAAAACAGCATTTTACATCGGTGCGTGACGTTGACTAACTATTTTCCCTCAAATGCATCCGGTGAAACAGCGCTACAATTTACTAAATTACTATTCGAAAACATTTTTAAAATGTAATATTGTCATTCTAAGAATTATAGATTAACATCTCTTGAAAGCACCTGCAATGCCAGATTTAAAAATAACTTTACTGGGTAATCACACTTTGCGATAAAAGGGGATGCGATACTCAGAAAAATAGGCTACCGTTACAGGTCAGCACCATCTTGGAACAATCGCATATCAAATCTACTCTTGTATACTATTGTCAATAATCCCTTACTTTTGATTATCTTCATCAGAAGGCACTTCCAGGAATCCCAGGTCCACAACAAATGTATTTTCGTTCGAAAAAGTTAATCATTTATGTCCCAATATCTTCTTGTTGTTAGCGCGTTCTGAAGGCTGCACCAAATGTACCGTCGTCCGCGGGACTCCTCTCTTACCAAAATACAAAAAAAAAATATTTAACCTCTATGGGCTAGGTGGGACGCTTGCATCCCACCTACGTAACAGCCACTGCCAGCCTGTGGCGCGATTTTCAAAACCTTAAAAATCCTATTACTTCAATTTCTCAAACATATGACTATTTTACAGCCATTTAAAGACACGACTCTCGTTAATCTAACCACACTGTCTGATTTCAAAAAGGCTTTACAACGAAAGCAAAACATTAGATTATGTCAGCAGAGTACCAAGCCAGAAATAATCAGACACCCATTTTTCAAGCCAGCATATAATGTCACCAAAACCCAGAAGACAGCTAAATGCAGCACTCACCTTTGATGATCTTCATCAGATGACAACCCTAGGACATTATGTTATACAATACATGCATGTTTTGTTCAATCAAGTTCATATTTATATCAAAAACCAGCTTTTTACATTAGCATGTGACGTTCAGAACATTTTACTAAATTACTCACGATAAACGTTCACAAAAAGCATAACAATTATTTTAAGAATTATAGATACAGACCTCCTCTATGCACTCGATATGTCCGATTTTAAAATAGCTTTTTGGTGAAAGCACATTTTGCAATATTCTAAGTACATAGCCCAGGCATCACGGGCTCGCTATTTAGACACCCGGCAAGTTTAGCACTCACCATAATCATATTTACTATTATAAAAGTTTCATTACCTTTTGTTGTCTTCGTCAGAATGCACACCCAGGACTGCTACTTCAATAACAAATGTTGGTTTGGTCCAAAATAATCCATCGTTATATCCGAATAGCGGCGTTTTGTTCGTGCGTTCCAGACACTATCCGAAATAGTAAAGAAGTGTCGCGCGCATGGCGCAATTCGTGACAATAAAATTCTAAATATTCCATTACCGTACTTCGAAGCATGTCAACCGCTGTTTAAAATCAATTTTTATGCCATTATTCTCATAAAAAAAGCGATAATATTCCGACCGGGAATCTGCGTTTAGGTAAACAGACGAAAGAAAATAAAGCATTCGGTCGACTCGGGCACGCGCCTAAGCCCATAGTACTCTGATCGGCCACTTGCCAAAAGCGGTAATGTGTTTCAGCCAGACCCTGCCTCGATAACGTTCAGCTTTTTCCCGGGCTCTGAGAGCCTATGGGAGCCGTAGGAAGTGTCTCGTTATTGCAAAGATCCTCAGTCTTCAATAAAAAGAGCCAAGATGAAACACAATTTGTCAGACAGGCCACTTCCTGCATGGAATCTTCTCAGGTTTTGGCCTGCCATTTGAGTTCTGTTATACTCACAGACACCATTCAAACAGTTTTAGAAACTTTAGGGTGTTTTCTATCCAAAGCCAATAATTATATGCATATTCTAGTTACTGGGCAGGAGTAGTAACCAGATTAAATCGGGTACGTTTTTTATCCGGCCGTGTCAATACTGCCCCCTAGCCCTAACAGGTTAAGTTCGTTCAAACATGTCAAACGTTGTATAACATAAATCTTTAGGGCCTTTTTCAACCAGTGCTCCAATAATATTCAAGGGGGGCGATTGCATTGTCTTTCAAAACGTTTCGAAAGGGGAGGGTAGCCAGGGGTGTCGGCGTCATAATGGTGATGGCCCTCCCCATGTGACCACGTTCCACAGACTCTCATTCTGTCAGTTTTCACAGTAAAAGACTCAAACCACTTTGTAAAGACTGGAGACATCTAGTGGAAGCCATAGGAAGTGCTCAATGAACCATAGCTCATGGTGTGATTTATAGGCAAAGTGATGAAGTTGAGTCCGCAATTCAGAATTCCACATCCTGTTATGATCTGTCTCGGGGTTTTGACTGCCATATGAGTTCTGTTATACTCACAGACACCATTCAACCAGTTTTAGAAACTTTAGGGTGTTTTTGTTGTATCTGTATCGTAAATTGTTGTATCTGCATGAATCCAGCCTTTACTAAAAGTCATCCATACATCAATTGTCTTAAAATCATTTATTTACTAAACTAAGTAATTCAAAGAAAGCATACAAACAGTAATTATCATCACAAAGAATTGGTAGAGTAATGTGCCCTAGTGGGCTAAACAGGCATGGCTGGTGTCTTGTTAAACAAAGGGTCATAAAGGGTCATAAAGGGCAGCTGAGGAGGCACACAGAGTTGATAAATATTAACAATTGATATGCTAATCCTTTGCACATGAACGCTCACTCATTCGGCAACAATTGCAATCAATATATATTTACGCTCAGTGTGTGTCGGGATCCTTGTTGGAGAGTTCTGTTCTGTTGGAGAGTTTTGTCCACGTTCTCTCTCTCTCTCTCTCTCTCTCTCTCTCTCTCTCTCTCTCTCTCTCTCTCTCTCTCTCTCTCTCTCTCTCTCTCTCGGTTAGAATGGATCTTTCAAAGTGACATTCATTAATGTCGTTATAGAATGGATGTTTCGTCGGTCTTCGCGTTCAATGATATCGAGTACTTAGCTGCAGACTAATAATTAATATAGACTTGTTCTTATTCTGTCGGTATCGATAGTCTAAAAGTTAACCACGTGGTGTAGTTAACTTTCAGTAGAGGAATTTGGATGGTCAAACCTATTGGCCAACTCGTAATGGAGGGGAGGCCTGGTCTGATGAAAGAAAATCAGGGTGGGGGTTTATACGTGAACATAGAACAGGCTTGTCACATGATGCCTGGTCCTGTCTGTGTCCCTGGGGGGCGTGCCGATGACTGATTTAAGCTTTGAACAGAAATACATTCTATCACATTAACATCAGTACATAGTATCTCAACGTATTCCAAATAGCTTTATCCTTATTAATACATTTTATACAACCATTTAGATGCAAGTCCCATAGCTGAGGCTATTATATAAACCTTAGTATGGTAATATGGTACTATTGTCTCCAATGGGTATCACAAAATTGTACCAAGCGGACCAGTTCGTAGCTGGATTCTTCACCGATCTTTTATACCTTCTCCAGAACATAAATGTCATTCGGTTCTCCAATTCTGTGAGTTGGAAGAATTTCCTTTGTCTCTCTATGAAACCCCTCTCTGTCTCAACTGTGGCCTGTTAGGCAGGACATTTCCTTTGGAATTTACGACCGCCTTCACAGGGCGTGGGTAGGGAGAGGTAGGTAGGGGGATGGTGCAAGGGGGAGGGGGTCAACTGTGCTCCCTGTACTCAAAGAGGGCAACGTCATGACACTGGTCTAAAGTGAGCATCTAGCCAGGACGGGTTGTGCCAGCCCTACGCTCCAGACCTCCAGTGCCGGTCTGCAGTCCGGAGTCTCTAGCGGCGGTTGGCAGTCCAAAACCTCCAGCGGGGGTTCCCAGTTCAGAGCCTCCGGCGATGATTCACGGTCCGTTTCCTCCTCTGACGATCCACAGTCCGGGGATACAAAAGCGGAGGGATCAGCGGGTGGAGCAGGGGCTACGCCCCGAACCGGAGCCGCCACCATGGGTAGATGCCCACCCGGACCCTCCCCTATAGGTTCAGATTTGCGGCCGGGAGTCCTCACCTTTTTTGGGGGGGGTACTGTCACGCCCTGGCCTGAGAGATCCGTTTTTTTCTGTTTGGTTAGGTCACACGTACCACACTGCGCTTTGGTCCCCTTCTTCTGACGAACGCCGTTACACCTACATGCAGGACTTCCCAACAGGATGTGTCCTTCTTCCTCAGCATTACTTCCTGATGTCTACAGTACCTTCCGTCTGCTTCCAAAAGAAGCATTACAGCAGACACTCAGCCAGTCCCTGAGTATAGAGTAATAGCACAACAGAAGGGATTGAATGCATTATTAACCATACATTAAATCCCATGCTGTGTAACACTTGATACAAAATCCCCCAAAAAGCAGACTACTAATCATACAGTATTGTCAATTGGCCAAAACAGTTTTCATATGTTTTTATTATAATTATGTCAACATTATCATACTGTCCATGTACGTAGAATAGATCTGCAAGAGGGGGTAACATCACTCCATAAGAAGCAGGAGTAGGATCCCCATGACGTGGCTCTACCAGGGGTCGGGACGGGGGAGTGAAAGTGGGAAAAATGTGGTTGATGCAGAGAAGGAGAATTACATGAGCGTGTCGAATTAAAGGAACGTGTAGTACAGCAAGCTCATACAGAGAGGGAGGAGAGAGAGATACGGGGAGAGGGAGAGAGAGAGAAAGGGAGGGAGTAGAAAGCGAGAGAGGGTAAGGGTAAGGCAGAGGGAGAGAGAGAGAGAGTTTCTGGGAGGGGGAGAGAGGAATACAGGGAAGCAGTAGAGAGAGAGAGAGGGAGAGGGAGAGATACAGGGAGGGGGAGAGGGAGAGAGAGGTACAGGAAGGGTAGATGGAGAGAGAAAGAGGGAGGGAGTAGAGGGAGAGAACTAAAGAGAGAGAAAACGAGAGAGAGCGAGAGAGAGGGAGGGAGGGAGGGAGGGAGGGAGGGAGGGAGGGAGGGAGGGAGGGAGGGGGAGAGGAGTGAGAGAGAGGGAGAGATACAGGAAAGGGGAGAGAGAGGGATACAGGGAGGGAGAGAGACATATAGAGGGAGGGGGAGAGAGAGCGAGAGAGAGAGAGAGGGGGGGAGATACAGGGAGTGGGAGAGAGAGGGATATAGGGAGGGAGAGAGAGAGATACAGCGAGGGGGAGAGAAAGAGGGAGAGAGAGGTGGAGAGAGAGGCATCTGATATATACAGCGCAGATAGAGAGGGAGGGAGGAAGGACAGTGAAAGAAAATGACAGCGCATGGGAGAGAAAAAGACGGAGAAGAGAAGAGAGAAGCATGGATAAACAAGTTACTAAAAATACTTCCTTCCACCACCTCGTCCTCTCACAGAGCATAAAATATGTACCCTAGTTTAATAAATCTGTCAGCTCCCTTTCGCCTATTTCACGTTTTTCAAAATGTCCTTTGTCAATTCATCTCTCATTCTTAATACAGAGGCATCTTTGGTCCACGTCTCATCATCAGTCCTCTTCTCATCGTCAGTCCGCTATTGCCCTTATTGTCTTTCATTTTACAACATATGTCACTCACTCCCCTCTCCTTCCTTCCTCATCCTTTCTTACCTCTCTATGAAGTTCCCTCAAATCATTGAGTCAATTCGTTCATAGCTTTATTGATCCCTGCCCGGTTGACAGTGTGGTATCTTCATGGGTTGCATGTTCTGAGACAGCTAGGTCTCAGAGGTTCTGTATTTGATTCAGGATCTGCAGGGAATCTGCTTCCTTCTGGGATGTTTACCTTCTTCACAGCAGTAGATTCAAACATTTTTGGTCATGTCATCTTATCTGTTCAAATAATCTTGCCATCTTAATGGCTAAGGGGGGTATAATGTTGCTGTTGGCATGCACAACATTTCCACACATTTATTAGTTATGTGCTGTATTGTGTGTTCTCTTAACTTCATTATGGAACCATGTTAGTGTAGGAAACTGCTAATTTAGCTAGCCTTTTAGTGAGACAGGAAGGAGTGGAGGATTTCTCAGTTATACTGGTGCCTTTCAATGCATGATTCTGTGTGGTTGTTTTCAAATAACATAACAGGAACAAACATGTATTCCAGAATATGAATTCAATATGTACAGTCCAATAACTAGGGGTGCTTGTCCATACCATAAGGTCATACTTTATTAGTCAGAAAGTGTTACTGAAAATTCTATAAGACATGTTTTGCTCTCACTGTGCTTCTGCTAAGAGTTACATTTGACATTCTCCTGTCTCCATAACAAGCTCCATCTCTATAACCCCCAGGGGGCAGAACGAGGCAAGGCCAGCATAGAGGCATCATCTCCTTAGCCTTGAAATACATTCCCTTTGTGTTCTCTATGCAGGAGAGATATGTCTGGGCGTCTTCCCAAATGGCAACGTATTCCCATTATAGTGTGAGCCCTATTCCTATAGATCAAAAGTAGTGCACTATATAGGGAATATGATGCCATTGGGGATGCAAGCATGCAATACCTTTTATAGTTTTTATTGGCCATAATTAATAACTACAACTGAGTGAACAAAAAGTTGCTGTCATAACCAGCTGGGTGTATGCTGTTCAACTGGTTTAATATTATTGGTTAACATGTTGCTGTCATAACCAGCTGGGTGTATGCTGTTCAACTGGTTTAATATTATTGGTTAACATGTTTCTGTCATAACCAGCTGGGTGTATGCTGTTCAACTGGTTTAATATTATTGGTTAACATGTTTCTGTCATAACCAGCTGGGTGTATGCTGTTCAACTGGTTTGATATTCTTGGTTAACATGTTTCTGTCATAACCAGCTGGGTGTATACTGTTCAACTGGTTTAATATTATTGGTTAACATGTTGCTGTCATAACCAGCTGGGTGTATGCTGTTCAACTGGTTTAATATTATTGGTTAATATGTTGCTGTCATAACCAGCTAGGTGTATGCTGTTCAACTGGTTTAATATTATTGGTTAATATGTTGCTGTCATAACCAGCTGGGTGTATGCTGTTCAACTGGTTTGATATTCTTGGTTAACATGTTTCTGTCATAACCAGCTGGGTGTATGCTGTTCAACTGGTTTAATATTATTGGTTAATATGTTGCTGTCATAACCAGCTGGGTGTATGCTGTTCAACTGGTTTGATATTCTTCGTTAACATGTTTCTGTCATAACCAGCTGGGTGTATGCTGTTCAACTAGTTTAATATTATTGGTTAATATGTTGCTGTCATAACCAGCTGGGTGTATGCTGTTCAACTGGTTTGATATTATTGGTTAACATGTTTAAACTGTAGGAATGAAGGTCTTATATTGTTCTGTTTGTTATTGAATGCATGTATTAATAAAGTAAGGTATAATTTAAGCAGTTATAATTAGGGTAGCATGTACAGAGTGTAGGAAATGAAGATAATTGACTTAAGCGATACCGATAAGAAAGAAAAAACAGAACGGTAGACCAATGAACCATTTAGTAATTAACAAAGCACGTTTCTCACCTCACAATGATTTTACCATAGAACCTCATATAGTAGACTGAAGTTCAATTAGGTAACATTTTATTTCATTTATTCATTTAATTTTTCAAAACTATTTTTTTTCATAATAAATGTTACTGAGGTCAATAATAAAGACATTGTCACAATTTGAAAATAAAATACTGTAGAAAAAAATAGCACATGTAGAAATAAAAAAAGAAATGAACAATCAAAGAATTTATAATAATCCTCATTATTTATAGGTCATAATAGTACTCATTCCAAGTCCATCAGGTCACCAGGACAGCAGAACAGAGCTGACAGTAGAATGACAAAAACACAAACGGTTCAAATGATCTCTTCCTATTTCTTCTTCAGGTTGTTTGCATCAGCCCAAGCATACACTAAACAATCATGTTATAGGACCACTTATAGGAACACATACAGCAACATCATCAGTAGTATACGTCTTCATTCGCACATAGCTTGGTTTAGTTTGGGGGGCAGGTATAGGGAGGAAGGCCGTCCGTTACTGTTACTGCCCCAGGAATTGGGAAGGAGCAGGCATGGGGAGAAAGTCCGTGATACCCTGGAGACATGACCTCATCCTGCTTATCATCATGCCAGGTCTCTACTGTCCACTATCATTACCTTGTACAGTTTGAGGACAGTCAGGCTGCTACTGGACGGGGTCAATATATCTATTAGATCAGGTTGGCATTTGTAGAAAAACTAAACAGATGTTTAACTGGGGAAATAAAAAATCCAACTGAAAAGAAAAGTAATTGCTGATCGACGTCATCGTAAAATCTTCTATATCTAGCAACACTTAATAACATTTAATTTGGTATTTTTGTCATTTTTTTATTTGTTTTTTATTCCAAAAATGGTTGGAGGAGGAGCATATATAGCTTGCGTGGTCATCTATACAACAGGCTATAAAACACCACTTTGTCACTGTCCAGAAAGCACATATAGATGTGGTTGTACTGTATATAAACATGTACTGTAATAAGATACGTTTTGCGTGCATGGAGTGTTCCAGTATCAGAATGATCGCATTCAGAACATTCTGACTTCTTCCAGAATTCTGTAAAACACTTTGCCTTAGTTTTCAACAACAGTGTGGAATCTAAGGCATCATGATTTCTTAACTGGCAAAAATGAATCTTAATCATAACTTGACATAAGTCTCTCTTGATCAAGATTAATCGGAGGCCATTTTGTCTTTGCACTGTTGATAGATCAGGCAGCCAAATGTTCCTTTAGTCTGTGTTTTGGCCATCATTGCCACCATAAAAAGTGCAGATACTTTGGCTGATTAGTCAAACATACAGTAGGTAGCATCTTTATCCTTTCACTTCCTTCTTCACTGTTACCTTGCCTTCCCATTATGCCATCTCTTTTCTATTTCACTCGTCATCTGTTGTTGCACATGTTTGGCGTTAGGTTTTCTTTATTTACCCCATTTGTACGTTTTAAGTATTTTCTCATAGAAAAGGTCCCAGTTAACACAAACACAGGATATGTAAATTAAACATTGGAGTTTATAGTTGTAATATATCTTCCTCAATTGTATACCTCTCCTCACCCGTTTGCATCTCTCTTCTCCCGTTTGGACAACCAATATCCTGGTAATAAACTGAATAAAACTGAGCAATTGGTTGGATTGTTTGTTGGTTTAAGATGTATAGGTACTCCTGTTGATTATTCTGCAGTTCCAAACCCTCTTCCTTATAATCAGTATAGTCCAATAGAATACCTCTATCTCCCTGGTGCTCCCTAAAGCCTAGTTTTTTGGGTTTTAAGAATCTAAAGGAATGATGTTCTGTTTTATTTTTTTGTCCATTTGACATTCAGGTATAACACCATCCCACCATGTCTTGGGTAAAATGAAAGACAAAATGTTATTTTGTAGTTTTTGTTGAATTTCGTTTGTTCATTATTATACACTTTTTAGTGGTCTTCTGATCTCCTGATTGGTCTTCTGGAGTCATAAAAAGTTTGTCGGGCCAGTGACCAGAGACAGTAAGGATCACACGTAATACTCCTTGTCCTTATTCTTCTTGCTCTTGAAGGAGGTCTTGGCTGCGTTCGGCGGTTTGTCCTTCACCAATGTCCCGTTGGACTGCGATGTGTTACTGATGTAGTTACGGCTCTCGTCCACATGGTAAGATCCCTCATCCCGGTTGCGGTATTTGTACATGGCGTAGAGCAGGATGAGGATACAGAGGGCGGCTGCCGCTATGATGCCAACCACCATCCCTGTGGTACTGCTGGACTCACGGAACACCCCCTCCGATGGACCTGGGTAGCCCTTCACCGCCGGGCCTGTTGGGTTAGCTGTGGAGAGGGAGAGAAAGAGAGAAGGAGGATGTGGTTATTATAAATAGCTCATATTCAACACAAGATAGCCTACGCCATTTCACACAGAACACATTCCAAAGCATATAATATGCTACCAAAAAATACTCAATGTAGTAACACAATGGAAGTTTATTTTCAAATTCATTGAAATTCACACAATGACAACAGAATGGGAATGGATTTATATCAGGAGCATGAGCATCAATATTGAGTATGATCAATATCTTTAGCCGCTATGAAGGTGTGCTAGCAGATTCCAGATCCCCTGACCTGAGTGTAACTTAACAACAGAGTCACTTCATTCTGTTTTTATGACTAACTCATAACCAGCACCAAATTACCAACAATACCTCAACCATTACATGGATGATCTCACCCACAATAACTCATACTCACAGCTCAAAACTCACAGATCTCACACATACATTAAATGAAAAGGCAAATACGGAAAAGTAGTGATATGAGGACATGTTGACAGTCCATGATGACTCATAGTGACCAACAAATGAAAAGACAATTTAGAGCAAAACAGCCTTTCCATTATGATGCAAATTAGGGTGACTTCAGAAAGTATTCACACCTCTTGACTTTTTCCACATTGTGTTGTGTTCTAGACAGATTTTTGGACACTGGTCTACACACAATACCCCATAATGTCAAAGTGTAATTAATTTTTTCTAAAGTTTTACAAATGAATTAAAAATGAAAAGCTGAAACGTCTTTAGTCAATAAGTATTCAACCCCTTTGTTAAGGCAAGCTTAAATAAGTTCAGGAGTAAAAATGTGCTTATTAACAAGTCACATAATAAGTTGAATGGACTCACTCTACATTATCCAGTGCCCGTGCTCCAAATTACAAATCGGGAAGACCACATGCGCACTGAGACATGGGTCATAGAACACAAAAGCTCTATTAGAGCAAGGAGGAGAACTACCCTCTAGCAGCCCACTTTATTCAGCACCAACACCTAGTCAATGAACTAAAGATCTGGGCTATAGAGAAAATGCGGAGGAATGAGAGAGGAGGTGATTTTGACCTTTTCTTACTTCAAAAAGAGGGTAAATGGATCCATCTAGACGCTGTCGCCCCCCACGCATTAAACAAACAACTAGATCTGAACTTTTTTCTCTAGTATACATAATGCTTCCATGCTCTGCTGAGTTATTGATAATCATCACAATGTGCCTTGTGCGTTTGTTTACGCACCAGTGCATGTATTGTATTTTACACATGCAGCTCTGATAGAGTAATCCTTTACGCACCTTCTTTGTATACATTCCTACGTGATATTTTTCATGTTGCGTCTATACACTGACGTGATAATATTGTAGATTTGTTTTGTGTATAGTTATTTACCTGTCATGTGACATTTACCTGTCCTCACCTTTACTTCTAGAGAAGCATCAGCTTCCGTCCACAAAGCTGCCTGAGGAAGACTCTAGAAGTCGGAACTCGCTGCAGTTGTGTGTCCTGATGTACCATGCTGACTGCTCCTACATGTACAGTTGAAGTCGGAAGTTTACATACACCTTAGCCGATAGCTGATCATATTTCAACCACATAAAAGATTAATCCAAGCCAAACTGAAATCTTATCAGAAACATGTTGGTGGATTTTCACAGCTTTCTATTTCCTTACAACTGGTCAAACTGATGTCCTTTGGACATTTTGCATGGACAATCTTTGATATTAATATGTTTTTATTGTATTTTATCCCAGGTCTCCAAACGTCTTTGCTCCTCGAAAGAAGCAGTGATGACAGAGAATTTTACCGATGTCAACTAGATTGAAGCATTTCTTTCATTCTATAAATGTATGACATTATTCTGTTAAGCAGGGCTTTATTTAGTCTTCTAAGGCCAAATATAATGACAGAAGAGAAGCTGCAAGTTGACTAATACATAGCCTATGAAAATGTCGGACATTCTAAGCAGAAAAATATCTGTATTAGGCACACCAAAAAAATCCTGCACCCCCTGTCAAAAAATCTTTCCATCTCTGACTGTAGCCTACAGCGCAATTTTTATATTTGCGGTTAGGGTCGTGTGCAACCCTCAGATTTTGACTTTCTCACATATAGTTGGGCGGTTCCAGATAGATTATTAGCTATTGCGGGTGGGTGCGGGTGAACAAACATCTGACCCGCACACCACAAGTATTAATACTTTCTGAAGGTACTGTACAAATTAGCAACAGAATGATCCCCATCAATTTCAGTATACTCATTTTCAATGAATTAAAATGAATAGGCAATGGCCAATGCGGCCTCTGTAATGAACTCTAAATGTTTGACAACAGTGGGTTAATAACTGACCTACACTGCACTTATGGGAGGCATTTGCACCGGCTGAGTGGGAAGCTGATTAGATATTAGACAACCCACTTTGTGTTCCGAGTGCCATCCAAATTCTAATGCATCTTAATTCATCTCCCTCTGATAGGCCTCCACTGTTCTGCTTTGCTCCACTCTCTCTCGCTCTCTCTCTCTCATTTCAAATCAAAGTTTATTTGTCACGTGCACCGAATACAACAGATGTAGACCTTATAGTGAAATGCTTACTTACAGGCTCTAACCAACAGTGCAAAAAAGGTATTAGGTGAACAATAGGTAGGTAAAGAAATAAAACCGTAAAAAGACAGTGAAAAATAACAGTAGCTAGACTATATACAGTGGAGAGGATACATACAGGCATCGGTTTGTCGGGCTGATTGAGGTAGTATTTACATGTTGATATGGTTAAAGTGACTATG
The DNA here is from genome assembly GCF_965601325.2 of Salmo salar. NCBI lineage: Eukaryota > Metazoa > Chordata > Actinopteri > Salmoniformes > Salmonidae > Salmo > Salmo salar. Next base: position 101,374,935 of record NC_138291.1, read on the forward strand.
CATATATGATGAACAGAAAATATCAGTAGCGTGAAAAAGGGGTTGGCGGGTGGTGGGACACAATGCAGATAGCCCGGTTAGCCAATGTGCGGGGGCACTGGTTGGTCGGGCCAATTGAGGTAGTATGTACATGAATGTATAGTTAGTGACTATGCATATATGATAAACAGAGAGTAGCAGCAGCGTAAAAGAGGGGTTTGTGGGGGGGGGGGGGGGGGCACACAATGCAAATAGTCCGGGTAACCATTTGATTACCTGTTCAGGAGTCTTATGGCTTTGGGCTAAAAACTGTTGAGAAGCCTTTTTGTCCTAGACTTGGCACTCCGGTACCGCTTGCCATGCGGTATTAGAGAGAACAGTCTATGACTGGGGTGGATGGGGTCTTGGACAATTTTTAGGGCCTTCCTCTGACACCGCCTGGTGTAGAGATCCTGGATGGCAGGCAGCTTAGCCCCAGTGATGTACTGGGCCGTACGCACTACCCTCTGAAGTGCCTTGTGGTTGGAGGCCGAGCAATTGCCGTACCAGGCAGTGATGCTCTCTCTCTATCTCGAGATGCCCAGTCCAAGCTCTTCTCTGTCCTGGTTATCCCAATGGTGGAACCAGCTTCCCCCTGAAGCTAGGACAGCAGACTCCCTGCCGATTTTCCAAAAACATCTAAAACCCTACCTCTTCAAAGAGTATCTTAAATAATCCCACAGCCCCCCAACCACCTCCTCATCCCCCCACAAAAATACATTCCTTTTGTGAACTAACACTCACAGTAGTTTTTTTAAATCCCTTACTAACTCTGACTGCTGATAGCAACTTTGAGGAAAAATGTACTTACTATGACTGATGTGGTGGTCTCACCTAGCTATCTTAAGTTGAATGCACTAACTGTAAGTCACTCAGGAAAAGAGTGTCTGCTAAATGACAAACATGTAAAGATAAAGTACTTTTCACAAACTCATCTCTTCCTCCGCTATTCCTCTTCCTAACATAATGGTTGATGTTCTGTCTTTACGTTCAAGTGCACTGTGTGATGGCAGATTACAGCTCGTCAAGAAGACTGACTGAGTCAGATCTAAGAGACAAAACACTGTGAGGACAACGAACGATTCAAAGCAGCGGTGGGTGTCCTATAACCTCTGACCACAACATCGGCCATCATTTTCTGTTCATTTCCCGATGAAATCGCCGCTGTTCGCTCAAGTGTTTGTTAGTGTACACATCCCTTTTCTTTCTCTACCTGGGAGGCTTCACTCAGCGGAGGCTACACTCAGCGGAGCCTACACTCAGCGGAGCCTACACTCAGCGGAGCCTACACTCAGCGGAGCCTACACTCAGCGGAGCCTACACTCAGCGGAGCCTACACTCAGGGGATGCTGCACTCAGGGGATGCTGCACTCAGGGGATGCTGCACTCAGGGGCACAGGAGGCTGTTGAGGGGAGAACGGCTCATAATAATGGCCAGAACGAAGCAAATTAAATGGCATTACACACCTGGAAGCCATGTGTTACTATTATTATACTTATTTTTTGTACTTTTACCCCTTTTTCATGATATCCAATTGGTACTTACAGTCTTGTCCCATCGCTGCAACTTCCCTATGGACTCGGGAGAGGCGACGGTCGATAGCCATGCATCCTCCAAAACATGACCCTGCCAAGCCACACTGCTCGCTTAACCCTGAAGCCAGCCACACCAATGTGTTGGAGGAAACACCATCCAGCTGGCGACTGCAATCAGCTTAAAGGCGGACGGCCCGCCACAAGGAGTCGCTAGAGCGCAATGGGACAAGGAACTCCCGGCCGGCCAAACTCTCCCCTAACGACGCTGGTCCAATTGTGCGCTGCCTCATGTGTCTCCCAGTCACTGCCGGTTTTGACAAAGGCTGGGATCGAACCCGGGTCTGTAGTGATGCCTCAAGCACTGCGATTTAGTGCCTTTGACCGCTGTGCCACTCGGGAGGCAAGGAAACCATGAGTTTGATGTATTTGTTACCATTCCACTTATTCCGCTCCACTCATTAACACGAGCCCGTTCTCCCCAATTAAGGTACCACCAACCTCCTGTGCTAAGGAGAGCACTAGAGCTGGGGGCTAACAATGCTAACAGACAGACTCTGTCCCAAGTGGCACCATGTTACCTACGTTTATAGTGCACTGCATTTGACCAGGGCCCATAGGGACTATATAAATACATTAATAAATAAATATAGGCACTATATAGGAAATAGGGTGCCATTATGGTCAGTCACAGATGCAAGGAAAGAAGTAGAGCGTGCAGTAGTGTAGGTGAGCAGCTAACTATGCTACCAGACAGTCAAGGACAGGAGTTGAGAGTGCAGTAGTGTAGGTGAGCAGCTAACTATGCTACCAGACAGTCAAGGACAGGAGTAGACGGGAGTTAGCACAGCTAGGGGATTGAGTGTGACTGAGCCTAGCGACAGATTAGATTTGCCCGTGACAAGCCCACTTATCCTTGAAGGCAGGTGTGAAGAAAGAGCTGGCCTCGTGGGCACAAGCCACCGGCTGACACGCTGACAACACTCTCCTCCTCTTCCTCCTCTAGCTAACATTATGAAAGGAGAGGGGAGCATTTCTAGTGGGTTACTTTGGTTCAGGGTCAAAGATTTGACAGTGAACATAACGTGGTGGCTGGCGGAGGGAAGAAGAGGTGGTTAAGGAGAAAGGGAGATACAGAGAGGGAGAAGGGAGAGAGCAAGACAGAGAGAGGAGGAAGAGGAGGCGGAAAGAAAGAGAAAAAGAATGAGAGAAAGAGCAAGAGAGTGAAATTTGTCAAGCCACCTCTGTCTGACCTCACCCATCATCTTGTCAACTGTCGCCCACGGAGATGGTGGCGGTGACAGCAGAAGGGGACAACACATGAGGCAGGAGGGCTCTGTAAAACACTCTAGGAGTGGGTCATACGACTGGGTTATGTGACAACCCTGCTGTCCTCACCTGATTCAGAGTGAAGATCAAGCTTGCACAACTAGAACCTTTGCTTGAAATCATTCATTAATGTCAATGGCAGACTTTGAGAAAATTCTAATTAAGAGTACGGATCTCATGTCAGAATACCACCCAGCATGCTCAGTCTCCCACCCTCTTGATGGTTTCCTTCCATTTATAGAGATAATAAAAACAGATTATTTTTACTTTTTCCCGCTGTGTGTCTTGAATCAGTTGTCATCTACTCTCTATACTAATCTCATGAAAGCTCTTCTCCTGTCTTTTTTTTTACCCCAAGCATTGTTTGTGCAGTACAGTACAAATAGCACATAATGCATGTTAATGGAGCCCAATTAGTAAGATATGGAGAAGATATAGAAGAAGAAAATCATGGGAACGTTGTTGACATGAACATCAAATGAACTGTACCCTGTAGCTACCTCACTATGATATAACAATGGTTTAGATTTTCCTTATTTTTTTGTTGTTGTCAGATTTGTACATGTTTGATGAAGGTTTTTATTTCACCTTTATTTAACCAAGTAGGTAAGTGGAGAACAAGTTCTCATTTACAACTGCGACCTGGCCAAGATAAGCAAAGCAGTGCGACAAAAAACAACACAGAGTTACACATGGGATAAACAAACGTACAGATAATAACACAATACAAAAATCTATGTACAGTGTGTGCAAATGTAGAAGAGTAGGGAAGTAAGGCAATACATAGGCCATAGAGGCTAAATAATTACAATTTAGCATTTAACACTGGAGTGATAGATGTGCAGATGATGATGTGCAAGTAGAGATACTGGGGTGCAAAAGAGCACGAGGATAAGTAACAATATGGGGATGAGGTAGTTGGGTGTGCTGTTAACAGATTGACTGTGTATAGGTACAGTGATTGGTAAGCTATAGATGGTATAGATTGAGCAGAGGGTGAAGAAAATGACTTAAACCAACACTATTTCTAGATAAAAGCAGTAGCCTAATTGTAGTTATTTACATGAACAAAGAATGGATTCATCTTGAATCAGTGAACTGTTCTGGAGGGAGGGAGTACTGTGCAGTAAGTATCGCTACTTAGCAGACTGGTCTGAAGGGAGGGAGTACTGTACAGTACTTATCACTGCTTAGCAGATTGCTCTGAAGGGAGGAAGTAAAGTACAGTAATATCACTACTTAGCAGATTGGTCTGAAGGGAGGGAGTACTGTACAGTACTTATCACTACTTAGCAGATTGGTCTGAAGGGAGGAAGTAAAGTACAGTAATATCACTACTTAGCAGATTGGTCTGAAGGGAGGGAGTACTGTACAGTAATATCACTACTTAGCAGACTGGTCTGAAGGGAGGAAGTACTGTACAGTACGTATTGACCTTAATTAGTTAAGGATTACTAGACTTTAGTCCTTAATGAAGTTTATAAAACTATAGACAGAACCCATGAAACAACCCATGGAACAACCCATAAATCATCAGTTCGTGTCATGACCAGCAGCCACTCTATATAACCTAATACCACCCACTGGGTAGCACATAGCCTAGTGGTTAATTAAGAGTATTGGGCCAGTAACCGAAGTCACTAGTTCAAATACCTGCGCCGACTAGGTGAAAAATTGATCCATGTGCCCTTTTGCAAGGCACTTAATCCTAATTGCTCCTTCAATTCGATCTTGTTAAGAGCGTCTGCTAAATGACTAGAATGTAAAATGTAACCCTTAATGCACTTGAAAGCTTATTAGCCTGTAGTACAGCACCAATGGTGTCTATGAAACACACGACCCATATAACAACCTACGAAACACACGGCCCATAGAACAACATACGAAACACACAACCCATAGAACAACCTACGAAACACACAACCCATAGAACAACCCATGAAACACACAACCCATAGAACAACCTACGAAACACACAACCCATAGAACAACCCATGAAACACACAACCCATAGAACAACCCATGAAACACACGACCCACAGAACAGCCTATGAAACACATGACTCACCAGTTACCGTCACTCATGCGGTACATGTACAGTAAGATTTATTATAACCTTAAATCAACCCTAAATGTACATTAAGGATTATTAGAGCATAGTCATTGGTTTGCCCTACTCATGCAGTAGATGTACTTTAGGACCACCATTTCATGAGTTTTGTGTGGTGCTTACAGTAGGTATATAGCTCTCAGCTGTCTTTCAAGAAGGCAGGGATTGCCAACCCCCCTTCTGGAGAGTTACTGGGTATGCAGGCTTCTGCTTCCTGCTGTAACACTACTCTTTCCCTTCTGGAGAGTTACTGGGTATGCAGGCTTCTGCTTCCTGCTGTAACACTACTCTTTCCCTTCTGGAGAGTTACTGGGTATGCAGGCTTCTGCTTCCGGCGGTAACACTACTCTTTCCCTTCTGGAGAGTTACTGGGTATGCAGGCTTCTGCTTCCTGCTGTAACACTACTCTTTCCCTTCTTTGACCCCACCCCTCTCTTTATTCATGTTTTATTTTAGTCTGATGTTTTGTTTTGATTCCTGTTTGTTTAAAAAAAATATCTAATTGTAAAGCAACTTTTGGTCCATGAAAAGCACTGTATAAGTCCCATGTAGTAGTAGTAGTAGTATTATTAATAATAGTATTATTAGGAGCTATTTAGTAGAATTAGATGTTTGAGATTAGGGTTAGGTTGGAGCAAAATCCAGCTAAATGTTAGCTATCCAGGAGGAGGGTTGGTGTATGTCTGGACCCTCCCTTCCATTCCTTTAGCAGGGGTAGAGAAAGAAAGAGAGGGGTACTGTGGAGTTAGTCACATTCACTGACAATGGTCTAACAGATGAAGCGTTAGTAGAATCAAAAAAAATATATATGTTTTGATTGAGGGATCTCTAATAAGGAATCTCATGGGGAAGTAGTGCCATCGCATATATGTTCACCATTGTCACAGTCCCAGAATGCTTCACTCTCCTCTCCACATTTGCCTGTCTTTTTATTAATAGTCCATCACCGCGGCAGAGCGAAGGCACCCATAAACCCAGGGAGAAATGACGCCTGAAACAAGTGTTTAAAATGATGGGTGTTCATATGAAATCTACTCGAGTTTACCCAAGGGTAAAATTAGATGGAGGAAAAAAACAACCTTAAAGTGTTGAGAGCCTAGCTTCATGATGGCACAGCAGGGAAGAGAGAGAGAGAGGTAGAAGGGGGAGCGAGAGAGAGAGGAGGAGCGAGAGAGGGGGGCGAGAAAGAGAGAGGGGGGTGAGAAAGAGAGAGGGGGGTGAGAGAGAGAGAGAGAGAGAGAGAGAGAGGGGGAGCGAGCGCGAGAGAGCGAGCACGAGAGAGCGAGCACGAGAGAGCGAGCACGAGAGAGCGAGAGAGCGAGAGAGAGCGAGAGAGCGAGCGCGAGAGAGAGAGAGTGAGCGCGCGCGATAGAGAGAGTGAGCGCGAGAGAGAGAGAGTGAGCGCGAGAGAGAGAGAGCCAGCGCGAGAGAGAGCGAGCCAGCGCGAGAGAGAGCGAGCCAGCGCAAGCCAGGGAGAGAGAGGGAGAGATTGTGATTGAGAGAAAGGTACTATGAACTGAAATCAGGGAAACTTTTAAAGGAGGGAACTGATATAAAAGCTTCTAGAATAACTTTTCTCCCACTCTTCATTTCATGCGACTCAGTGTCTGTCCCAAATGGCCCACTATTCCCTATAATAGTGCACTACTTTTGACCTTAGCCCAAGTCACAAGTCAATTCCCCTCAGTAAGGCTGTCAGGGTTTCGGTGGGAGAGATAAGATATACCAATATACCTGAAAAACAAGAGACGACCAGATATCATTTGACTCTTATTCACCATGATATATAGTGTTCAAAACATTAGGAACACCTTCCGAATATTGAGTTGCCCCCTCTCCCCCACCAAGGCTTAAAAATAATTCTTTAACCTGTCTCCTCCATTTCATCTACACAGATTGAAGTGGATTTAATATCTATAATGGATGACAGCTTTCACCCGGTCAGTCCAGTCTATATCATGGAAAGAGCAGGTGTTCCTAATGTTTTGTAAACTCAGTGTAAATATGATTAAGCAGAATGTAACTGCATGGCACTGCTTGGAATAAGAGGAGAGGTTATTGTAAGATATTTCTCTGGCTCTCTCGCACGCGCTGGTGCACTGGGACTACTCATTGAAATGCCATCCTCTGCTTCTCCCAAGGAGGAGCCAAATGGAATCACAGATTCCACCCACTCTGCCAGTTGAGATTTAAATAAATGGTCCTCTTTAAAGATAATTTATCCTAATGTGTCCCTGGCGAGGGGTTCATTTGTTTGGCAATTTGCAACTGGGGTGACAGCATAGGGGCTGTGGGGGAAGGAGGCTGAGAGAGGGGGGGCATAGGTAGAGTAGGGAACAGAGTGAGCGACAGGGAACGAGGTGGGAGAAGGTGGCATAGGGAGAGTAGGGAACAGGGTGAGGGATTGGGAATGAGGTGGGAGAAGGGGCAGGTAAGTGAGGACAAGAAATGGTGAGTAGGGAACGGGGGAGGAGGGAGATAAGGAAGGAGGAAGGTAAGTGCTGAAGGGGGAACATATGGACGATCTCAATTGCATACACCTCGTGTCCTCTCTCCTCATCTCCTTCTCAAAACCCATTAGATGAAAAAGTCAGAGGTCCTTTTCCTCTGACCTTCTCCACCAATATGTTTTGTAAAGGAGGCGAGGAGAGAGCAGAATGGAATTGAGATTCTCCCATGGAGAGCAAGGATGGGTGAGGCGGAGGGGGGGAAGGTGATGGGGGGGTTACTTCAGGTGAGGGTGAGATCTGTTCTTGTTATCCTTGTTGTGAAGTAATGGAGCGAACAGGACTACTTAGACTGCAGTGAACGGACACAGGCCTAGCTGACCTTCCTTTAGTGGGATTGATGGTGGTAAAGAGGTGTGGAGATGTGCTCCAGTTATACACTGTAATCTACCATGTCGTTTATTATCTAAATAAAATTGTTAAATAAAGGTTAAATAAAAATAAATACATCTGTGCCTGCATGGGATTACTCTAGGTCTAGGTGCTGGTTTTACTGTACACTCTTTAAACAAGAAATATACAGTACCAGTCAAATGTTTGGACCCACCTACTCATTCCAGGGTTTTACTTTATTTTTACTAGTTTCTACATTGTAGAATAATAGTGAAAACATCGAAATTATGAAATAGCACATAAGGAATCATGTAGTAACCAAAAGAGTGCTTAAAAAAATCAAAATATATTTTATATTTGAGATTCTTCAAAGCAGCCACCTTTTGACTTGATGACAGCTTTGCACACTCTTGGCATTCTTTCAACCAGCTTCATTCCAGTCCCCTGAAATGCATTTAAATTAAAGGTGTGCCATGTCAAAAATTTATTTGTGCAATTTCTTTACTTCTTAATGCGAATGCCAATCAGTTGTGTTGGGACAAGGTAGGGGTGGTATACAGAAGATAGCCCTTTTGGTAAAAGATCACGTCCATATTATGGCAAGAACAGCTCACATAAGGTCAGTCAGTCAATCCGGATAAATTCAAGAACTTTGAAAGTTTCTTCAAGTGCAGTCACAAAAACCATCAAGCGCTTTGATGAAACTGGCTTTCATGAAGACTGCCACACAATGAAGACCCAGAGTTACCTCTGCTGCAGAGGATAAGTTCATTAGAGTTACCAGCCTCAGAAACTGCAGCCCAAATAAATGCTTCACAGAGTTCCGGTAAGAGACACATCTTAACATCAACTGTTCAGAGGAGACTGGGTGAATTGGGCCTTCATGGTCAAATTTCTGCAATGAAAACACTACTAAAGGACAACAATAACAACAATAAGAAGAAGAGACTTTCTTGGGCCAAGAAACATGAGCAATGGACATTAGACCGGTGGAAATCTGTCCTTTGGTCTGAAGAGTCCAAATTTGAGATCTTTGGTTCCAACAATCATGTCTTTTTGAGATGCAGAGCAGGTGAACGGATGATCTCTGCATGTGTGGTTCCCACCGTGAAGCAATAGGATAAAGACCCAACAACACCTCCAGGCTGGGTAATGGTTATTTGACCAAGAAGGAGAGTGATGGAGTGCTGCATCAGATGACCTGGACTCCAAAATCACCCGACCTCAACCCAATTGTGATGGTTTGGGATGAGTTGGACCGCAGAGTGAAGGAAAAGCAGCCAACAAGTGCTCAGCATATGTGGGAACTCCTTCAAGACTGTTGGAAAAGCATTGAAGCTGAAGCTGGTTGAGAGAATGCCAAGAGTGTGCAAAGCTGTCATCAAGGCAAAGGGTGGCTACTTTGAAGAATCACAAATCTAAAATATGTTTTGATTTGTTAAACACTTTTTTGGTTACTACATGATTGTGTTATTTCAGAGTTTTGAAGTTTTCACTATTATTATACAACGTATGCGTAGGTGTCCAAACTTTTGACTGGTACTGTAAATATAATTTAATCAATTTCTGAATAAGGCTGTAACGTAACAAAATGTGGAAAAGGGGAAGGGGTCTGAATACTTTCTGAAAGCAGTGAATATCCTTGGGGTGGTAAAATATAGTACCATACAATACAAGAGTTTGTTGTACTTATTGTACTAGTAATATTACTATACAGTACAGGAGCGTGTTGTACTAGTAACACTACCATACAGTACAGGATTTTGTTGTATTAGTAATAATACTATACAGTACAGTACTGTGTTGTACTACTAGTAATACTACTATATAGTACAGGAGCGTGTTGTAATAATAGTACTAGTGTTAATACAACGCAGTACTAAAGTGGAGGATGTTCACTACACTTCAGTACCCTACCCAGGACAGTTTAGTTAGCTATAGCCATGCATGTTACAGCTTCAGTACCCTACCCAGGACAGTTTAGTTAGCTATAGCCATGCATGTTACAGCTTCAGTACCCTCCCCAGGACAGTTTAGTTAGCTATAGCCATGCATGTTACAGCTATAGCTAGGATGAGATATATCTGTATGTCTGCAGGGGGATGCCCCGCTCTGTGAAGGTTTATACTACAATATTGCATCCAGGATATTTTAGGTCAGAAGTTATAGCCATGTAACATGGCAAATTTAGATATCCTAGCTAAAGCTGAGGTATGTACTTAAAACTGAGGGGGATACTCCTTCGTGAGACCCATGTTTAGTTGGCAAACTCACTGACACATCACTGTAATCCACAGAGATTAATAATTTATCCCCCTAGAGTCTAAACCTGCTCTAAATCAGGAGGGAGGGGCAGTTCTACTAAGCTACTGTATATGGAATTGTTATCAAAAGGTCATACCAAGGATCATTTTGATATATATATATATTTTTTCTATTTTATTTGTTTCTTTTTTTATTCTTATTTATTTATTATTATAATTTTTTTAAATGTATTATTATATATTTTTTTATTAATTATTATAGTTTTTTTGTAAATGTACCCCTTTTTTTGGTAGTTACAGTGTTGTCCCATCCCTGCAACTCCCGTACGGACTCGGGAGAGGCGAAGGTCGAGATCCATGCATCCTCCGAAACATGACCCTGCCAAGCCGGACTGCTTCTTGACACTGCTTACTTAACCCTGAAGCCAGCTGCACCAATGTGTCAGAGGAAACACCATAAAACCGGCGACCACAGTAAGTGCGCATGCACCCTGCCCGCCACAAGGAGTCGCTAGAGAGCGATGGGACAAGGACATCCCTGCCGGCCAAATCCTCCCCTAAACCAGACTACGCTGGGCCAATTGTGCACCTCCTCGTTGATCTCCCGGTCACGGCCAGCTGCAACAAAGCCTGGGATCGAACCCAGGTCTGTAGTGACACCTGTAACACTATGATGCAGTGCATTAGACCGCTTTGCCACTCAGGAGGCCTTGATTTAGAATTTTAAGACCCCTTAAAGTATGAAAAAAAATATTGGATGACAATATATTTTTGGCCTTACTGCTTTTAGCCCATACAAACACATATCATTTGTTTTATTTTTTTATTTAACCCTTATTTGACTTGGCAAGTCAGTTAAGAACAAATTCTTATTTACAATCACAGCCTACCCCGGCGACGCTGGGCCAATTGTGCGCTGCACCTATGTGACTCCCAATCACGGCTGGATGTGATACAGCCTGGATTCAAACCAGGGACTGTAGTGACACCTTTTTCACTGAGATTATGTGCCTTAGACCACTGCATCACTCGGGAGCCAGAATAACAGCTTCACTACATGGAACAAATAGACCCCCCCCAAAAATCTAAAGGAAGTTTGTTCTGAAGTGTTTTTCCTATATCTGAGAGATAAGACCGATCAGGAAATATTTGACATGTATATAAGGCCTTATTCTTGGTACTAAATAGTGTCCATACTGTATATACAGTGCTTCCATTCATTTTTTTCAACTGGTACTGGGGGACCTTCAGACGAAAATTGTTCATGAGAGTCTCACCTTTCCACAGAAGGGTACATTAGTGTGTAGCCCAATCTGTTCGGGTGCTACAGACAGAAGATGGCAGATCGGCTGTACGGACTTCAAGACGAGTACCAAGACGTTTGTGGGGGTCGTAGAGCAAAACGGAGAACTCCATGTTCAGGAGAGTCTTTCTCATCTTTCCATAGAGCGGTCAGAATAGTTTGTTGGCCAATCCATTCGGACGCTACAGACAATTTTGTGACAAAACCGATTATCGGGATCTCGTGGTATGTCAAACACTGCTCTAGCTCTATAACCTTTCACCACAGATGTGGAAGTGTTACATACAGCGCCTTGCAAAAGTATTCAACCCCCTTGGTGTTTTTCCTATTTTGTTTCAATGCAACTTGTAAGGAGCAGTCTTGTTTCTTGTTTGTTTCAGAATAAAACATATTTTGCATCTTCAAAGTGGTAGGCATGTTGTGTAAATCAAATGATACAAACCCCCCAAAAACGAATTTTAATTCCAGGTTGTAAAGCAACAAAATAGGAAAAATGCCGAGGGGGGTGAATACTTTAGCAAGACACTGTAGGCGGATGCAGTGGATTGAGACGCATCCAATGCAAAACAAACATATCTCTAGCTTAAACTGATGGATTTTGTTATTAGGCTAATTAGATTTCCGCGGGTCGCGGACGTCGACCTTAAGTTAATGGTATATTGGCTCCAACATATCCTGCCCCATAATCACCAGCTGTCAAACTGCGACTCATCGCACCACAGCAGAGGATCAGCCCTCCAGACAGGTAACTGTGGCAACCTACTGCTGGAGTACATCTTGCTTCCAGAAGGCCTAACACACTTAGGTACTACATACAATCAGTCCTTTCCTCTTCAATTAAGAAAAGAAGAAGAGGTGCCATCCATTCATCCCGCTAACTCTTCCTTTCAGAGACAGACAGGTCACCGTATCAATTCAACCACTGCCAGAGCTGCTACTGTGACTGCTATTACATTTGTCCTTAATTGAATGTCCTGGAAACGAAGCAGTGATGCCATCCATCCTTCGCTTGCTTCCTTTATTTATCCACCCACCCATCTAACCCTTTTCCTTTACTGAAAAAAATCCACACAAAAAGTCTTTTGGTATTTGTTTCATTAGTCCATTGTTGATACAGTCCCAAAAATGTTTTGCATGTTAGCAATCAAGTTTTCAAATCCCTGAGCTGCCCCTGAACAGGCAGTTAACCCACGGTTCCTAGGCCGTCATTGAAAATAAGAATTATATTAATTATAACTGTATTTTATGTAATACTATTTCCATGAGTGTGGACCAGTGTCTGATTCCAGGCATGATGTGAGAGCCTAGCGTGACTTTGGCTATCTGATAATGCTCACAGGACCGTGAATTGAACAAAGAACCGACCAAGCGAGCATCAAATGAGTTCAACTAACGCTGTGAGGATTAATAAAATGTGCTTGACTTTTCCTAGTGAATGGAGCCATTTTACTCATAATACTTTAAGTGAGTGGATCTGGGTCCAGGGAAGAGAGGGACAGGAAATGGGAGTAAGGTAGGCGGAAGTAGGTATCACTGCATGACCACAGCTAAACTCAGGGTGCATCCAAATTGGTATTTCCTATATAGTGCAATACTTTTGACCGGAGCCACTGGGTCCCAGTTTGGACGCAATCACATTGGCTACATTGCAAGAAAAGTTTCTGGATGGATGGGTGAGGAGATACAGTGATGCATGTCATGATGACGCATGTCAAGTAGGATAATAGTGTAAATAAATGTGTAATAATGTAGTCATGAATATCAAAATGTGCATATAGTATTGTTACAAATTGGTGGCTTTGACTAATTAGTGATTCCCAACCTTTAATTTTGTGCTATGAACTGTATCAGATTGTCAGTCCTTGTTATCTTTTGAGAAAAGTGAATAGACTATAATGATTAGAGGAAAACAGGGACAATAAAGGCCCCATTCCTCCCATTCCTCAAACTAACAAGGATTAGAGGTAGCCTGATAAGTGCCTACTGCTCTAACAATGATTAGAGGTAGCCTGATAAGTGCCTAATGCTTTGAAACTTGAACTTAAAAAAAATAAAACATTTGGGGGTCGGTAAATAAGATCTCATTTAAAACAAATTTAAGAAAATGTTTTGAAGAGTCCAATCATGCAAAAATCGGTTGACTCTGATGTGAGTGAGCATTTGCTCTTTTGGCTGGTCTATAGACTCTTCATGAGTGATAACAAGAAACAGCGGCCAGCTATAATAACCTATACTGACAAAATGAAATCATGTTTTCATTCGAACACAAGTTCAAGCCTATGTGAGTGAGTGAGCATTTGCTCTTTTGGCTGGGACCAATGAGGACAGAGCAAGGTCGCTGCTGCCTGCTGTAACACTGAAAGGTAATGCCACTATGTTTTATGAACGTTATTCCATTTCTTTGGGTCAGGCAATAATGCATTTCACGGATCACGGACCTTTCCTAAAGGGAATCGGGTGGGGCGGTGTGTGTGTGTGTGTGTGTGTGTGTGTGTGTGTGTGTGTGTGTGTGTGTGTGTGTGTGTGTGTGTGTGTGTGTGTGTGTGTGTGTGTGTGTGTGTGTGTGTGTGTGTGTGTGTGTGTGTGTGTGTGTGTGTGTGAGAGAGGCAAAAAATACGTTGAGTGTTTACTTTTCTGTTTGTTTAATGTCTCCACAGAAAGCAATTCCACCGCTTGGTGAACCCAGAGATGGGTCCCGGGAGTTGCGTTTCTAAAAACCCAGAGTGGGCCATATCGACGCTTCCACACACGCTGCATGGACTTTCTGTCGCCACCAACATTGAGGCAAGCTCCATAACTCTGTCATCTGCCTCTCCAAAGGAATACACAGACACATTGGTTAGGTCCCAACTGGCACTCTTTTCCGTATATAGAGCTCTGGTCAAAATTAGTGCACTAGGTAGGGAATAGAATGCCATTTGCGACGGAGACCATGCCTTTGTGTCAATGTCTATGCTGACGCGAAGCCGGGTGAGAGGGAAGGATGGAGAGATCGAAGGATGGGGGAATGGAAGGATGAAGGGATAGAGAGATGGAATGAGATTAAAGAGGAAAAATAAATCATTGAAAATATCAATATTGAGGAAGCAGGATACATTGAGATGAGGGGGGATGGGGTCTGACAGTCAAGCAGACATGACCGAGACATCCTGTTACCTTACAGAAGTGCATAAGTGCATTGAGGACGTCGTCCCCACAGTGACTGTACGTACATACCCCAACCAGAAGCCATGGATTACAGGCAACATTCGCACTGAGCTAAAGGGTAGAGCTGCTGCTTTCAAGGTGCGGGACTCTAACCCGGAAGCTTACAAGAAATCCCGCTATACCCTGCGACGAACCATCAAACAGGAAAAGTGTCAATACAGAGCAAAGATTGAATCATACTACACCAGCTCCGACGCTCGTCGGATGTGGCGGGGCTTGCAAACTGTTACAGACTACAAAGGGAAGCACAGCCACGAGCTGCCCAGTGACACGAGGCTACCAGACGAGCTAAATCATTTCTATGCTCGCTTCGAGGCAAGCAACACTAAGGTATGCATGAGAGCATTAGCTGTTCCGGACGACTGTGTGATCACGCTCTCCGTAGCCGACGTGAGTAAGACCTTTAAACAGGTTAACATACACAAGGCTGCAGGGCCAGACGGATTACCAGGACATGTGCTCCGGGCATGTGCTGACCAACTGGCAGGTGTCTTCACTGACATTTTCAACATGTCTCTGATTGACTCTGTAATACCAACATGTTTCAAGCAGACCACCATAGTCCCTATGCCCAAGAACACAAAGGCAACCTGCTTAAATGACTACAGACCTGTAGCACTCATGTCCATAGCCATGAAGTGCTTTGAAAGGCTGGTAATGGCTCACATCAACACCATTATCCCAGAAACCCTAGACCCACACATATTTGTATACCGCCCAAACAGATCCACAGATGATGTAATCTCTATTGCACTCCACACTGCCCTTTCCCACCTGGACAAAAGGAATACATATGTGAGAATGCTATTCATTGACTACAGCTCAGCGTTCAACACTATAGTACCCTCAAAGCTCATCACTAAGCTAAGGAACCTGGGACTAAACACCTCCCTCTGCAACTGGATCCTGGACTTCCTGACGGGCCGCCCCAGGTGGTAAGGGTAGGTAGCAACACATCTGCCACGCTGATCCTCAACACTGGAGCTCCCCAGGGGTGCGTGCTCAGTCCCCTCCTGTACTCCCCATTCACCCACGACTGCATGGCCAGGCACAACTCCAATGCCATCATTAAGTTTGCAGACAACACAACAGTGGTAGGCCTGATCACCGAAAACAACGAGACAGCCTATAGGGAGGAGGTCAGAGACCTGACCGGGTGGTGCCAGAATAACAACCTATCCTTCAACGTAACCAAGACTAAGGAGATGATTGTGGACTACAGGAAAAGGAGCACCGAGCATGCCCCGATTCTCATCGACGGGGCTGTAGTGTAGCAGGTTGAGAGCTTCAAGTTCCTTGGTGTCCACATCAACAACAATCTAGAATGGTTCAAACACACCAAGACAGTCGTGAAGAGGGCACGACAAAGCCTATTCCCCCTCAGGAAACTAAAAAGATTTGGCATGGGTCCTGAGATCCTCAAAAGGTTCTACAGCTGCAACATCGAGAGCGTCCTGACCGGTTGCATCAGTGCCTGGTACTGCAATTGCTCGGCCTACGACCACAAGGCACTTCAGAGGGTAGTGCGTACGGCCCAGTTCATCACTGGGGCAAAGCTGCCTGCCATCCAGGACCTCTGCACCAGGCGGTGTCAGAGGAAGGCCCTAAAAATTGTCAAAGACTCCAGCCAACCCAGTCATAAACTGTTCTCTCTACTACTGCATGGCAAGTGGTACCAGAGTGCCAAGTCTAGGACAAAAAGGCATCTCAACAGTTTTTACCCCCAAGCCATAAGACTCCTGAACAGGTATCAAATGGTTACCCGGACTATTTGCATTGTGTGCCACACCAACCCCTCTTTTACGCTGCTGATACTCTTTGTTTATCATATATGCATAGTCGATTTAACTATATATTCATGTACATACTACCTCAATTGGCCCGACCAACCAGTGCTCCCGCACATTGGTTAACCGGGCTATCTGCATTGTGTCCCACCACCCGCCAACCCCTCTTTTCACGCTACTGCTACTCTCTGTTCATCATATATGCATAGTCACTTTAACCATACCTCCATGTACATACTACCTCAATAATCCTGACTAACCGGTGTCTGTATATAGCCTTGCTACTGTTATCTTCAAATAACTTTTTACTGTTGTTTTATTTCTTTACTTACCTACACACACACACACACACACACACACACACACACACACACACACACACACACACACACACACACACACACCACACACACACCTTTTTTCACACTATTGATTAGAGCCTGTAAGTAAGCATTTCACTGTAAGGTCTACACCAGTTGTATTCGGCGCACATGACAAATACACTTTGATTTCATTTGATATGAACAAGGAAGCTATTATTGTGTGTGTGTGTGTGTGTGTGTGTGTGTGTGTGTGTGTGTGTGTGTGTGTGTGTGTGTGTGTGTGTGTGTGTGTGTGTGTGTGTGTGTGTGTGTAAGCCGAGGGAGAGATAGGTCAACATCAAATGGAACAAAATATTGCAAATATGGTTCACAGAATATTGACTACATTGGTCGAAGAATCAGCATAGCTTTATCTGTCATAGGCCAACAAGCAGAGGGTATTCAAGGGTCTGCTTGATGATTTATTTTCACAGCGCTGTGATGGAGTAGCCTACAAATCGTTTGGTGTCAATTGGTGAGGAGGATGTGCTAAGGAAGATTCCAGGTCAAAATATTGAGATAAAACTTCAGATGCAAGGTCTCATTTTGCCTTCAGTTACTCCTTAATGTGTCTACCAGGCAGCACCTGATTAAATAAAGTAATACAGTGGCGGGTGCTTTGCACTGTTTTCAATAGACTTCAATGAAGGACTTTCACATCCTGTAAATCTGGATTTGGATTGGCCATGGCTGTGGCGTGAATAAGGTCTATTGACATGCATGGTGCAGCCTAGAACACAGGGAGAGAGAAGAGAGGGATCTCATGCTGCGTATGATTAAATAGCCTATAATATGTTGGCAGTGACCTCCCAAGCCAGCAGCATTGTTATTATATGTGGGCAGTGACCTCCAAAGTCAGCAGCATTGTTATTATATGTGGGCAGTGACCTCCCAAGTCAGCAGCATTGTTATTATATGTGGGCAGTGAACTCCCAAGCCAGCAGCATTGCAATTATATGTGGGCAGTGACCTCCCAAGTCAGCAGCATTGTTATAATATGTGGGCAGTGAACTCCCAAGTCAGCAGCATTGTTATAATATGTGGGCAGTGAACTCCCAAGTCAGCAACATTGTTATTATATGTGGGCAGTGGCCTCCCAAGTCAGCAGCATTATTATAATATGTGGGCAGTAACCTCCCATGCCAGCAACATTGTTATTATTTCATTCATCTAAGCACTACTTTAAAGCAATATTTTACCAAAGTATTTTATTTTATTTACAGGCTGCTTGTCATTGCCCTCAGTCTAAATACGGGATTTGACATTTGCCCATTTGATTGATGTGGTTTTTCTTCACATCAGTTTTTTCACTCTCTTAGCTGTGCTATGACGTAAAATGCTGTGGGATAGAAATAAGAGGAGCTAACAGAGAAAACAGAGATGATTAACCTTAACCTGTCTACAGGCGATCTAAAGGGCAAGTGGTTGGTGGAAAGAGAGAGAGAGCGGAAGGAGGGGGGTGAGAGAGAGCAGAAGGAGGGGGAGTTAGAGAGACAGAGAGAGAGAGAGAGAGAGAGGGGGGGGGCAGAAGGAGAGACAGAGAGAGAGAGGGCAGAAGGAGAGACAGAAAGAGAGAGAGGGCAAAAGGGGAGACAGAGAGAGAGACAGACAGAGAGGGAGCGAGAGAGAGAGGGCAGGAGGAGGGGGAGTTAGAGAGAGAGAAAAGGGAGAGCCCGAGAGAGAGAGAAGGAGACAGAGAGAGAGAGAGAGAGAGCAGAAGGAGGGGGAGTGAGAGAGTTGTCCTGCGTGCTACATATAGAATCTCCACTAGAATCCCCATACTTTAACCTCTTAGGGCAAGGGGGCAGTATTTACACGGCCGGATAAAAAACGTACCCGATTTAATCTGGTTACTACTCCTACCCAGTAACTAGAATATGTATATACTTATTAGATATGGATGGAAAACATCCTAAAGTTTCTAAAACTGTTTGAATGGTGTCTGTGAGTATAACAGAACTCATATGGCAGGCAAAAACCTGAGAGATTCCTTTACAGGAAGTGGCCTGTCTGACCATTTATTGGCTTTCTTTGACATCTCTTTCCAAAACAAAGGATCTCTGCGGTAACGTGACACTTCCCACGGCTCTCATAGGCTCTCAGAGCCCGGGAAAAAGCTGAATGTCGTCATTCCAGCCCCAGGCTGAAACACATTATCGCCTTTGTCAAGTGGCCGATCAGTAGACAATGGGCATTAGGCGCGTGCACTGGTCGCCCCCGTCTTTTTTTTTTTTCCTCTATTTAGCTAAACGCATATTCCCGGTTGGAATATTATCACTTTTTTACGAGATAAATTGCATAAAAATTGATTTTAAACAGCGGTTGACATGCTTCGAAGTACGGTAATGGAATATTTAGACATTTTTTGTCACGAAATGTGCCATGCTCGTGACCCTTATTTACCATTTCGGATAGTGTCGTGAACGCACGAACAAAACGCCGCTGTTTGGATATAACGATGGATTATTTGGGACCAAACCAACATTTGTTATTGAAGTAGAAGTCCTGGGAGTGCATTCTGATGAAGAACAGCAAAGGTAATAACATTTTTGTTATAGTAAATCTGATTTTGGTGAAGGCTAAACTTGCTGGGTGTCTAAATAGCTAGCCTGTGATGGCTGGGCTATGTACTTAGAATATTGCAAAATGTGCTTTCACCAAAAAGCTATTTTAAAATCGGACATATCGAGGGCATAGAGGAGTTCTGTATCTATAATTCTTAAAATAATTGATATTCTTTTTGTGAACGTTTATCGTGAGTAATTTAGTAAATTGCTAGTAAATTCCCCGGAAGTTTGCTAGTTCTGAACGTCACATGCTAATGTAAAAATCTGGTTTTTGATATAAATATGAACTTGATTGAACAAAACATGCATGTATTGTATAACATAATGTCCTAGGTGTGTCATCTGATGAAGATCATCAAAGGTTAGTGCTGCATTTAGCTGTCTTCTGGGTTTTTGTGACATTATATGCTAGCTTGAAAAATGGGTGTCTGATTATTTCTGGCTGGGTACTCTGCTGACATAATCTAATGTTTTGTTTTCGTTGTAAAGCCTTTTTGAACATCAACGCCATAGTAAAACGCTGTTTTTGGATATAAATATGAACTTGATAGAACTAAAAATGCATGTATTGTCTAACATAATGTCCTAGGAGTGTCATCTGATGGAGATTGTCAAAGGTTAGTGCATCATTTTAGCTGGTTTTATGGTTTTGGTGACGCCTGTCTTTGAATTGACAAAACATTACACACAGCTATTGTCAATGTACTCTCCTAACATAATCTAACTTTATGCTTTCGGCCGTAAAAACCTTTTTGAAATCGGACAACGTGGTTAGATTAAGGAGATGTTTATCTTTCAAAGGGTGTAATATAGTTGTATGTTTGAAAAATGTGAATTTTGACATTTATTTGGTTTCAAATTTGCCGCTCTTGAAATGCACCTGCTGTTGATAGGGTGCACCACGGGTGGCACGCTAGCGTCCCACATAGCCCCAAGAGGTTAACCACTTCTCCAATCTTTTTGGCTCTATAACAAAGAACATACATAATCAAATACAAATCTTATTATCAACTATTAAAGACTACCATTCTCCAATTACCTTCAATGAACTACAGGACAAAATAAAAACCCTCCAACCCAAAAAGGCCTGATAAAATTTAAAATAATGATAAAATATACAGACAACAAATTCAAATTGGTGATACTAAGACTCTTTAACATCATCCTTAGCTCTGGCATCTTCCCCAAAATTTGGAACCAAAGACTGATCAACCCAATCCACAAAAGTGGAGACAAATTTGACCAATAACTACCATGGGATATGCGTCATCAGCAACCTTGGGAAAATCCTCTGCATTATCATTAACAGCAGACTTGTACATTTCCTCAGTGAAAACAATGTACTGTGCAAATGTCAAATTGGCCTTTTACCAAATTATCGTACGACAAACCACGTATTCACCATGCACACCCTAATTGACAAACAAACAAACCAAAACAAAGGCAAAGTCTTCTCATGCTTTGTTGATTTCAAAAAAGCTTTTGACTCAATTTGGCATGAGAGTCTGCTATACAAATTGAAGGAAAGTGGTGTTGGGGGGAAAAAACATATGACATTATAAAATCCATGATATAAAACAACAAGTGTTAGGTTAAAATTGGTAAAAAAATAAAAATCTTCCCACAGGGCCATGGGGTGAGACAGGGATCCAGCTTAAGCCCCATCCTCTTCAACATAAACGTATATCAACGAATTGGCAAGGGCACTAGAACAGTCTGATGATGATCTGGTGCTTCTGTCACCAACCAAGGAGGGCCTACAGCAGCACCTAAATCTTCTGCACAGATTCTGCCAGACCTGGGCCCTGACAGTAAATCTCAGTAAGACCAAAATAATGGTGTTCCAAAAAAGGTCCAGTCACCAGGACCACAAATACAAATTCCATCTAGACACCATTGCCCTAGAGCACACAAAAAACTATACATAACTTTGCCTAAACATCAGCGCCACAGGTAACAAAGACAAAGCTGTGAACAATCTGAGAGACAAGGCAAGAAGGGCCTTCTATGCCATCAAAAGGAACATACAACTCAGAGCAGATTCAATGCAGAGTAGATTTAGGCCGATACCCACTAATTATCCAAATCCAGAAAGAGCCATTCAATTCTACAACCACCTTAAAGGAAGTGATTCCCAAACCTTCCATAACAAAGCCATCACCTACAGAGAGATGAACCTGGAGAAGAGTCCCCTAAGCAAGCTGGTCCTGGGGCTCTGTTCACAAACACAGACCCCACACAGCCCCAGGACAGCAACACAATTAAACCCAACCAAATCATGAGAAAACAAAATGATAATTATTTGACACATTGGAAAGAATTGTAAAAAAACCCCAGAGCAGACTAGAATGCTATTTGGACCTAAACAGAGTACACAGTGGCAGAATACCTGACCACTGTGACTGACCCAACCTTAAGGAAAGCTTTGACTATGTACAGACTCAGTGAGCATAGCCTTGCTATTGAGAAAGGCCGCCATAGGCAGACTTGGCTCTCAAGAGAAGACAGGCTATGTGCACACTGCCCACAAAATGAGGTGGAAACTGAGCTGCACTTCCTAACCTCCTGCAAAATGTATGACCATATTAGAGACACATATTTCCTCAGATTACACAGATCCACAAAGAATTTGAAAAAACAAACCCGATTTTGATAAACTCCCATATCTACTGGGTGAAATACCACAGTGTGCCATCACAGCAGCAGGATTTGTGACCTGTTGCCACAAGAAAAGGGCTACCTGTGAAGAACAAACGCCATTGTAAATGCAACCCATATTTATGTTTATTTATTTTCCCTTTTGTACTATTTGCACATTATTACAACTGTATATAGACGTAAAGACAATTTAAATGTCTTTATTATTTTTCAACTTTTGTGAGTGTAATGTTTACTGTTCATTTTTTATAATTTATTTCACTTGCTTTGGCAATGTAAACATATGTTTCCCATGCCAATAAAACCCTTAAATTGAAATGTAATTGAGAAGAAGAGAGAGAGAGAGAGAGCGAACAGAAGGAGTGGGAGTGTGTGTGTGTGTGTGTGTGTGTGTGTGTGTGTGTGTGTGTGTGTGTGTGTGTGTGTGTGTGTGTGTGTGTGTGTGTGAGCGAGAGAGCAAGATAGAGAGAAAGAATGTGTCAGAGAGAGAAAACAGAAGAGTGGGAGTATGTGAGAGAGAGAGGGAAAGTGTCAGAGAGAGAGAGAGAGAGTGTGAGACTGTGGGGTGAGTATGATAGCAGCCCAACTCATTACTGGGAGTCTCATCCCCAGCCTTCATGTGGGGGCTAGGCTCTGAGAAATGGTATATTCCACACAACACAGAAGACTTGGAATGACTGTTAATAGATGTCGTGAGAGAAGGTAGCCAAAAACACACATCCTTAAAAAACAACTGTATGTAGAGGGGACACAGTTTGATGCTAGGGATGTGCTCAATGGGATAAGAGGAAGTTGATCATTAGATTAAGCTTCCATGTCATTTCTCTCTGCTTGACTCCACTCAGGGTTTGCCCAGTCTGTTCTGTGGGCTTCTGTGAGGCCGCTGTAGGACGATAGTCCAGTGATACAGTATGATCTAAAACTAACCATGGTGGAAAGAGAGAGTGAGAGAGATAAAGAGAGGGAGGGGGGAGAGAGAGAGAGAGGTACTTTTTTAATTATCTATTTCACTTGCTTTGGCAATGTAAACATATGTTTCTCATGCCAATAAAGCCCCTTAAATTGATATTGACAAATTGAGAGAAAGAGCAAGCGAGAGAGAGGGAGCGTCTGCTGCTATGGTACAAAGTTCTCCACTTGGGATTGTGTTGAGTGTTATTTACCACTTGCCTAGGGTCAGGGAACGGTAATGGGAAAAATAGATAAAGTTCTACAACTAGGTGTAAATAGTTATAGTCATCTTGCAGGGCACTGTCATTCTACAGAGTACTGTCATTCTACAGAGTATTATCATTCTACAGACTATTGTCATTCTACAGAGTACTGTCATTCTACAGAGTACTGTCATTCTACAGAGTATTGTCATTCTACAGACTATTGTCATTCTACAGAATATTGTCATTCTACAGAATATTGTCATTCTACAGAGTACTGTCATTCTACAGACTATTGTCATTCTACAGAGTACTGTCATTCTACAGAGTATTGTCATTCTACAGAGTACTGTCATTCTACAGACTATTGTCATTCTACAGACTATTGTCATTCTACAGAGTATTGTCATTCTACAGAGTACTGTCATTCTACAGACTATTGTCATTCTACAGACTATTGTCATTCTACAGAGTATTGTCATTCTACAGAGTATTGTCATTCTACACAGTATTGTCATTCTACAGACTATTGTCATTCTACAGACTATTGTCATTCTACAGAGTACTGTCATTGGACAGAGTACTGTCATTGGACAGAGTACTGTCATTGGACAGAGGTTCTTTGAGAAGAAATGAAGCAGATTATAGTCACAGGGTAGCACCGTAGAAAGACAAGGAGAGCGTAGCACCATAGAGAGGACTGGGAGAGTACAGTAACCTGAGGAACTATTCCAGGCTGTCTCAGTCACAGAGGATCAAAGACCGTCATGGTCGGCTGGCTGCACTGTCACAGATCCAGCGTTGAGCGCTCCGCCAAGCGTGTGAATGGCCCTGAATGCAGATATTAATCAGGATATGGTGTTTGACAGCTATCACCAGGGGAGCACGGCAGAAACGGTATAATCTCTCCTCGATAGCTAGAAAGGGAAGGAACGATACCAATGATATTCTGTTCAGGGAAGGAGAGAGTGCCTCTACTGCTTCCCATACTGTAGTGCCAGCTTCATGTACTGCAGTACCAGCTTCACGTACTGCCGCGCGCTTCACATACTGCCGCGCCAGCTTCACATACTGTCGCGCCAGCTTCACATACTGTCGTGCCAGCTTCACATACTCTAGTAACAGCTTCACATACTCTAGTAACAGCTTTATATACTGTAGTAACAGCTTCATATACTGTAGTAACAGCTTCATATACTGTAGTGCTGAGTGCAGCTGGAGCACTCTAGGTTTTGATAGATGACCTTGTCAGAGATAGAGATGATGCTGCAATGCTCAGTACAGTTTGAAATGATGTGGTAAAATCAGCTCCAAGTTATTTTAATTTTGGACATTTTCTCCAAAGTATTCCCACACATAACAGAGGGATCTACACTGAGTGTACAAAACATTAAGAACACCTTCCTAATATTGAGTTGCACCCCTTTTTGCCCTCAGAACAGCCTCAATTTGTCAGGGCATGAACTCTAAAAGGTGTCGAAAGCATTCCACAGGGATGCTGGCCCATGTTGACTCCAATGCTTCCTACAGTTGTGTCAAGTTGACTGGTTGTCCTTTGGGTAGTGGACTATTCTTGATACACACAGGAAACAATTAAGCGTGAAAAACTCAGCAGCGTTGCAATTCTTGGCACACTCAAACCGGTGCACCTGGCACCTACTACCATATCTCATTCAAAAGGCACTTAAATATTTTGCCATGCCCATTCACCCTTGTGAAATGCACGCACACAATCTATGTCTCAACTGTCTCAAGGCTTATAAATCCTTCTTTAACCTGTCTCCTCCCCATCATCTAGATTGAATGAAGTGGATTTAACAGGTGACATATAAGGGATCATAGCTTTGACCTGGATTCACCTGGTAAGTCTATGTCATGGAAAGAGCATGTGTTACTAATGTTTTTACACTCAGTGTATGTGATCGTATACAAATGTAAGCAAGGTTTGCAATGATTACATTTTAGTCAAATATTATACACTGCTCAAAAAAATAAAGGGAACACTTAAACAAAACAATGTAACTCCAAGTCAATCACACTTCTGTGAAATCAAACTGTCCACTTAGGAAGCAGCACTAATTGACAATAAATTGCACATGCTGTTGTGCAAATGGAATAGACAACAGGTGGAAATTATAGGCAATTAGCTAGACACCCCCAATAAAGGAGTGGTTCTGCAGGTGGGGACCACAGACCACTTTTCAGTTCCTATGCTTCCTGGCTGATGTTTTGGTCTCTTTTGAATGCTGGCGGTGCTTTCACTCTAGTGGTAGCATGAGACGGAGTCTACAACCCACACAAGTGGCTCAGGAAGTGCAGCTCATCCAGGATGGCACATCAATGCGAGCTGTGGCAAGAAGGTTTGCTGTGTCTGTCAGCGTAGTGTCCAGAGCATGGAGGCGCTACCAGGAGACAGGCCAGTGCATCAGGAGACGTGGAGGAGGCCGTAGGAGGGCAACAGCCCAGCAGCAGGACCTCTACCTCCGCCTTTGTGCAAGGAGGAGCAGGAGAAGCACTGCCAGAGCCCTGCAAAATGACCTCCAGCAGGCCACAAATGTGCATGTGTCTGCTCAAACGGTCAGAAACAGACTCCATGAGGGTGGTATGAGGGCCCGATGTCCACAGGTGGGGGTTGTGCTTACAGCCCAACACCGTGCAGGACGTTTGGCATTTGCCAGAGAACACCAAGATTGGCAAATTCGCCACTGGCGCCCTGTGCTCTTCACAGATGAAAGCAGGTTCACACTGAGCATGTGACAGACGTGACAGAGTCTGGAGACGCCGTGGAGAACGTTCTGCTGCCTGCAACATCCTCCAGCATGACCGGTTTGGCGGTGGGTCAGTCATGGTGTGGGGTGGCATTTCTTTGGGGGGCCGCACCTCCATGTGCTCGCCAGAGGTAGCCTGACTGCCATTAGGTACCGAGATGAGATCCTCAGACCCCTTGTGAGACCATATGCTGGTGCGGTTGGCCCTGGGTTCCTCCTAATGCAAGACAATGCTAGACCTCATGTGGCTGGAGTGTGTCAGCAGTTCCTGCAAGAGGAAGGCATTGATGCTATGGACTGGCCCGCCCGTTCCCCAGACCTGAATCCAATTGAGCACATCTGGGACATCATGTCTCGCTCCATCCACCAACGTCACGTTGCACCACAGACTGTCCAGGAGTTGGCGGATGTTTTAGTCCAGGTCTGGGAGGAGATCCCTCAGGAGACCATCCGCCACCTCATCAGGAGCATGCCCAGGCGTTGTAGGGAGGTCATACAGGCATGTGGAGGCCACACACACTACTGAGCCTCATTTTGACTTGTTTTAAGGACATTACATCAAAGTTGGATCAGCCTGTAGTGTGGTTTTCCACTTTAGTTTTGAGTCTGACTCCAAATCCAAACCTCCATGGGTTGATAAATTGGATTTCCATTGATTATTTTTGTGTGATTTTGTTGTCAGCACATTCAACTATGTAAAGAAAAAAGTATTTAATAAGATTATTTATTTCATTCAGATCTAGGATGTGTTGTTTAAGTGTTCCCTTTATTTTTTTGAGCAGTATATATATATATATATATATATATATATATATATATATATGGGCTTCTTGCAGTCATTTTGTAGCCTACAAATTATTTATGATAATTTTTCTGGCCCCCGACAATCTGCTCAAGATAAAAAGATGAAACAAAAAGAAAGAAAAATTGGTCCGCGGCTGGATCTAGTTGATGATCCCTGATGTATACTCATCTCATTGCATTTTCTATTGACTGAGGTAAGCAGATCTCGCATGGAAAAGTCTCCTTGGGGATATGAGGAGTCTAGATGTGTACAGCCTAGACTGTGAGATATGAATAATGGGTAATAAATACTTAGTATGTAGCCTAACAGACAACTGCCTGTACAACAGACAGACAGACAGTAGTCTGACAGAGTGCTGTGGAGTAGACATTAATTTAACGCTGGCTTTATTACTGCGTAAAGATCGATACAGAGAAAGCTAAGGTCTTGAATTGGGAACGAATTGTTTTGCCTTGCGCTCAATCCACTTAGCGATCAATCCACTGAATCCAGCACGTTAGGAAATCCATCTATACTGAAGGGAAGCACTTGCTGTCTTTGGCAAAGTTGGTAGATTCAATCCCAGGTTGTTTAATAGGAACATCATAAACATAAGAATTTGACCAATGATTTGTTGGAGAAATGTGGATGTATATGTTGAATATGCATTGTGGTTATGTAGCTAAAGTAGTGCTGTCTAGCACATTTTACTGTATCTATTTGTAAGATTACAAAACTAGCATTTAACTTCTTGAGAAATGTAGACATAGACAGTCAATGTTTGTTTATTACAATATGAATAAATAGGGCAAGTTGTGTCAGCAGCGATATTTCAAAGCCTCTTTCCCTAGCAGCTGTAGCAGGAAGTAAACAGTATAATTCAATTTATTTACAAATCGCTTACAGTACCTGGAATTGAGGGCAAGTCATAACCTTAACAATGTATCTATTATGGCTGGTAAAGCAATCAGAAAACATTTTTGCCCGGATATTTTATGTACAGTTTAACTTTGCAGAGTGAATCGGTAAACACAGAGCGTTATAGACTATCAGTAAACACATCCTTGATCCTGAACTAAAAGGCGTTTGTTTGAAAAGAGTTGGCTTCATCACCAGCTGTGTTGTCTTAGAGAACAGTTACTGTTAAGATGGTGTTTGTTGGTTTGCTCTCCTGTGCCATGTGTGTGTGTGAAAAAGAGAGAGAGACAGAGAGAGAGAAGTTTGTGTGTGAGAGAGAGAGTGTGTGAGAGAGAGAGATAGAGAGAGAAAGAGAAAGAGAGAGAGAGAGAGAAAGTGAGTTTGTGTGTGTGTGTGTGTGTGTGTGTGTGTGTGTGTGTGTGTGTGTGTGTGTGTGTGTGTGTGTGTGTGTGTGTGTGTGTGTGTGTGTGCGTGTGTGTGTGTGTGTGTGTGTGTGTGTGTGTGTGTGTGTGTGTGTGTGTGTGTGTGTGTGTGTGTGTGTGTGTGTGTGTCTTTGTGTGTTTTCCTAGGAGACAATACTAAAACAATGGCAATGCTCCTGAAGATGTTATGTGTAAGTAATCAGCACCTCATAAGGGCTGATGTACATGACACAACAGGATACTAGTCCGACTGGCTGGCTGTTATGAGTTTACAGGAATTAATGACAGTTGGGACCTAACTCGCCAACCAGGGAGCATTTCACAAAAACAATTAAACTAGCTATACACACTCATGGTGGAACCAGCGAAGGGTTTTTAAAATGACAGTCTGGAGTAGGTTCTGGGATTCATCCAATGACCTCAGTCATCGGCTTCATCAAGAAGTGCATAGATGACGTCGTCCCCACAGTGACCGTAGCTTAGTGAAGCTATCATCAAGGCAAAGGGTGGCTACTTTGAAGAATCTAAAATCTAAAATCTATTTATTTGTTTAACACTTTTTTGGTTACTACATGATTCCATGTGTCTTACTTCATAGTTTTGATGTCTTCACTATTATTCTACAATGTAGAAGATAGTAAAAATAAAGAAGAACCCTAGAATGAGTAGGTGTTCAAACCTTTGTGTCCTTTAGGTATAAATGATTCGGGAGACAGGCGCAGGAATGCATAATATGAACTTTTATTAAGCCCAAATTACGGCGTGCCGTGTAAAGGCACGGTGACGAAGACCAAACAAGCAGGTAACAAAACACAGGGCAGAAACCCAAAACAAAAGAGTGAGGAGTACCTCGAATAAATAACACATGCGCACAATGATTAACAGACGGGACGAGACCCGTAATCATCTGCGCAATCCACAACGGCACAAAAGCCAATACACAGCACAGGTAGTCAAACGCACATTGTTATATACAAATACTAATCAGTGGGAATAGGGGACAGGTGTGCATGATGAAAGCTCCAGAGGGATCTGTGACACTTTGACTGGAACTGTAAATAAAAAATTATTACAACATTGTCTTGGTCACTCAAAATCATTGTATTTATGGTTAATCTTAGAAATCAAAATGGAAATGTTACATTTTACCAGAAAGCACCCGTAGATTGTGGGAAAAGGCCGCACTTGACTGTTGCACTTGAATCATTCCCATGGTGAGTGATTAAGCCCACTACGCTATAAACCACACACTATTGCAGAGACTTTGATATTGTGCTGTCTGGTTTGGAATTATTCTAACTTTTACTTTTGATACTTAAGTGCAGTAGGATTTTACTGGGGGACTTTCACTTTTACTTGAGTCATTTTCAAATAAGCTATCTTTACTTTTAATCAAGCATGACAATTGGGTACATTTTCTACCACTGGACGGCAGGCAGGCCTCTGCACTCTAGTTGTGAATGTATCTCCCTCTGCCATATGGACGCATTGTATGATACACCCACTGAGCTATAACACATACACCGAGATCACTGGCGGCAAAGAGCTGAGCGCAGAAGATATGCAGCTTGAACATTAAACTAGGTTGCCGAACGCATTTTTGCATAGTTATGTGGAGATATGGGATCAAAGCATGACAATGTTCTATTTCACACAGAGGCCTGGTGGTTGTCAAGGGGGAGCATTGGAAAAAAAATTGAATTGAGAGAGGAACTGTTTTCATTCACAATGGATGTAAAAAACAGACTGTTGACTTTGTAATGAAATGAAAATGTGTTTCCTTGCCTATGTAACAGACATATTTGGGAAACTGAACGCAAGCAAACAGGGGAATCAGCTAAATCTATTGGACTGTGATCCTGGACCATTTGACATGCTGGTCAGTGAAATCGAACAGCTGATCGAGCTCTCTTGTTAGCTGGTCCTCACTACATATTCGGCGCCAAACCCACTGGCTCCAGGTCATCTATAAGTCTTCGCTAGGTAAATCTCCGCCTTATCTCAGCTCACTGGTCACCATAGCAACACCCACCCGTAGCACGCACTCAAGCAGGTATATTTCACTGGTCATCCCCAAAGCCAACAACTCCTTTGGCATCCTTTCCTTCCAGTTCTCTGCTGCCAATGACTGGAACAAATTGCAAAAATCACTGAAGTTGGAGACTTATATCTCCCTCACTAATTTTAAGCGTCAGCTGTCAGAGCAGCTTACCGATCGCTGCAACTGTACACAGCCCATTTGTAAATAGCTCATCTAACCAACTACCTACCTCATCCCCATATTTGTTTTTCTGCTCTTTTGCACACCAGTATTTCTACTTGCACATCCTCATCTGCCCATATATCACTCCAGTTTAAATTGCTAAATCGTAATTACTTCACCACTATTTATTGCCTTACCTTCTTACGTCATTTGCACACACTGTATACAGATTTTTCTATTGTGTTATTGACTGTACGTTTGTTTATCCCATGTGTGTTGTTTTTGTCACACTGCTTTACTTAATCTTGGCCAGGTCGCAGTTGTAAATTAGAACCTCTCAACTGGCCTACCTGATTAAATAAAGGTGAAATATATATATATATTTTTTAATACAAAAATATAATGTCACTAAATGCTGCAGACAACACATTCATGGTTCACTATGGAGGAGTTTCTGACAAATGGAATACTGTGCCATCTGACTCCGAGCATTACAACTCATGGTACGCTGATTCAATGCTCTCGTCTGCAGTAAAAACAAATAACAATCCAGGTTGGATGTGACAGGAGAGATGAGGTGCGCACTGTCGACCACGCCCCCTGACTTTGAGAAGCTGACACGACATGCATCAAGGACACCCATTTAATTAGTGGTGGTGAGATATGAGACATTATGTCAGACTAATTTACAATTTACTTTAGTAGGCCCACATTAAAGTAAGCGATGCTGAGTTGAGAAGGCAATCACAAATACTGTTAGAATGTTTTGCAATTGACTGCCATAGCCCAATTACAAAAGCTAACATTAGATGCAAGTATTGCATTGTTTAAAATGTATGTTGTATGTATGGGAGACAAAGGACGGGTTAGTCATTTACAAATCATGTGAACTATTATTTCCCACAAAGTGAGTCCATGTAACTTTTGATGTGGTTATTTAAGCCAAATTTGGCTCCTGAACTAATTTAGATTGTTTAGACAAAAGGGCTGAATACTTATGCAACGACTATGTTTTAGTTAAATATTTTTTTATCGTAGAAAAAAAGAAATCTACATTTTATTCCACTTTGACATTACAGAGAATTTTGTGTATATTGTTGACAAAAAATGAAATATTTTTTTTGAACACAATAAAAGGTGAATAAATCCAAGGGGTATGAAAACGTTTATAAGGTACTGTATGTGATGTGAGGCAAGGTTGTGATTCGAGTCCATTTCAATTCAGACAATTCAAAAAGTAGATTGGAACTCCCAGAATTGAAATGGAATTGACCCAAATCCTGGTGTGAAGGTAACTCACACTTTGAGGTAAGTAGACAAAATACTGTCATGAGTTACACACATAAACACTTGTGAACCACTGCCTTTACTATAGCTTTACCACAGTGAGCTAGTTAATTGGTGCGTAGTGGAGTGGACTGACTGACTGTGATAGTGACACAGACTTAAATCCATTTCTACAGTAACTTCAATACAGTGTCTTAAAAACCTTGATGGTGGACTGACCATGAAAGTGATTGTGACACACAGAGACACTGACTGTCAGACTGGCGGTACGGTGAGAGACTGACTGACAGTCAGACTGGAAGTACGGTGAGAGACTGACTGACTGACTGACAGTCAGACTGGAAGTACGGTGAGAGACTGGCTGACTGACTGGCGGGCGGTATGGTGAGAGACTGACTGACTGGCGGTACGGTGAGAGACTGACTGACTGGCGGTATGGTGAGAGACTGACTGACCGACTGACTGGCGGGCCGTACGGTGAAAGACTGACTGACTGACTTGCGGTACGGTGAGAGACTGACTGGCGGTACGGTGAGAGACTGACTGGCGGTACAGTGAGAGACTGACTGACTGACTGACAGATTGACAGACTGACTGGGGGTACATTGATAGTGTGACTGACTGACTGGCGGTACAGTGAGAGACTGACTGACTGACTGAGTGACTGACTGACTGACTAGTTGTACGGTGAGAGACAGACTGGCGGTACGGTGAGAGACTGACTGACTGACTGGCGGTACGGTGAGAGACTGACTGGCAGTACAGTGAGAGACTGACTGACTGACTGGCAGTATGGTGAGAGACTGACTGACTGGCGGTACGGTGGGAGACTGACTGACTGGCGATACGGTGAGAGACTGACTGACTGGCGGTGCGGTGAGAGACTGACTGACCGACTGACTGGCGGGCCGTACGGTGAGAGACTGACTGACTGACTTGCGGTACGGTGAGAGACTGACTGGCGGTACGGTGAGAGACTGACTGGCGGTATGGTGAGAGACTGACTGACTGGCGATACGGTGAGAGACTGACTGACTGACTGGTGGTGGTACGGTGAGAGACTGACTGACTGACTGGTGGTGGTACGGTGAGAGACTGACTGACTGACTGGTGGTGCGGTGAAAGACTGACTGACTGACTGACTGACTGACTGACTGGCGGTACGGTGAGAAACTGACTGACTGACTGACAGATTGACAGACTGACTGGGGGTACATTGATAGTGTGACTGACTGACTGGCGGTACAGTGAGAGACTGACTGACTGACTGACTGACTGGCGGTACGTTGATAGACTGACTGACTGACTGGCAGTATGGTGAGAGACTGACTGAGTGACTGACTGACTGACTAGTTGTACGGTGAGAGACAGACTGGCGGTACGGTGAGAGACTGACTGACTGACTGGCGGTACGGTGAGAGAGTGACTGGCAGTACAGTGAGAGACTGACTGACTGACTGGCAGTATGGTGAGAGACTGACTGACTGGCGGTACGGTGGGAGACTGACTGACTGGCGATACGGTGAGAGACTGACTGACTGGCGGTGCGGTGAGAGACTGACTGACCGACTGACTGGCGGGCCGTACGGTGAGAGACTGACTGACTGACTTGCGGTACGGTGAGAGACTGACTGGCGGTACGGTGAGAGACTGACTGGCGGTACGGTGAGAGACTAACTGACTGACTGGTGGTACAGTGACAGACTGACTGACTGACTGACTGACTGACTGACTGACTGACTGACTGACTGACTGGCGGTACGGTGAGAGACTGACTGACTGGCGGTACGGTGAGAGACTGACTGACTGAAGGTACCGTGAGAGACTGACTGACTGAAGGTACCGTGAGAGACTGACTGACTGACTGACTGACTGGTGGTGCGGTGAGAGACTGACTGACTGACTGACAGATTGACAGACTGACTGCCGGTACATTGATAGACTGACTGACTGACTGGCGGTACAGTGAGAGACTGACTGACCGACTGACTGACTGGCAGTATGCTGAGAGACTGACTGACTGACTGACTGAGTGACTAGCGGTACGGTGAGAGACTGACTGGCGGTACAGTGAGAAGCTGACTGACTGACTGACTGACAGATTGACAGACTGACTGGGGGTACATTGATAGAGTGACTGACTGACTGGCGGTACAGTGAGAGACTGACTGACTGACTGGCAGTACGTTGATAGACTGAAGGACTGACTGGCGGTACGGTGAGAGACTGACTGGCAGTACGGTGAGAGACTGTCTGACTGACTGGCAGTACGGTGAGAGACTGACTGACTGACTGGTGGTACAGTGAGAGACTGACTGACTGACTGACTGACTGACTGACTGGCGGTACGGTGAGAGACTGACTGACTGAATGACTGGTGGTACAGTGAGAGACTGACTGACTGACTGACTGACTGGCGGTACGGTGAGAGACTGACTGACTGAATGACTGGTGGTACGGTGAGAGACTGACTGACTGACTGACTGACTGACTGACTGACTGGCGGTACGGTGAGAAACTGGCTGGCTGACTGACTGACTGGTGGTACAGTGAGAGACTGACTGACTGACTGACTGA
Source organism: Salmo salar (assembly GCF_965601325.2). NCBI lineage: Eukaryota > Metazoa > Chordata > Actinopteri > Salmoniformes > Salmonidae > Salmo > Salmo salar. The sequence goes on from NC_138291.1 coordinate 101,409,026, forward strand.
CTGACTGACTGACTGACTGGCGGTACAGTGAGAGACTGACTGACTGAAGGTACGGTGAGAGACTGACTGACTGAATGACTGGTGGTACGGTGAGAGACTGACTGACTGACTGACTGAATGACTGACTGACTGGCGGTACGGTGAGAAACTGGCTGGCTGACTGACTGACTGACAGATTGACAGACTGACTGGCGGTACATTGATAGACTGACTGACTGGCGGTACAGTGAGAGACTGACTGACTGACTGACTGACTGGTGGTACATTGATAGATTGACTGACTGACTGGCAGTATGCTGAGAGACTGACTGACTGACTGACTGACTGACTAGCGGTACGGTGAGAGACTGACTGGCGGTACGGTGAGAGACTGACTGACTGACTGACTGGCGGTATGGTGAGAGACTGACTGGCTGTACGGTGAGAGACTGACTGACTGACTGACTGACTGACGGTACGGTGAGAGACTGACTGACTGCTGGCAGTACGTTGATAGACTGACTGACTGGCTGTACGGTGAGAGACTGACTGACTGACTGAAGGTACGGTGAGAGACTGACTGACTCACTGACTGACTGGTGGTGCGGTGAGAGACTGACTGACTGACTGACAGATTGACAGACTGACTGCCGGTACATTGATAGACTGACTGACTGACTGGCGGTACAGTGAGAGACTGACTGACCGACTGACTGACTGGCAGTATGCTGAGAGACTGACTGACTGACTGACTGAGTGACTAGCGGTACGGTGAGAGACTGACTGGCGGTACAGTGAGAAGCTGACTGACTGACTGACTGACAGATTGACAGACTGACTGGGGGTACATTGATAGAGTGACTGACTGACTGGCGGTACAGTGAGAGACTGACTGACTGACTGGCAGTACGTTGATAGACTGAAGGACTGACTGGCGGTACGGTGAGAGACTGACTGGCAGTACGGTGAGAGACTGTCTGACTGACTGGCAGTACGGTGAGAGACTGACTGACTGACTGGTGGTACAGTGAGAGACTGACTGACTGACTGACTGACTGACTGGCGGTACGGTGAGAGACTGACTGACTGAATGACTGGTGGTACAGTGAGAGACTGACTGACTGACTGACTGACTGGCGGTACGGTGAGAGACTGACTGACTGAATGACTGGTGGTACGGTGAGAGACTGACTGACTGACTGACTGACTGACTGACTGGCGGTAAGGTGAGAAACTGGCTGGCTGACTGACTGACTGGTGGTACAGTGAGAGACTGACTGACTGACTGACTGACTGACTGACTGACTGACTGACTGGCGGTACAGTGAGAGACTGACTGACTGAAGGTACGGTGAGAGACTGACTGACTGAATGACTGGTGGTACGGTGAGAGACTGACTGACTGACTGACTGAATGACTGACTGACTGGCGGTACGGTGAGAAACTGGCTGGCTGACTGACTGACTGACAGATTGACAGACTGACTGGCGGTACATTGATAGACTGACTGACTGGCGGTACAGTGAGAGACTGACTGACTGACTGACTGACTGGTGGTACATTGATAGATTGACTGACTGACTGGCAGTATGCTGAGAGACTGACTGACTGACTGACTGACTGACTAGCGGTACGGTGAGAGACTGACTGGCGGTACGGTGAGAGACTGACTGACTGACTGACTGGCGGTATGGTGAGAGACTGACTGGCTGTACGGTGAGAGACTGACTGACTGACTGACTGACGGTACGGTGAGAGACTGACTGACTGCTGGCAGTACGTTGATAGACTGACTGACTGGCTGTACGGTGAGAGACTGACTGACTGACTGAAGGTACGGTGAGAGACTGACTGACTGACTGACTGACTGGTGGTGCGGTGAGAGACTGACTGACTGACTGACAGATTGACAGACTGACTGCCGGTACATTGATAGACTGACTGACTGACTGGCGGTACAGTGAGAGACTGACTGACCGACTGACTGACTGGCAGTATGCTGAGAGACTGACTGACTGACTGACTGAGTGACTAGCGGTACGGTGAGAGACTGACTGGCGGTACAGTGAGAAGCTGACTGACTGACTGACTGACAGATTGACAGACTGACTGGGGGTACATTGATAGAGTGACTGACTGACTGGCGGTACAGTGAGAGACTGACTGACTGACTGGCAGTACGTTGATAGACTGAAGGACTGACTGGCGGTACGGTGAGAGACTGACTGGCAGTACGGTGAGAGACTGTCTGACTGACTGGCAGTACGGTGAGAGACTGACTGACTGACTGGTGGTACAGTGAGAGACTGACTGACTGACTGACTGACTGACTGACTGGCGGTACGGTGAGAGACTGACTGACTGAATGACTGGTGGTACAGTGAGAGACTGACTGACTGACTGACTGACTGGCGGTACGGTGAGAGACTGACTGACTGAATGACTGGTGGTACGGTGAGAGACTGACTGACTGACTGACTGACTGACTGACTGACTGGCGGTACGGTGAGAAACTGGCTGGCTGACTGACTGACTGGTGGTACAGTGAGAGACTGACTGACTGACTGACTGACTGACTGACTGACTGGCGGTACAGTGAGAGACTGACTGACTGAAGGTACGGTGAGAGACTGACTGACTGAATGACTGGTGGTACGGTGAGAGACTGACTGACTGACTGACTGACTGAATGACTGACTGACTGGCGGTACGGTGAGAAACTGGCTGGCTGACTGACTGACTGACAGATTGACAGACTGACTGGCGGTACATTGATAGACTGACTGACTGGCGGTACAGTGAGAGACTGACTGACTGACTGACTGACTGGTGGTACATTGATAGATTGACTGACTGACTGGCAGTATGCTGAGAGACTGACTGACTGACTGACTGACTGACTAGCGGTACGGTGAGAGACTGACTGGCAGTACGGTGAGAGACAGACTGACTGACTGACTGGCGGTATGGTGAGAGACTGACTGGCTGTACGGTGAGAGACTGACTGACTGACTGACTGACTGACGGTACGGTGAGAGACTGACTGACTGCTGGCAGTACGTTGATAGACTGACTGACTGGCTGTACGGTGAGAGACTGACTGACTGACTGGCGGTACGGTGAGAGACTGACTGGCGGTACGGTGAGAGACTGACTGACTGACTGGCAGTGCGGTGAGAGACTGACTGACTGGCTGTACGGTGAGAGACTGACTGGTGGTACAGTGAGAGACTGTCTGACTGACTGGCAGTACGGTGAGAGACTGACTGACTGGTGGTACGGTAAGAGACTGACTGACTCACTAGTGGTACGGTGAGAGACTGACTGACTGACTAACTGACTGACTGACTGACTGGCTTACTGGCTGTATGGTGAGAGACTGACTGACTGACTGACTGACTGGCGGTATGGTGAGAGACTGACTGACTGACTGACTGACTGACTAGCGGCACGGTGAGAGACTGACTGGCGGTACAGTGAGAGACTTACTGACTG